>NC_040909.2:130256339-130564173 GCF_004126475.2 Phyllostomus discolor | reverse complement strand
GGAGAAACACAAGAAAACAACCATTTTGTTGTCTCAAATGCTGGTGACCTAAGCTCTTAGCTTGCCCTGGGCGGCTCCTGAGCATGAATGGAAGGACATGCAGGAAACAGAGTTCAGCTGGGATAGTAAACAGATTTGTAAGTATAATGTAGCATCTTCAACACGGGTTCAGTGGTTTCCTCTTCTTGCCACGCACAGTTAGAAAGGCCTCTATACATGCACATTTTCAGGAATTCCCCCAGGATGGTTTTATGAAATATTACTTTGTGGCATATGCTCACTTCCTGAGCACTCTTGAAAATATCTGAAATAGAGGACAATTCCTCCTGAATTTCTGCTAAGTTGGATTACTTAACAGAAATGCTATGTAGTAGCAGTAGCAGGCATTTAAAAAGTTGTGTGCCTGTAGACATGGGAGGTCCCAGGGGGAACCTGTGTGTAAACCCCTTTTGTCTCACAGCCATTGACCTTCATTCATTTAATAAAAGGAGGATTGCAGCTTTAAAAACCCGCTGCTGTTTCCAAGTGTTCTCATTCCTCCCAACTTCTCCAGAACCCTGGAGCATGGTCTGAATTTTGAAATCCACCAGGAATTTCTCCTTAGATCAGGGCTTGGAACATAAAGAGATGCTCAATTAAAGTAATTTGGTTTCCCTTTCTAAGGCATTACGAATTTGATGTTAACACTTAATGAAATAATTTGCGTTTTGTTTATAAGGGCATAGAGAGAGGGTCAATGATATACAGGAACCTGCTGTTAGTGGAATTTCAGGATGGTGTGAAAAGATCTTCCCTGTATTTGTCAAAATGCACCCTGAAGTGACAGGTGACTTGGACCAGAGGGGGGCTGGCATTGTGTCCTGGGCTACCAGTGGAACAAGTGAGCTCATGTTGCCTGGCTGTTTTGCTTATCATTTTATTTACTTATTGACATGGATAGAGGGAATTCAAATTCCCACCCATCACACATTTCTAGCTTGGAGGTGCCGAGTATTCACTGATCCTTGTGCTACAGACTTTCATTCACTCTATCACTGAACTATCATAACAACCTTGTGAGAGATGTGTAATGTGATCCCAGAATCACCGCGGGGGGGTGGGGGGGGCGGAGAGTCGAAAGAAGTTCAGGAACTTCCTAAAATCATGCGGCTAGTAATTCAGAGTCAGATTTAATCAAGCATTTTGCGCCCTGACTGGTGTAGCTCCATGGATTAAGTACAGGCTGTGAACCAAAGGGTCACCAGTACAATTCCAAGTCAGGGCACATGCCTGAGTTGCGGGCCAGGTCCCCAGTATGGGGCACACAAGAGGCAACCACACATTGATATTTCTCTCCCTCTCTTTTCTCCTTCTTTTCCCCTCCCTCTAAAAAAATGAATAAATAAAATATTTTTAAAAATTAGGTATTTTGCTCCCAAGCCTAATGTTTCCCCAGGAGACCCTAGCTACCTCCCTTACAAAACAAGTTTTATTACTTATAGTCATCTTTTCCATTCATCATCATCATCACCATCATCACCATTATCTGCTTCTTCATCACCAACTATCACTCATCAAGCGCTTACTCTACACCGGGCAGTGCACTAAGCACATTGCATAAACAATTTCACTTTTCCTGTGGGAAAGCTAATTTTATCATCACCTCCATTTTGCAAATCAGAATATTATGTCTCTTTTCCTCTTGATTATGTAATTATAATTTTATTCTGACATAATATGGGACCAAAAGACAGACATTCCCAGTCAATTTCCACATCTTCATAATGTTGGCAGTCATGCCATGTAGATGGTTAGGTATAGACTAAAGATTTCAAGACAAAATAAACAAATTTTAGGATTCCTTTCCCATGACTTTTGCATAAACAATTTATTAACTCTTAGTTCTTTCCTACTTTTAACCAAATTCTCTTCTGCTATTGAGTTGGCCAAAAAGTTCGTTCAGTTTTTTTTCCTTAAAATAAAAGACACATTTTTCATTTTCACCAATAACTTTATTGATTTGGATATTTTGAGTATGTCAGCTGTCTCCTGCATGGTAGAATGTTACTTTTTTTCTCCATTAATGTCTTGATTTGATCACTATCAACTTCAGCTGGTCTACCCAACCATGAAGCATCATCCAGAAAGAAATCTCCAGCAAGAAACTTCGCAAACCATTTTTGACACATTCAATCAGTCACAGCTCCTTCTCCATCCACTGCACAAATCTTTTTCTTTTGTGTGTGTTTCAGTTGTGTTTTTACCTGTCTTGAATCAGTAAATCATAACATGCCAAAAATGTTGCTTATTTTCTTCCATCTTCAATATTAAATTGGCTATGTAAAAATTCACTGATTTTGATATTTTAAAACATGCATGCTGATATGACAGGTGTCATAATACAACCTAACAAAATTGTTTCAAATGAAGTTAAAGACAACTCAATGCTATTAGAGCCATCTTACAGAAAAAAATCCAACACACTTTTTGGCAACCCAATATAATAAAAGACCACTCCATTTTGTTTGGCCTCCAGGAGTGGCAGAATTTGTCATCCCCCCACCTTTCTTTAAACAGTCAAGTTCACATGTTACTGAGCAACACTTTAGCTGTATAACACTTGACAATCATAATAGGTCCCACGTAATATAAAAAGAAAAGGAAGTAAGTGCCTGGGTTTCTTAATTGGATTGAGAAGCTTTGGATAAGAAACAGGGCATCTTTCAACGGTCATTCTCTGGAAATCTGTTGTGTTGTTGCTGCACCAGTCAAAACCATGTGGTCATTTCTTTGCACCCCATGGAAGCCGTGGGATTGCTGATCAGACAATGATTCTACTCCTGGTACACAATAGACTAGAAAAGAAAGTTTGCATCTTGGGTCCTCAGTTGGTGGGTCTTCATCAGGGCCCTTGCATTAAGGGAGAAGGAGCCAACTTCCTCACCAAATTATAGGTGTTCGTGAGACCCTTCCAATCATCTCATAGTTCCTTAATGCAGAAGCTGGGCAGCATTAGAAATGGGTAACCCCAAGATTGAAAGACTCGAGTCCTACTCTCAAGTTGCTCAAGTTCTAATAATCCAATTCAACTCAACTCAACAAACAGGTATTGGGTGCATATGCTGTGCCACTTAACGTGCTTGCTTCTGAGGGTAGAGAGATAAATACGACTTAGCACCTGCTCTCAAGGAGATAATGTGCCTGCATGTACATTAACAAAAATACAAGAGGTGAATGACAAATGCCAGGGCAAAGTTAGATACCATATGATAGTCCTGTAGAAAGGGAGTGGTTAACTCTGAGTTTGGGCAGGAAGAGGAATTTGAAAGGGGATGGGGAGGATTCAACAGAGACAGGGAAAATGTTCTTCTAGGTGAAGAAAACAAAAAGAACTAAACTGTAGAGAAGGAATAGCCTGAGGCACAGGAGTTTGTGCGATTTGGCTGAGACATCCTATACTGAAGGATCAGAGTAGAAAAGCAAATACAGAGATAAATTAAATCTCCTTATTTTTTACTTGACTGCAGGGTTAAGAGTTTGGATTTTATTCTATAGACAATATAGAAGCTATTATAGCCAGCATGTAAGGAGATATATAAATATATTTCCAATATACTGTGTATCCCCAGGATATCTATCTACACCCAATGTAGGGAGTCACGAAAATATAGGAGTGGAGATGTGGCTTCTCAACCTCTGCATATCCATGCCCAATACAATGAATCTCTGAGCTGCACAGGATTTCAGATTCTTATATATCAGTGAGGCATTTTGTGGGCAAACAGTTGAAGGTTGGACTTGAGTGTTTTCTTTCTTCCTTAAGGGATCATAAGAAAAAATTCACAGGGTAAAGGGAAGAATGCAAATCATTATCTGAAATAACCACCTATTGGAGTTGATGACAGCGAGATTAAATGAATGCAGTTTCTACCCTTAAAGGACTGTTTTCAGTGAAGAACACAGATAGGTAGACAGATATTTACCACCATGGTTGATACGGCTATGACGGAATGATGGGAAATAATGCATATTTGCAAGGCACAGAGTATGAACCCAGTGGAAGCAAAACCAGATTTTGCTTGAGGATGGTTCCACAGTGCATGACATTTAACCTTGATCTTGACAAATTAATAACACCTGGAAAAGATGTCTGAGGCTGAAGGAGCAACTTGTATAAAGGCTGGCCTGATCTCCCTTCCCAGCAAGCACCTGCAGTGCATACCACAGCGAAGGAATCACCCTTGAGCACACAGCATGCAGAAACATAGGTCTGCCCCACACTTACTAGCAGTCACATATTTGGCAACTGGCTGAACCTCTCCCAGTCTCAATTCCCACATTTGAGTTGTTCCTTCCTATTCAAAATGTCTTGCCCCCTAGTGTTTTTTAAATGGTTCATATAAAGTACTAAACGAAATACTGATACATAAGGAGAGTTGAATATTACTTCTATTGGGATACATCTCCAAACATTTGTTCAAAAAAAAAGAGGTATTCTCCCATGCCTTGTGTGTATAAGGCAATATGGCAATAAGATACAGGTACAAGAAATCGATCCTTAATTAACTTAAAGTCTAGGTGTGGAGATAACCCACAAACATATGAATCATAGGAAGATTTAATCAGGCCAAAGTGAGGCAGACTAATGTAAAAGATAACTTTCCAAGTGAATTAAACTGACAATTATGACTACAGGAAGAAAGTACTCTGTAAAGAGTGGAAAAATTAAATAAGAGCTTAAATATTTAATAAATATATTTCCACTCTAAAGATTAAGTCATACTCTGCTGCAGAGCAGAGACTATCGCTAATAGGATGCTGGACCACCACCTTACCAGGAGTAGGTGGGGGAGAGGTGGAGCCTGCACTCTAGAATCAAAGCAAAGGAAGGAGACTGTACTCAGCATTAATTCCTCTTGAAAACCTACTAGGAATTTTGGGTACCAGTCCACCTACAATTTTCAATTCAATCATATCCAATAAAACCAGTTTTTTCTACAGTTTTTTAAAAAGATTGTTGTTTATTTGAGCAATGCAACACAGGGATTAGATTTGAGCCAAAAAAAATCACAAGCTGTGAGGCACCAGAACTGTAACAACAAGCGGATGGAGGAAACCGAGTGGGCTTTACGACGTACGATAACCAAAGGAAAAAGCAGACTCTACATCACACAATTATGCTCAACTCTAGAATGAGCTGTAAAGTCAAAGTGGTATTAGTTGCCTTTTTTAAATGATTGGTTTCTTTCTGTTTTCACTTGAATAGATGCTGAGTGAATATTGCTGTATTCATGTAAGTTACACTGCACATACAAGATAATTCCACAGTGTCGCGATGTAGTGTTATAAAAAGACGACTACTTTTAGTTACAAAATGGGTGTATGAGTCTCCCATGAACAAGTCAATTATTTTGGACATATTGCCTAGCCACTCTGACCTTCTGGCACCTCAGCCCCAAATTAATGGAGTATGATGAGTACTCAATGATTCCTCCATATTATCAGAAATGCCTGTAGTCATCGAGTCTTTGGTTTGCGTGCCATATTTGATCGATAATTATAATGGAAAGTATATGGACAATTTTCTTCCTGCAGTATTTTAAGAATGCTGAGGGCTCTGAACTTCAAGGCTTCAAATCCACTGTCACTGACAAAGAGAAATTCTTGGGACCCTGACGGACAGATGTCAGATAACTGGCTCCCATAAACGAGCCAAAATGCAGCTGTTCTAAGAGCACCAGCACACTAGCAGAGTTTGGTGGGCAATGGCCCCACAAGCCCTAGCATTCAATAAATGCTCTCTGATAGGTCATAGATGGATGGTCTGGTACACAGGCATGAGGAAGCTCTTCGTCTAACTTCCTCTAACCTAGCAAAGGATTTAAAAACATTACACAAGTGTAAGTCATGAACCGGAAAAGAAACAAAAGGGTGTTTGAGGAAAATGGAATGACGAATTTTAAGCTTCCCTTTAACCTGGTTAAACGAGGTACCCCTGACCATGGTGACAATGAACCTGTTTCTGCTGCCTCTGTTTTCAGCTGCCATCACCCGGCTATCTGAAGTGAAGATAACTGAGGAAGGATAAAGACAGGAAAAAGGATTTGGTCGGCTTTAGATAAAGGGTCTGTCAGGACCCCATGTCTAGGGCAGGGACATCACAATGGGTGTTTTTGGTCAGGCCAGACATGATGTCATTTAGTGACGCTGAGCTAGGGACCTCTCTTAACAGTTCACACAGAGTTAATTCTGTTGGTAGCAGCACTGTTGCTAAAGAAAAGGGGGATTCAGCATCGATTCCAGATACTATGGTAAAGTGCCCCCCAAATATGACAACATTGGTTGGCCAACACTATGTCCCCCATCAA
Source organism: Phyllostomus discolor (assembly GCF_004126475.2). NCBI lineage: Eukaryota > Metazoa > Chordata > Mammalia > Chiroptera > Phyllostomidae > Phyllostomus > Phyllostomus discolor. Next base: position 130,557,826 of record NC_040909.2, on the reverse strand, counting down.
AATGCCAGAAACACTTCTTCAGAAAATCATGCCAAACAGACTACATTCCCCCTACATGCCTGTTTGAATTGAAGCCACAGGGGAGCTGTTTCAAGGGCAGCGCATGCCACCTGCACCATCTTCTCATCCCACGCCCCTGTCCCCTCTCTACCCCACTTCCATCATGTTCTCGGCCCCTGGGATGCAACCATATTACAAAATGAATACAATCATATCTTGTTTTACTGCACTTTGCTTTATTGTGCTTCACAGATACTGCATTTGTTTATTTATTTATTTATGTTACAAATTGAAGGTTTGGGGCAACCCTACATTGAGCAAGTTTATTGGCACCATTTTTCCAGAAGACTCAGATTATGGTCAGCATCTTCTAGAAATAAAGTATTTTTAATTAAGGTGTGCACATTGTTTTTTCCTGCACATAATGCTATTTCACACTTAATAGACTAGAAGGGCAAACATAACTTTTATATGCACTGGGAATCTAAAAAATTTTGTGACTCGCTCTACTGTGATATTAGCTTTACTGCAATAGTGTGGAGCTGAACCCAAAACATGTGTGAGGTGTGCCTGTGGTCTCTTTTCTCACAGAAAAGACAAAACCATCCTATGGCACAGAAATCCACATAGTCTAGGTCATACATTGGTGAACATTTCTCTTAAGGGCCAGGTACTAAGTGTTTTAGACTTTGTGGGCCGTATATCATCTGTGACAACAATTTGTCTCTTTATCTGCCCCCTCTTCCTCTTCTTCCTCCTCCTCCTTCAACCCTTTAGAAGTGTAAGAACCATTCTTAGCTTGCAGGCTACAGAAACACAGAACTAGCTGGATTTGGCTTTTACACAACTATTTACCGGCACCTAACCCAGGTAGCAAAATATTAAAGAGTAATAGTGGCAATAGAGAATTACAGAATTTCAGTTAGAATGTAAGAATTTATCATTCTCAGCCCTGGCTGGCATAGCTCAGTGGATTGAGCGCGGGCTGGGAACCAAAGTGTCCCAGGTTCGATTCCCAGCCAGGGTACATTCCTGGGTTGCAGGCCATAACCCCCAGCAACCTCACATTGATGTTTCCCTCTCTCTCTCTATCTCCCTCCCTTCCCTCCCTAAAAAAGAAAGAAAGAAAGAAAGAAAGAAAGAAAGAAAGAAAGAAAGAAAGAAAGAAAGAAAGAAAGAAAGAAAGAAAGAAAGAAAGAATTTATCATTCTCACTGGAACGATAAGAACAAGTTACAAAAACTGCAAAATCAGAGCTGTTACAATCAGAGTACTTATTCAAAATCCTAGGATGATGAAACCAAATAAAGTAAATTCAAGACTGTAACGAGTCCTCCTGGAAGTGAAGAGTGTCACTGGTGCCTTCATCTGTGATGTGCCTGGGAAGAGGACCGAGAATTCACCACTGATGAGTAAAGAGAAAACAGCTAAAATTTTAATGAGGTTATAATAGCAGAGTGCGCTGATGTAAATACTTGGCACCGCAAGGAACCTCAGCCACAGAATGAGTCTGCACATACTACCCATAGTCAGGGTGAGAAGTGAGAAACCCCTCTGAGCCATTGCAAGTCCACGCCAGACATGAGGAAGAGGTTCAGGGCAGAAGGTGCTGAGGCTGGAGATGAGGCAAGAGATAGAGATTTCCTTCCAAGCTTTCGTGACATGATAAGTTATCTAAAAGCTGCACAAAGCAGCAGGAAGAGAGTCATCTTCCCCAAAACAGAGATTCATCTTTGAAAGAAAAGAGAACTCCCCCCAAGCCCCCAAATCTGGTGGCAGACTGTAATGCAGAGAGATAGTCCCCATAGTGTGAATAGCTGGCAGGTGAGCTGTAAACCATAGAGAGCTCTCCCGACCCTCCCTGGTGCTCAGATCCTTAGCCAGCTGATGAGGAGTTCCCAATCCTGGTCTCCAATCATTAGAAGCCATTGGTGTTCTAAGTCTAAGTAAGTCAAACATAAAGCCCAGGCCCAGCTCAACTACAAGTAGATTGACTCAGGTTTCCACATGAGGTGCCCTAGAGAAGGAGGTGTGTGACTTTCTCTGGGGGAAAAGAAACATTATTTAATTCTATGTCTACCATTATTTACACATAATATCTTATATAAAATAGCAAGAGACATGTGAAGTTTCAAGAAAATGTGAAGTCAAGGTAATAAAGAGTCAAGATAAAAAGGAAGGAGGTCAAAGATGGCATGGATAGTGGATGTATCAGATAGAGACTTAAATATCATAAAGGATCTAGTGGAGTCCTGGCTGGTGTAGCTCAGTCGATTGAGCGCAGGCTGGGAACCAAAGCATCGCAGGTTTGATTCCCAGTCAGGGTACATGCCTGGGTTGCAGGCCACAGCCCCCAGCAACCGCACATTGATGTTTCTCTCTCTCTTTCTCCTTCCCTTCCCCCTCTAAAAATAAATACATAAATCTTTAAAAAAAAAAAGGACCTAGTGGACAGCTGAACACATGCTTAAGAATGACAGTCATCAGATTAGGAAAATCGGAACAACAAAAATTAAAATAAGTGTGTAATATGATATTATAGATAAAAATTTTATTTAATGGGGATTATTGTCAGGCAGGATTAGCAAAGGAAAAAAATCAATGACCCTAAAGGCAGATCTATTGAAATGATCTAAACTGAAACAAAAAGAGCAAAGAAGTAGAAAAAATTAGAGAGGTTGGTATGTCATCTGTGGAACAAGACGAGAAGGTCTAACCTACACATAATTGGAGTTGCAGGAGAGGAGAGAGGAAACAGGACAGAAAAGTATTTGATGAGATTATAGGCAATAATTTTCAAAAACTGATGGAATATATCAACTCATAGTTCCAAGAACCTCAAGAAATCTGAAGCAGTACATAAATTAAAAAAAAAAACAGCTAGATACTCCATACTCAAAATGATAAAAACCAAAGATAAAGTCTGAGAAGTTGCAAAAGGAAAAAAAAGAGACACTATATATTGGTATACAAAGATAAGACTGATGGCTCAGTGGAGATATGAAAATTCATTTATTCCAGAACAATTTGTTAAATTCCTAATCCCATATAATTTACTTTTCTGCATTTTCTATCAATTACTGAAACAGGAGGGCTGTAACTTCCAAATCTGACTATGGATTTCTTTATTTCTGTTTTTAGTTTTATTAGTTTCTGCTTCATGTATTTCAAAGCTCTGATTTTAGGAGCATATATATTTAGAATTGTTTTATTTTCTCAGTGGATTGAACCTTTATCATTTTGAAGTGTCTATCTTCACACCTGGTAATGTTTCCTGTTTCGAAATCTACTTTGTCTGATGTTAACATAGCCACTCCAGCTTTCTGTTGATTACTTTAAAGATAAGAATATATTTTAAAGTTAGTCTTCCAATTATTCTGTGCAGCAGGCCAAAGGTCTTCATTTTTAGTCAGCATCAGGCATTTAGAAAATAGATCCATCTTCACTTCTTCCAAAAGTATTATGTACGATGAACTTACGTGAGAAAATCCCAAATGATAAGGCAGCCATGCCTCTTCCCATTCTTCTGTACATATGATTACATTTAATTCTAGTAATAAGTATAAATTAGGTGCTATTATCTCTATAGATGAGGGCATTTGGGCTTAGAGAAGGTAAATTAATTTGTAGTCCGTCCATTTTCTCTCTTTTTGATACCGTGACTTCCTAGGACCACCTGCACTGATTCTCAAATTCGTTTATCATATTTTGAATCCATGACTTTCCATTCTGTCTAGATTTTACCAAAGCTAGGAAAGACATCCTGGACCACCTAGGGCTCACATTCCAGCAAGAAAGGTTTCAGTAAGATCCAGGCAACTGGCCAAAGGACATTGCTAAGAGAACACCTCTCCCTTCTCTGCACTTTTATTTGAATTTTCACAGGGATCTGTCTGTGCCTGGGTCATGCAAATGGAACGTTGTAAATGGGAAACTTTCATTCCAGGCCAGGAGAAAGGTGTGCTAAAGATCAAACACACACATACACACCCCTCAGGTGCAAAAAGAACAAAGGAGCAAAAATGCCTTCCATGCCAAAGAGGAAAGACAGTGTACCGAAGAGATACCTTTCAAATCTAGAAAGAAAAAAATAATTACTTAAGCTTGAGACCATGAAGACAGATAGTCCTGAGTATAAACCAGGATTGAAATGGGGAAGACAATGTTAGAGATTCAAAGGCAATGAGTAGAAATTCATAAAATATAACAGAATATTAAGCTCTGTAGTCATTCAGTGGCGTTATTTGGCCATTTATTCATTTAACAGTCATTTGCTGAATAATTTACTACATGCCAGGCACTATGCACATATTTCTGAGTTGTCTAACATTGTTCCCATCACAAAAACGACCACCAAGTAATTCTGAAAAGAGGTCACTGCTGATATGATAACCTGGGTCACTGCTATATTGATTGATGGAAGCTAAGCCCTATTGAGGCTACTTAGGTCCAAGGCTGAGCACCCGGAAGCTAATTTTATAACCGAATCACTTCATCTCCCTGCTCACCCACGTGGCCCCTAGAGACACAAACCCCTTTTGCGAACACTGTGAAACACTGCCCAGATCCCCCTTCGGCTGTGCAGGTGGCAGGCATCCTACTCTCTCATTCCCCTTTAACAGTGCCTCTGCTGAAAGGAGCTGCCCTGCCAGGGAGCCTGCCCCTGCATGGAGTAGCCTCCATCAGTGACTGCTTGATGCCTAAGAGTAAAGGCCTATCCCTCTTGGTCCAATGCAGGACACCTCAGAAGGGCCATCCCATCTGCAGCTTCCCTCCAGGCTGAGCTGAGGATTCTGCCGAGGCTGCATTGCAACATGACACCTCCCACTTCCTTGCCTGCCCTTCCACGTGTATCGATTCTAAACGCACGCTGTATGAAATCATCTGCAGGCTAACGTCCACATCAGATTGTTTTCTGGAAACCTGACCTGTCACACATTTTCTACTTTGGGGTTATCACCTCTAGAACCCAACTGTCCTTCTTCCTTGTTCTTTACCTGAGTTGCCTTAGTCATTGAAGTGTTTTTTCCTGGTTATTTCAAATGATCTCTTCTGTTCTCTGCTTCTTCCTTCCTACTGTCTCCATCACAGGCTCACATCCCCTCGTTTCTGCTCAGAAATTCACCTCTTTTTAATTTTACCTCTAAAGCCAGGTAGAAAATCACTGCACACATCAAGGCTTATAAGAGTCTACCATGGGGAGCAATTATTTGGATATAGACAGCTACCCCAGAAAGTGTGTTCTCTATCTCACACTTTCTCCTTAAAATGATAGTGTCCAGCACATTGGGGTCACTTCTATGTGCCAAACTCAGCTTAATATTTTCCATATATTGAGTCATTAAATCCTCATAATAGCCTACGATGTGGAATAATTATTTTCATTAGTTTAAGGATGTAAAAACTGAGGTGCAGAAAGTAAATAACTTGCCCAGGATTATCCAATGACTACTCGGCCAAATCCAGGCACTTTTTACATCAGAGCCTGCACTATTAACTAACGCGCTAGAAGGCTTAGAGTCAGAGCCATATGATTTTTCACCTAGCATATAAGGTCTTGACTCAACACTAGATTATAAAGTCTTCAAAAGTCATCCCACATCTTTCTTCACTTCAAGTCCCAACAGTATAGACCATAGGGCTGGGTCCTGGGAGGCTCTTAATAAAACTTGCTGAGTGATGTGCTCCACCCACCTTGTTAATGCTCACTTCACAGCCTTTTCATAGTGATGTGACATTCCTTCTCTTCGTTAAATGCTGCTGAGATTAGGTTTTCACCCCCTTGCCACCACCTCTATTTCCTGGAGTTTTCCAGTATTACGTGAATATTTAGAAAATGCAGGTGTATCTTTTAGTTATTCATTGACTTATTTAAATGTGCCCACCAAGTGCCACATGGCTAAAAAACAGCATAAAATAAGTCTAAGTGTCTGTCTCAAAGGAGACCATATAGCCTGATGGGAGAGAAAACATGTAAGCCAAATATAACATGTAACGAGTTTGGTACAGAACTTCCACCAGCTCTCACCCTACATCCACCCACCCATCAGCATCTGTACTCAGTGATGAACGTCTACCTTCCCTGTTACTACGAGTGAACAGGATGTGCCCCAGGCCACGGCCAACCCTTCACCTTCTGTACCTCATCAGTCCTCTCACCTACCCCCGGGTCTCCCTCCAGAATTCAACACTCCCTCTCCCCTGTCATCAAATTTTTCTTTCTGTTGGATTATTCCCTCCAACATGTAATTATGTTATTCTACCTTCCAAATTAGAAAAAAATAACAAACTCATACACACAACAAAAACTCTTTCTCTTTAATGCACCCTTTCTCTCCAATCATCCCTTATTTCTCAGTTTCATTAGGCTTCTGCTCCATTGAAAGCACCTTATTGAAGTTATCGGTGAGCTCCATCTTGCCCATTTCAATTCTCGGTCATCTAACTTGATGTGTTAACATGCCTCCTACAAGATCCCAAGGCAGATGACTCTACAGATGTTCTGCTCTAGCTGTCGGAGTATTTCCTTTAAAAAACTGAAACCATCTACTTGGAGTCTGTACCCACTGGTCCTGGCTCTGACAGTAGGGGCATCGCTGAATCAACCTACTCTCTCTTTCAAAGGCAGACTCTCCAGTATCTGAAATCCGCTCCATGTCGCTGCAGTGACATCATTTCTGGCTAAACATCACAGGCACTTGATGTGTTTCTGGAAATTAATAGTCAACTATCATCTGAATGCAAGGAGGAAAAGGTTGGTTTAAAAACCATTTGTTTGTTTGTTTGTTTGTCTGTTTGTTTAAATAACAGATGTTTCTTGAGCGTTGTCCATGTGTCAGGCCCAATAGTTTGCACTGGGGTTATAGCAGTGAACAAGACAGGCATATACTATACTACCTGCCTTCAGGGAGCTCATAGAGTAAATTCCATTGAAAAGGGATAAGATTCTAGGTTGTTCTGGTGTTTTATAAACATTAACTTTACATTTGGCGGGGTCATGTAATGAATTACGACCTAACACAACTTTTCATCTTCAAAATACCTTTTCCCTGCCTCCCCTCATTTCCAAGCCAGAAGCTGGAGAAAGATGACAGAAAATAATCCATAAGGAACAATGAGTCAAGTAGATTTTTTAATCCATAACAAAAGCAGTAGTCTTGAAAAATGAACTGCAGCCAGGCGTTGGGGAAATGTCTCAAAATATAAGTTTTAAGTGATAAGAGAAAAACCTGTACGACTCAACATGGAATCGATATAAGGAACCTAAAATGGGAAGCAGAACAGTGGATAGTTAGGGAAATTCTAACGCCATCCATGACCTGTCATCCAAGTCTGCAAAATAGTTTTGTATTATTTCTATGAGGCTCAGAGAATAATTATGAAAGGTCTTCTCCTAGTCCCAGGTAAGGACTTTGGGATCTTTGACACTAATGACACATGGAGTTTCATAGCTGCCACCAAGCAGTACTGAGGGAACACTTGTCCCCACATGCACAATACCCCTTCTTCTCCCTCTATTCTCTCACCAGTCTGATTATTATTACTTAAGACCCTGTAGCAATTACAAACTACGTTTGAGAAAGCAGTATACCCTGGATGTGAATTCTACTTCGATCACACTTTAGCTCTGTGACCTTGAGCAGGTAACTTACTTGCTCTGTGCCTAAATTTCCCCATGTGTGGTAAGTGTATCTACTTCACAAAGTTGTTGAAAATATTGAATAATATATGAATTTAGCGGACTTAGCTCACTGCCTCCACTATAGTAGTCAATCAATTTTATGTATTAGTAGTAGTAGTTTCACTTGTTTATGGGCTATTTTTTAGTTTAGTCCAATAAGAGACCTGATTATCATTCACAGCTCTAAGAGAATTGATGGGGAAACTCTAAGCAAGGAAGGACTGAGCTAAAATAGCCCATTTTCCTCTGGAGAGCTAATTGCTTCTGTTAGGTTTTCTACTCATCGGCTTGCCTTTGCTTTGTTATTGTGAAAGCCCCATAAAGGACATCGGAGAAAATCCCATCCCATGCCAAAGCCCCCAAACTGATTTTCCTGTCTCCTGTCTTGTCCCTGTCTCATACCTCTATGCAGCCACAATAGTGACCCATCTGCAATAGCACCAGGTTATGCCCCCATGTAAAGCCCTTCAATTACTTTCCACTACATCCCCCAGGCAAAGGTCCAAGCTCCTTAGCAAGGCCAATACAACCTTCTATTATCCGACCCTCTTCCCTTTCAGTATAATCCCTGTTCTCCAATCTGTGCTTATATTTCCTTGCATAGAATATCTTGGTTTCTGTCCTTGTACCTGTGTTCATGCTGCTTTTCCACCAGGAAAACCCTTCCTCCTTTCTATGTTAGCTAACTCATCCATTTTTTTAAAGACCACAGTTAAATGCTATCTTTTACATAAACCCTTAATAAGTAACTCCCCTGGGTTGGGCTGTGTTCCTCCCTGTTGTGTTCCCTTCACTCACATTCCCACAAAATTTACCCTAATTATGGTTATAGTTTTACCAGATTGTAAGCTCCTGGAAAGCTGGGACATGTCTTAAAGACACATCCAGTGTCATACATAATAATTTACACATAAGTAGTTATTGAATAATAAGTTTTAAAGGACTGGGCCATGCATCAGATAACCTAGTATTTGGTTCCACCTCCTCCATTCATTAGTCACATTACTTTAGTTAAAAAGTTAAAATTATTGGAGGTTATTCCCTCCAGTCTCACATGGGAATAATTCCCTTAACTCCCCACCACCTATCTGCTTTCCTCAAGAGTTACTGCGGAAAAAAAGTAAAACAAATTAAATAACCCATGTTATTTTAAATAATTACAAGATGATATGCAAACACAAAATATCTCTAGAGCAAATATTTAATTTGGTCGAAACCATTTTAGATCACTATAAAAATATGTCATAGATGTAATTTAATCCTTATTCCTTTCAACTGGAATTAGGAATAACAACAAAAATCAATCTCAAAACTTGGAGCTTCTCAGAGTTTGCAAAACTCAAGGAAGTGAACTGTAAACTTAGAAGGTTCTTAAAAATTATCCATCCCTGTTTTTCAAGGGGATGATTCAGACATTCAGAGATATTGTGAGACTGGCTAAGGGTTACTCCACTGAATGTGTAAGAACTGGGCCTTATGGCTCCCTGTCTGGTTCTCTCTGTGATAAACCAAGTTAACTCCAGATGAGAGGTCTATTAATTCATGAGGGAACAAAATCCAATACAGAATTACTTGAATGTTTTAGGTCTTGGAAACTCTGCAATCTTTTGTAATGCCATAATCTAAATCAACTAACTTATAAATGATTCACAAATACTCTATTAAGAACTGATACAACTGAGATAAGTTCCCAAAGATTCCTTTTTAGAGGGCGTAAGGTTTGGGACAAATTTACCTCCTGAGTAAATGGTTGTCACATCTTGTAGAGCTACTAAGAGTGATTGGAGAACAAGGTACATTTTTCTGTGACAACTGCCTTTACCATGGCCCTCAGTCCCTACCCATTGTCCAGCCTATTCACCACCTTCTCACTGAACAGCCAGATCTCCCCAGTAGAAGGAGTCCTGTGCTCAGCCCAGTCAGTCCCGAGTGCCTTCTGAAATAGAAATTCCCAGCAAAGGGGTTGATTTAGCTTGTGCAAGGGGCTAGGAAGCTGAGGTCGAACATCTGCTCTTGGTTAAAACTTTCTGGCTTCCAGGAGTTGTTTGTGTGCTGAGCCCCTGTGGAAGCCAAAGTGATTTTTGACCATTCATTAAGCAGATTGTGGTTGGCAAGGTTCAATCATTTATTTTACCCAAGTGCAAGGTATTATTCTAGGTGCCAAGAATAAAGAGAGAATAAGACAAATGAGGTTCTGATTCATGCCTGGCTTGTTTGTAATGTGATGTTCATTTGTTTATCTGCAGTGGGTCTGATTTTAGAGATCTGAATTTTGATTCAAATTTTGCCATTAACTATTGAAAGCCTCAATGTAACTCTCAGCTCCAGTTTATACATCTATAGAATAATATAATAATAACTGTAATCTCCATTTACGGGGTATCTGAGGAGATCAAATAAGATCCTTAGTGTTTCAGTTTTCTGAAACACATGAAGAGTTATAAAATAGTATGTAAAAGCCTTATTATATATATTTTCCACAGTCTAGCTTCAATTATTTTTTCCAGATGTATTGATTCTTGCCTTCCCACAGCCATAGCCACCTTTGCTCTCCCCCATTATGCCAGGCATATTCTTACCTTTCATTCTTTGCTTCTGCTCTTTTCCCTTCCTAAAATGCCTTCCTATTATTTCTAATGCTATGTTTCAGAGGTAGGAAAACCTCAGTTCCCATGGAGGCTAAGCAGGTAACAAAAATTTAGCAAAGACTGCTTCATATTAATGAATAGGGATTTATAGAAATGGTAATTTAAAAATGCTCATTTTCTATCCTTGATATCCACTGCTTATTAATTACTTCTAAGTGAAAATCAGGCTCAGTAGGACTGCAAATATTGATACAGTTGATGGTATCTCCTAGGTCCCTTCACTGTTGATATTCATTCTTTTTTTTTTTTCCTCTCTTTTTGTTTCTTAGACTGGACAATCTCAATGGACCTATCTTCAAGTTCCCTGATTCTTTCTATGATCATTTCAAATTCATTGTTGGGCTTCCAGCATACATTTTTTTAAAGATTTTATTTATTTTTAAGTAGAGGGGAAGGGAAGGAGAAAGAGAGGAAGAGAAACATCAATGAGTGTGGTTGCTTCTTGCATCCCCCCCTATTAGGGACCTGGCAGGCAACCCAGGCATGTGCCCTGATTGGGAACTGAACTGGCAACCTTTTGGTTCAAAGCCAGTGCTCAGTCCACTGAGCTACACCAGCCAGGGCTCTATCATAGATTTTAAATATCAGTTACTATACTTTCCAACTCTAGAATTTCTATTTGGCCCTTTTAAAGATTTGAATATATACTATTTCTCTAACAATAATGACATAAAATTAAAATTCAATAACAAGGAAATTTGAGAAATTTATGAATATGTAAAAATTAAACAAGACACTTCTAAATAACCATTGGCCAAATAAATGCATAAATAAATAAATACTATTAGAAAGTACTTGAAAAATTTTAAAAAAAACACAATATGCCAAAAATTATGTGATGGAGCTGAAACAACATTTTAAATCTATAGCTCTAAACTTCTGTATTAAAAATCAGAAACAACAACCAAAAAAACCATCTCAAATATTCTAACATTACACTTACGGAACAAGTAAAAGTTAAGACAAACTCTAAGCAAGAAGAAGGAAGAAAGATTAGATTGCGGATTGAAAATGAAATTGAAAATAGAAAAACAATAGGTAAAATCAGCAAAATAAAAAAAAACTTAGTTTTTTGAAAAAATTAACAAAATTGGCTATCCTTTAGCAAGACTGATCAAGAAAAAAGGGAAGAATCTAATTACTGAAATCATAAACAAAAGGACCCACTACAACTGATATTACATAAGGAAATTGATAAAAAATAATATAAAAATTTATACCAACAAATTAGATAACCCCGATACAAGGGATACATTCTTCAAAAGACATAGCCTACCAAAATGAACTCAAGAAGAAATAGAAAATCCAAATAGCTCTGTAACAAATAAAGATATTGAGTTAGTAATCAAAAAATTTCCCACAAAGAAAAGCATACGCCATATGTCTTTGGTTTTTTATCGTTGTTCAAGTACAGTTGTCTCCATTTCCCTCCCCCCCCATTATGTCCCCTTCCCCACCCATCCCCGCCTCCCACCTTCCAACCTACCTCCCTTAGCTTTGTCCATGTGTCCTTTATACATGTTCCTTAATAGTCCTTTCCCTGTTTTCCCCCATTATCTCTCTCCCTACTCCCCTCTTGTTACTCTCAGTTTGTTCTTTATTTCAATGTCTCTTGTTATATTTTGCTGCTTATTTGTTTTGTTGATTAGGTTCCTCTTATAGGTGAGACCATATGGTATTTTTATTCCAACGCCTGGCTTATTTCACTTAGCATAATGCTCTCCAGCTCCATCCATGCTGTTGTGAAGGGTAGGAGCTCCTTCTTTCTTTCTGCTGCATAGTACTCCATTGTGGAAATATACTATTTTTTTTTATCCACTTATTTACTGATGGGCATTTAGGTTACTTCCAGCACTTACATGTGTCTTTATAGATGAATTTTATCAAATGTTTGAAAAAAGAATTAATACATCTCTTTATAGACTCCTCAAAAAATACAAGAGAAACAGTTTCCAATTCATAGATAAAAACACTTCAGGAAATGAACTCTAGACCAATATCCATGATGACTATAGATGTAAAAATGCTCAACAAAACACTAGGAAACCAAATCCAGAACACATACAAAAAGAATTTTGCACCATGACGAAATAGAATTTACTCCACAAACGCAGTTGCTTTGACATATGCAAATCAATCTATGTAATTCACAATATTCATAGGATAAAGAAAAATAAACAATCATTTTAACAAACAGAAAACTCATGTGACAGAAACAACACTCTTCATGACAAAGCACTCAATAAACTAAGAATAGATCTTTCTCAGCCTGATAAAGGGCATCTATCAAAACCCGACGGCTATCATGATGCTTAATAGTGAAAGACTAAATGCTTTCCCCCTAATAAAAGGAAAAAGAAAAGATTGTTCAGTCTTGTCACTTCTATTGAACATTGTACTGTAGGCACACCAGCCAGGGCCATTAGGGTAGATAATAAAATAAAAGAAATCAAAATTGAAAAGAAAAAAATAAAACAATCTCCATTTGCAGATGGCATGATGTTTTATATTGAAAATCCTAAAGAAACTACAAAAACTATTAAAACTAGTAAATGAACTCAGCTAGGTTATAGGATATAAGATTAATATACAGAACCTATTTTTATACACTAGCAATAAACAATCCAAAAATTAAACTAATGAACAGTTCAATTTACAATAGCATCCAAAAGACAAAACACTTTGAGAATCAATTTCACAACAGAAGTAAAATATTTGAACACCTAAAACATCATCAATAAATTTCAAAAGACATAAATAAATGAAACAATATCCCATGTTTATGGATCAGAAAACAATATGGCTCTGATGGCAGTATATGCCGAGTTGATCTACAGATTCAACATAATCCAAATCCCAGCTATGTTATTTGAAAAATTTGACTCCTATTCCTGCAATTCATATAAAATTGCCAGAAGCCCTGAAGAATAAAAATAATATTTAAAAAACAAAGTTGGAGGACCCACATTTTTAAAAATTTTTAAACCCATTACAAAGCTACAGTAATCAAAAACAGTGTAATATTGGCAAAAGGATAAACACTTACACTAATGGAATAAAACCGAGCATCTAGGAACAGATCCTTATATTTATGGTCAATGGATGTGCAACAAGAGTCAAAACAATTTAATGAGGAAATAATAATCTTTTCAAAAAATGGGGAAGGGAAAGTTGAATATCCATATCCAAAGGAATGAACTTGGACTCCTACCTCACCCCATAAACAATTAACTTAAGGTGGCCATAGACCTAAATATAACAGCTAAAACTATAAAACTCTTGAAAATAAACATAGGAGTAAGTGTTTATTACCATGGATTAGGCAATAGCCTCTTATATATTAACACCACAGCACAATAAACAAAAGAAAAAAATAAATTGGATACAATTAAAATTTAAAATACTGTATTTTACCATGTACAATGTGCATTTCCCCCCCAAATTTTTGAGGGAAAAATAAGGATGAGCATTATTCATGGGTAGTACTAATTCATATCTATATAAATGTTTTTAATTCTTTTATTTATGCTTATACATTAAAAGTATAATTCTAGAAGCAATAACAATATCTGTATGCAAAATAATACCCTGGAATACAATAATCAGTTTTGTTTCTAAATATAAATAAACAAAACATTGGATTAAAAAATTAAAACAAAAGACTTTTTTTCCTGAAAGTTTGGGCCAAAAATGTGGTGAGCATTATATATGGGAGCACCTTATACATGACAAAATACTGTATTTGTACTTCAAAAGATATCATCAAGAAAGTGAAAAGACAACCCAAGGATTGAGGAAAAAATATTTGCAAATCATGTATCTGACAAGTGACTTATATCCCAACTACAACTCAAGAATAGAAAGACAACCTGATTAAAAATGGGCAATGCATCTGAATAGATATCTCCCCAAGGAATATATGCAAGTGGCCAATAAGCACATGGGCAGATGTCCAACATCATTAGTTATTAGGGAAATAAAAATCAAAACCACAATGAGAGGCCAACGACTTCATATCCATTAGGATGCCTATAATAAGATCGATAGTAACAAATGGTAGTAGAAGGTGAATAATTTGGAATCCTCATACATTGCTGCTGAAAATGTAAAATAGTGCAGCTTTTTCATAAGAGTTTGGCAATTCCTCATGTATATACCTGAGGGAATTAAAATCATATGTTGACATAAGAACTTGCACAGTGATGTTCACCGTGGCCTTATTAATAACAGCATAAAACTGGAAGCAACCCAAATATCCATCAGTTGATGAATGGATAAGCAAAATACGTCACATCCATACAGTGGAGTATCACCTTGCCATAAAACAGGGAAACAGCTGAACATGCTACAACAGTGGTGAGCTTTGAAACACTGTTAAGTAAAACAAGCCAGACAAAAGGGGCCACAGAGTGTAGGATTCCACTTATATAAAATGTCCAGAATAGAAAAATCTGTAGACACAGACAACAGATTAGTGTTTGCCAGAAACTGGTGCGAAGGGACAATGGGGGAGTGACTGCTAAAAGGTACAGGGTTTTATCTGAGATGATGGAAGTGTCTGGAATTAGGTAGTGGTAAGGGTTGCATATGCTGTGGAGACACCATAAACCACTTGATGTAACCTTTTACAGGGGTGAAAGGGATTTAACCTGCTATTGTGAACTGTGTCTCTGTTAAACTGATTTTCTTAAAATATATTTCATTGATTATGTTATTACAGTTGTCCCATTTCCCCCCCTTCACTCCCCTCCACCCTGCACACCCCCTCCCATCCACATTCCTCTCCTTTAGTTCATGTCCATGTGTCATAAGTTCTTTAGCTTCTACATTTCCCATACTATTCTTGCCATCCCCCTGTCTATGTTATTCATTATAATCACAAGGCCCAATGCAGTGTTTATGGCAGATCGACAATTCTTGTTGATACGATTTTGTAGAATTTTGGAAGGTTGTGTAAATTAAGTGCCTGGGAGTTAGAACACCTCAGGCAGGAGGATCAGGTTGGGTGGTTTAAAATACAAATATCGATTTCTAGTTCCTCTTTCACAGTGGATAATGGAGAATGGTTGACAATTGAAATAATTCTAAAAAGAGTTTAATACTTCAGGACAAGTGTCAAGAACCTCTTCTGGGCTTTTAATTCCTTACCACAAACTTAGTGCATTTCGAAGTTATATCATAGCTCTAAACTAGCCAATGGAAAGAAATAAAAAAATAGGAGGCCTGTCATGGCTTTCACTCATTTTAAAAACCGCGTGACCACAGTATCCTTTCTCATGAGTCATTCTGCAAAAAGGTGGGAACCTCATGCCCTATAAAATTATGCTGCAAATGTACTCGTATGTTTCCAAATGGATGCCGATTAGGATGAATCTGGCTTTCCACAAAGAATAAAGAAATACTTAAAGGAGAGAGAAAGAGAAGGATGGATAGTTACGAGCGGAGATACGTTCAAGACAACAGCTCAGTTCTGCCTCCTGCATGCAACAGCTGTACCCAACGTGCATAAGCCAGACTCTCACCGTGTGTCCTGAAAGAATGAACATGTCGAGTCAATTAAGCATTTATTCAAAGAATCTGTGAAAATTCTAACTCTGAGTCTTCTGTTTGGAGACAATCTTTTACATGGAAGAGTCTCCGTTTTGAAAGGGATTTTAAAAGTGATCAGATTTAATTTCTCATTTGCATTAGGGCCCACTTTCCCTATCCCCAGGAAGTGGAAATCCACTTAATAGATTGTATTTCCACTTAATAGATGCTGAATTTATTAACTCTCATGATGATTCGTCTTTGAAGATCTGACTATTCATTCAGTATTAAATGAGCTAATATTTACTGAAGTCCCCCTTCAAGCTACCAGGCATTGAGGGTGCAGCTGTAAATAAACTGGATAAAGATCCTGATTTTCCTCGGTGTTCATTCTAGTGGAGTAAGGGGGAGAGACGGGTATAAATAATTGAACAAAATATATGTTGGTCGATGGCAAAGCTACAGGGAAACTAGAGTGAAAGGAATGGAGAATGCCGGGGGCGGCTGCTGTTTTAAACACAGCGGTTAGCACAGGACCCCGACAAGAAGACGTTTGGGCAAAGACACTCTAAATACTGTATATCAACCAAATCCAAGTGCTGCCACCGATTCACCATGGGGCCTTTGAAAAAACGTCCTCTCTCTAAGATTTGTTTTGCTTTGTTCTTGTATATAAAATAATTAAATTACAGGTTCCCTTCCAGCTCTGATGCACTATGATTCAAGCAAGGGAAATGACCATTACTCAAGGACGAGTGAAATACGAGTAAACAGTGTAGCTATATACGAAGTAGGGAAAACTGCTGATCAGTTTCCTGGTCTGTAATAAAATCTTCTCCTCCATCCAATGTCAGAGTAACTCAAGGTCAGAGTTTCTCTCCCCTCTATTTCTCCCTCACCAAGAACATTTCTCTATACAGCTTGCACTCAACAGATGCTTCTGTTTTGGTCCATCTTTGTCCTTTCTCCCAAGGATTCAAGGGGCTTAATTTCAAGTTGAAGAATTGGGAGTAACTGTAGCATGGTTAAATTTCACTGAGAATGAACACAGCTTGGGAGGGTCTATCGTATAGTCTAGTAGTTCTCAAATTTGGCTATATATTGAAATCATTTAGGAAGCCTTTAAAAATCCCAATGTCCAGGCTGTGACCCAGAAGAATTCATCAGAATCTTTCCAAGTTTATTTAATGCTCCTCAGGGGAATACAAGGTGCAGCTGCAGTTGCAAACCTTAGTTTAGGTAAAAGAAAAACAGAAAACCTTGGTCTTGACAGTAGGCACATCTAGGCTTGACATCCGATTTCAGCACTTGCTGGATGATGTATGCCCTTGAGAAGATGTTTTAAATTGATTCTCATTTTCCTTATTTGTACAACTGAAAAGGAGTTAACAACACATAAATGCCTAAATAAGTAGGCAAGTCATAACTGATATACTTTCACTAAGATTTAAGTTCTCATCTACCCAAGTCCTAGCTTTACAGAATTCTACCCTAGCTCTATGCAGATAAATGTATAAGGCACATTCTTGGGAGCTCATAATTTTTATACAAAGCCCCAAAATGGAAAGACTTGAGAAGATTAAAGACAATGTAAACAGATGCTGCTAGCCATCTATCAATGAGAAAGCACATCACGATAGCCTGGACATGGTCAGAATTTTCAGAGATGGATGTCTTGGTTAATCTACTGCTGTGTTATAAATTACCACCCCCCCCCCAAAATAATGGCTCAAAGTGACAGTGTTTATTAACTCAGTCTGTGAGCTAAGAATCTGGGACAGATTGGCTGGGTCCTCTAGCGCTGGGTCTCTCACAAGGCTGCAGTCAAACTCTAGGCTCGACTGGAAGGGATTTGCCTCTTAGCTCATTCAGAGTCTTATTGGCAAGATTCAGGTCCTCAAGGCTGTTGGGCTGAGGCCTCAGCTCCTCGTAATTTGTTGGTTCGAAACCTCCCTTGGTTCCTTGCCATGTGGGCCTCTCCACAGAGCATCTTACAACATGGCAGTGAGAGAGCAAGAGGGCAGAAGAGAGGGCCAGGGGATGAGAAAGTCCTGGGAAAGTAGACACCATAGCCCTTTGGAAACCTACTCACAGAAGTGACATCCCATCACTTCTGCCAGATTTTGTTCATTGGAAGTAAATCTTGAGACCCAGCCCATGCTCAGACTCAAACACATGAACCAGGAGGTAGGGATCCATTCAGAGGCATAACAGCAACTGCCTACCACAGAGGATGCCTGCAAGCTTTGCTTATTTAAATCAAAATGCAACTACTGGCTCTCAAAGGAGACATTGTCAACAGAAGTGTCAGTATTACTTCTCATTTCCATTTCCAAGAACAGAACCCCATCCCCCTCATGATTGCTCTGGGGAATTCCATTCATTGTGTCCCTACTGTGTGCGCAAAACAGTTCTAAGGGCCAAGGGGTGATTTTGGAATGAATGAGACAGGAGCTGCCTCCTAAAAGAAAAGCTCAGGAGCAAAGGAGGAAAACATAGTAATAACATAATAGCATAGTAAAATAGTAAACATAGTAAAATAGTAAATTTTACTCAGGAGCAAATGAGGAAAACAAAGCTCAGGAGCAAATGAGGAAAACATAGTAATAACATAATAGCATAGTAAAATAGTAAACATAGTAAAATAGTAAATTTTATTACAGAGAAGTCATGTGCTATGATATTATGGGTTAGGAAAAAATTCATGACTATTTGGGAAGGGAATACAATTTGAGCTGCACCTTAATAATATGAAGGACTTGACGAATGTGTATTTGAGAAGAGCAACCGGCGTGGAATCAGCTCGAACAAAGACACGACAGCAGAAAAATGAAGAGAACATTCCAGGACTTGTGAGGATAAAGTATCGGATCCAACGTACTGAACAGAGAAATAAAGCTGAATCTAGTTAACTAGAGACCAGTATTGTAGAATTGAGTGGAGGGCCCACTGAACATTTGAGAACCAGACATTGATGTAATCAAGCCCACGTTTAGGACAATCAGAAAAGGTAGCAGGTGAACAAGAGATTGGAGTAAGGGCACCTGGGGTGCTAGTGGAGGGGGTGATGCTTGAATCAGGGGGACCAATTAGAGGACCTTTGAAATTGTACAGCCAGTAGGTGAAGGGGTCTTTTCATGGGCAGGGGAGGTGGGAGTGGAAAGGGCAGGGAAGGTTTGAGGGGCCACCGTGGGCAAAGCACCAACAGGATTTAGGAAGGCCTTTGAGAAAAGTTTCAAGAAGAAAAGTTGAAGATATTTCTTGATTCAGATTTTTGAATCACCAATCAAACACTCCAAATTTTCATACCTAGGTGACTAGATTTATGGCAACATAAGGGGAGCATTTAGAAATATAAAATAAGGCAAAGAATGTATTATTTGATCTATTCACTCCTTTAACATGGTTCTCTTAGGAGAAACAAGCTCCTCTTTGTCAGGGGAAATAGAGTTGAAATGTTACAGTGGGTTGTGTCCGCTATTGTTTGTTTGGAGAGATAACAAACATAGGGCAGATTCTAAGCCACCTGGGAGGGTCATGAAACAGTCAGAAATCAAACTGAGGTCTGCTTGATCCATTCCCCTACTTTTGGAGCTTTGAATCTTTGAGGTCCTTGATGATCACACTGAGCAGATTATATTACACCCTGTAGACAAGGAGTAGCTAAGGCAATTGGTTTTTTTTTTCTTTTTTTTCCCCCTCATCTTTGTGTTTCACTTTGTGAGAGCTTTTATTTTGAGTTACGAATTTGGAGCTCATGGGCAGGACGGCTCCACTAAGGGATTTAACATAGCATGTCTAAGGAGTAAGAATTAACACGACG
Organism: Phyllostomus discolor; assembly: GCF_004126475.2. Lineage (NCBI taxonomy): Eukaryota > Metazoa > Chordata > Mammalia > Chiroptera > Phyllostomidae > Phyllostomus > Phyllostomus discolor. Next base: position 130,538,146 of record NC_040909.2, on the reverse strand, counting down.
ATTGCAGGAGAAAGGAATGTCTACTTTCATCCAAGGGCATTTGAAGAAGCCAGGGTGGAATTTAGGTCTGGCTCTCGGGAAAGAGCATATGTCTTTACTGTACTGCAAAGTCACCATGCAGAGAGGAAAAGAATATTTGGCTGCTGATTCAAAACCCGGCACCAGGAAATATCTCCATGGAGAAAGCAGAAAGGGGGTAAGAGCGGAATGACTGAGTAATTTAATTCTAGAAATGATGGAGCTGGTACCAAGTACACAGTTTTCTCAGTGCCCAATGTTCAGGCAACGCGGTGACCTGGTCAGCTGCGCGTAGACCATGGAATGACTGCTGGGGGGAATACCCACCTCTTAATAATCCCATATCAATAGGAGACCAAATTTTGTTCAATCTTCAGGAAAGTTTTACTCTCCAATCTCTCTTCTCTGTATCTACTTGACTTTATTTCAGCTCAACATGTTCCCCTTTCTGCCTTAGGTTTCCCCCGGAAGATGAGCCATAGGATTTAAAGGCAAATAGTGTGTTTCAGAAGTGATGCCATCAAGCATTGGTAAGGGATACAGATGTAAGAAAGGGAAGGGGAGTAACCCAATAAGGGTGTAATCATGAGCTGGTTACTGCCGTAGGCAACCGGGGCTCAACAACACTGAGGACCCCTGGGAGATCCTGTGGAAGAAGCTTCAACATTATTCCACTCGAGGGGCGAGGAATTGAAAGTATTTACCCTCTTAAGTTTCAGGAAGGGTTTTCAGGAACAACTATAAAGGACACATGGACAAAATTGAGGTGGGGCGGAAGCAAGGGAGGGAGGTGGGGATGGCTGGGGTGAGAGGTGGGATCGTGGGGGGTAAATGCACACAACTGGAATTAACAACAATAAAATAATGTTTTTAAAAAGTTTCTGTTAATCATCTGTTACTCTTGGAGGATGTCGACTTCCCAGTTCTTCTGGCCAGTCGCTTGCAGAGACCGAGTTCCGAGGGGACAACCCGAAGGAGGGGAGTGCCGCACGCTGGCAGCTGCAAGCTCTCAGCAGACATGGGACTAGCTGGCGACGAGAGGACACGGCAGAGCACCCACAGCAGCAGTTACACCTGGCCCAAAGGCCCTCCTCACCAGGCTAGGCCTAACCCGTTCTTCTTTCATGACGTATTTATTAAGCACGTGCCATAGTACAGCCGCTGGGATATAACCCTGAACAAGGCAAACACCTTCCTTACCCTTATGGTTCCTACATTCAAGGAGAGAAGACATATAATTAAGCCAGCGATTTTAAACAAAATTTGTGTTCTAAAAGTCTCCAAACATACAGAGAAGCTCAGAGAAGTTTATAATGAACATCCAATTACCCATCATTCAGCTGGATAGCCATCACTAGCATGTTATCATTTTTGCTTCATCTTGTCTTGTGGCTTTTGCTAAATTATTTTAATGTAAATTATAGACACTGTTACATTGACCTCTGTGTACTTTAGTGTGTATCTCTCTAAAACAAAAGAGAACACTTCCCTGTACAACAAAATACATAACAGTATCACACCCAACAACCAAATCAACAATTTCTAGTATTGAGCACCTGATGTGTAATAGCAATTGACATGCACTTCAATGCACTCAGAAATGTGCAGACTGGTCCTCTCGCCAGCCCAACACTCTAGTGTTACGTCCTGGAACTTGCAGCCTGGATGTGGTGATGGAGCATTTGTCTGAAATGGGAGTCCAAAGGCCTGGTTTTAAGATCTGCCACTAACTTGGTGACTCATCAGTTTTGCCAGAGATCATACTGGCTCAACTAAAGGCTAGAAGTGACTGGCTCACATAACTGAAACGTCCAGTTACAACAAGAAGAATAATATTTACAAACAGCTCTGTAGCACTTATGATATGCCAAGCCCTGCTCTACACGCACACACTCACACACACACACACACACACACGGAATCATTCATTTCTCACAACAACCTTACTAAGCAGGTTTCCATTCCTTATCTGCATTTTACAGATGAGATGACTGGAAGATACACAGGTCGAGTGACTTGCTCAAGGAGGTCACACAGCCTGTTAGTGACCGACTCAGACTAGGGCAGTCTGGTTCCAGCACCTTGCTGAAGACATGGCTGGGTCTGTGGGCTCCAATTCTATCTGCGGGACCCAGTCTTCCTCTTACTCCATGCTCTCCCACTTATTCTTCGGCTTTGTTTTCAAGCAGAGCTTTTTCTCATGATTGGAGCAGGGCTTTCATTTATACTACCTTTACACTACCTTTAACTGCCAATCACGCCAGTAGAAACTATGTCTCTCTTCCCAACAATTCTCAATGCAAAGGCTTCTGATTGATTTTGATTGTCTCTGGTTAGCCTGGATTGAGTGATGACCCATCCCTCAACAGAAAAAGTAAGTCTGTGAAACCAACGTTCCCTCCCAGAGCTGGGACTATGGTCAGCCCCTCTTAAATGGATGGAGGATGAGAGAAGAAGGGGCTGCTCCAAAGGCCACCAGAGTACCATTGCTGGAAGAATGGAACTGAATGCCAAGGGACAAAGTTGGCTCACAAACAACTCTGCATCGCCACAAGAGCTTGCTGTACAAAGTCTCGGTTTATTTTTCAGTTGCAATGTAGAGGTAGTGGGACACCATGACCTCTAGAGAAGCCATTTCTTGTCATCTAAATTTTCACCCATTTAGGAAATGACAGCTGAGAGATGAGAAGGCATTTACTCAAAAGACAGAGAAAGTACGTGGCGGAACATGGGTAAATGCCTGAGATTCATCACTCCCAGTCTAGTGCCCATTCCTTTCAGTTTCATAGCTGCTGTAAGGTGGAGAGCCCTCAAAAAACTGCAAAAAAGTATAATTGCTGGCATTGGTCCCTAGCTTGGAGGATCTGTGGCTTTGCAAAAGAGGAAAGGATTATGAGACAGGTATTGACCTCATCTGGAAGATAAATATTAGACTGACAATTTTTAATAAAGCCCCCAAACATACAAAAATAATTTTTCAGAGGATCCTCCAAGATTAACCTGAGTTTCCACAGGAATGCAAGGCGGATATTGCCAGGTAATACTTGTCTGATGTCATCAAAGCAGCTAATGGCACAGACAGCTCCACCTGGCACGGCATCAAAGCCGATGACAAGCCGGTGAGAGAAAGTCCACCTGAGCTCAGAGCGTCTGGATCTGTACAAACTCGTGTCGCTCGGCGAGTCTGTCACTTTGAAGTGCGCCTTCCCAGGTAATCAACTCAGAGACCACCTCTCATCTTGGACTTGGGAATCGAAGTAATGCTGTAAACGTTAAACAAAAGTAAGCAATGGGATATTTGTTTCATCCCAGCCTCTGGCTGGAGGACTTTCATAAAATGCAGGATGGGAATATTGAAGCAGGGACATTAGTGAACTCTACATGGTGCTTATACTCTCATTATTTAAGAAGCAGGAACTCACTGGAGCCACAAGACAAAGGCCTTATGTGTTCTCTTTTCCTACCTACTCTCTTGGCCCTTGGTTGGCCCATGTCTTCTTATATTAACTCCAATCACAAAGGAAGCCAGTTTGACTGGTACTTTATAATTGTGAATCACTCTTAAAATCAAACCTCCATGTGTTATTAGATAGAGGCTGCTACTGAGACCTCCCCACCCAGTCTAACATTGGCCATCCCTGTACCACATGCGGACCAGAGGTTCTTTCTACAGAAGAATATGACAAGCAGGGAAGTCCAGGCGGAAGGAGATGTGAGAAAGATAAGACTTCATGACAGCTTGGTCTGGTACACCTGCTTTTCTGCAGCCACATGCCAAAGCCCATTTCCAGTATGTTCTTTTTATGATCACTTTGAAAAGACGAAAATGAATATTTGCACAAATGTTTGTGATCCTATGAAAGCAAAACCTTTGTAAACTTCTGGTCTCACTGTGATGCATAAATGTTCCTTTTGCCCCTCCAGATTGATACCGTTTTGTTGTAAAAAGGTTTCTTCTCCCCTCCCCTGTTCCTTACACAGAACATTTGAAAGCATAGTGTTCACCAAGTCCCACACCCCATTTGCAATCAGCCCCACACCCTCTCCCCCTCACTAAAGCACAACATTCTAGGGTAGAAAGGAAAAGAGAGACCTAACACTTATTAAGCACCTACTTAGTATCAGAAACTATGCTATTAGGTAATATATTTTCCATCTCCATATATTCTCACAACCATCACAAAGTAGGTCTTATTATTCTTGTTAGATGGATAAGGAAATTAAGCCTCAAATAGTTAGTCCACTTTTTTCAGATCACATAGCTCAGCCCTGGGATTCAAGGCCAGTCTATAAGGCTCACCACCCATGTCCCATCCATACATGACCCACGTCTTTTGCATCTCTTGCCAGGGCCTTGCACAGTATTGTCAACATGGTTGTTAAGACCAATAATGCATCAACATAGGCTTTTCATGATCATCTTTTAAAAAAAGGTTCTGTGATCAAACAAGTTGGATGTTTCTGCATATAATATTTCTCCCATAAAACTCATAATACCATTGGTATATTAAAGAGCACAAAGTGTCCTAAATAGTCTAGTTTAATTTGGCCCATATTGTCTAAGTTAATTTGATCACAGAACGCTTTTTTCAGATAACATCCATTAATGTCTCATGAACACAGAATTCCATGAAACACCCTGGGGAATACAATCTCACATCACATTATCCTCCCCTCATTTTATGAATGACAACACGGGCTAAGAAATGAAATTGTCATTCATGAGTGACAAGACTCACTGAGAAGAAAGAAATGATTCCTGCCAGTACTCACAGCTAATGACTGATGGAGCCGGGCCAGAGGTCAGAGCTCCTGGATGCTAATGGTTATGTTAATGAAGCCTTGGCATAAAACAGCCGTACATCTTTGCTCCTGTTTCCTGTTCTCCTACTCTGAGATGTGGTTAATGAGTTCTCTCTTCATAGCAAAATCTTATCACCTACCAAGGAAATATTCCCTGAAACTGATCACTGATTCTCTCTCTCCCTCCCTCTCTCTCTCTGTCTCTCTGTCTCTCTCTGTCTCTTAGCACTTAGAAAACACAAAAGGAAAAATAATGCCATTCCCCGATTTTGTGCTAAGGGCTGTTATCTCTAATAAAATAGGGCGCCTCTTCATGTTGAGCACAGGTATGATTCAACATCAATTTCTTAACACAAATTCATAATTCTTAAAGTAGTCTCTACCATATTGCACTGACACACACAAAAAATTCTTATTTGCCAAATTTAGAGTGCAATTTTGTCTGTGTTGTCTTTCTCCTTCCCCATTCTTTAATTTTGTTCATAAAGTTGTCAGATATAGACCATGTTTCTTGTCCTTAAATTTCTCAGAGTATTAACACCTGAGAAAATGCTACGTAAAACTGTGGGTTCAAATCGTGACATTTCAGCACTTCAACAGACAAAGACAGAGAACACCAAACTTTAAATCTAGATTAAAAAAAAAAAAAACAGTGACAGAATGGAAGTCAAAGAGCTGAATGTACAGAAAGCATGCATGGTAGCACCAAGCTACAGTTTGGGGCCCTCTGAGTACCAAAGTCTTAAGGAACTTGGAAATACAATTGCTTCACGTCTGTTTTATCAGCAAGTGAGTAATCCACAGTACAATGAGCCAAGTCCTTAAACCCTTTCAACCTCCTCTGAGACCAAGAGGAACCTCTGGCATTTAGTGTTGTATTGGTGGACGTGTTCTTCAACTTGGGACCATGAGACAAGTAAATTTCTGGGGTCCTTTAATTCCTCTCAAGAAAGCATGGGATATGCTTTCTTTTCCTCCTCCAGGGGTCTCCATCCTGGGGCCTGCAGGCCACGTGCGGCTCAGGATGGCTATGAATGTGGCCCAACACAAAATCGTAAATTTACTTAAAACATTATGAGATTTTTTTGCGATCACATGTCACAATGTTTTTAATGTGTGGACCAAGACAACACTCCTTCTTCCAGTGTAGCCCAGAGATGCCAAAAGTTTGGACACCTTGTGATTTCACCCGGGCTCAGGGCTTTACATGCATCAATACACCCATGACCTTAGAATCATAGGTCTAGTCCTGATCTACTCCACAAGTCTCGATTCACGGATCCAACCATCCATCAGCATTTCCACTAAGATAATGATGGGCTCCTAAAACTTTCCACGTTTAAATGGAACCCTGAACTCCGCATGCCCAAACATGCTTCTCAGCCTGTATTCTCCATTTTGGCCAATAGCACCACACGGCATGTTGTTGTTTGATTCCAAAAATATTTGCTTTGATGCTTCTCACTCACACCCCATATCTAATCTGTCAGCATACTCATTTAGTTCAAAATATATCTTTAACTGGACCAAACCCCATGACCTCCATGGCTACCACTTATAATTTAATTTCTCACCTGAGCTATCTCCTAGCTGATGTTTCTGCTGCCACTTTGGTCTGTTGTTCCTCAGAGCAACTACAGTAACTAACTTTGATGAAGTTTCTTATACATTTAGAATACAATGGACTCATATTAACAGATACCTTGGGGTTTAAATGAAATATTAGATGACTCTTTATTCAACCTCAAGCTACAAGGTACCAGGCAACAGAAGGCCAAGTCTGTCCCAAGCTTTCCCTTTGTCTTGGGACATGCTTCTTTCCCTTTTGAGAGGTTGCCAGTTAGTAGGTGTTACCTTCCAGAAAGCTGTGACTCAGTCACTCAGAGCTGATGATATGACTCCCATTGTGTTTAAAACTGACCATCTTCAACCCTGAATGGCGTGGCTCAGTTGGTTGGGCACCTTCCCACAAACCGAAAAGTCGTCGGTTTAATTCCCAGTCAGGGTACGGGCCTGGGTTGCAAGTTCTGTCCTTGGTCAGGACGGGTACAGAAGGCAACCAGTCAGTGTTTCACTTTCATATTGATGATCCTCTCCCTCTCTTTCTCCCTCCTTTTCCCTCTCTCTAAAATAAGAAGTAATAATAATAAAAATAAACTATCAACAGGGAATTGATCAAAATGGCCCCTTGAAAGTCCTAGAAAGTCAGGTCATGTGTAGAAGGCACTAGACCAATGATATTCCATGTAGTTGAAGTCATTCTTTTTCCAGACCAAGTATTTTGCAATGGCTCTTATCAACTACTTGTTCAAAACCTTCCAGCAGTTTCCCAGTCTTTTTCATTGAAGTTCCTGGTCTAGATCAAGGTTGGTCAAGTTAAAAGCTAAAGGGAAAGGTGAGCAAGGTAAATTGGAGGGTAAGTCAGACATAAAAAAACCATCAGCCTGGTGCATACATTATGACCCCATTTATGGCAGATGCATGGAGAGAGAAAAACAAAGCAATGTAATGGCACAAGGGGCAAGCGACCCTTGGCCTCAATGCTGGAGACACGGAAGGACTGAGACCAGACGAGGAGCGAGGCGCAAGCCTCCTACAGGAGGCAGTGGCTACTGATCTTCATCTAAGAGTTACCAGAAGGCCTTGTCAGCCCAACATGGCCGTACCTTTCACTTTTTCAACATAATCCAAAAAGTCAGATTTTTAAAACGTGAAGTCTAAAAATTAGTAACTGTTGGTTCATATCAGCAAAAAACATCATGAAAATCAAGCAAAGCATACACATCAGAAGATTTCACTCACAGGTCTCCACTTAGAAGGTCATTCTAACTCAAACTCTATCATGTTACCTTGTGGGGGGGTGGGAGGGGCGGGAATGTTAGAGAGGAAATCCCTGGAATTATAAAGAACGGTTGTTGGAACGAAGAGTCCAGAAGGCTGGAATCTGGTGCCTTTCATTTTAATATGAAAGGCAGAAAGTCAGCTCTAAGAGTGTTTCAAGCTAAACTGGTTACTTAACCATTTGAATTAGCCAGCACACCACGGCAAGGTTATAACACGCACAGGGCTTTCTTGTGAGTTTATTTATTTCTTTTTTTAAGGGGACAGGATGCAAGGCCTACATTTCCCTTAAACGGGGCACCACCCGTGACATTGTTTATACTTTCCCCTGGGCAGTGCTTCCAGACACACGTTAAAGGAAAGCGATAAGAGGAAAGGAAAAGGGAAGTCACTCATAGGAGGGCAGGAGGGACATGGAGTGGAGCGTCTGTCTGCTCCAGAAGGTGTGGACAGAGCTCTTCAGCTGCCCTCCTTTCTCATTTGGTTATTTTTATTTAGTTATTTATTTATGTTTACAGAGCAATAAACTTCATTCACCCTGCATCTGGAGTGTGCTTCCTCGGAAGTGCAGGAGTGCCATAAATCTTCTCCATCAAGGATCACGGCATCAATGGGGCGAAGAGGCAAACGGTGTTTCCCTTAGGCCCGCGGCTTCCAGTCTGCTGGGTTATCAGCAAGGGGAAGGAAGTTGGAGTGGCAGGATATGGGCAGGTTAGAAATAGTTTATGGGATGCGAAGAAACAATGCCCAGCTCTCCTGGAAGGCCAGTCTTCTTTGGACTCGTCCAAGTTCAGACAAGGGGTCTGTTGAAGCTGGAGCCGTGGGAGGGAAGTCAGCCTATTTTCAGAACAAATCTTTTGTTGTCTAGCCTCTCACGTCTAGCGTGGAGGGCAGCAGGGGAATGAACCTACACGCTGAAGTTGGACAGATGTGAGTTAGAATCCTGGATCCTCCAGCTGTCAGCGCTCCAGTTTGGGGAAAGTTTCTTTACTTCTTATATAGCCCATATTCATTCTCTCATATGCAAAATGATGGGATGAATATTTGCCAAATGTGTTTTTGCAAACTTAAATACCATAATGAGTATAAAGTGGAAAGTACATGGCCTTGTTATAAATATTCAGTAAACTTAAGATTTTTTTCTTTTTTCTAGGAGAGCAAAAAAATGGATCTTAGATATAGCTGCCTGGGTAGGAAGATTTTTGAGAGGTGCTGGGCAATATACTTAGTAACAGTATCTTTAACCCCAGGCCTCTGTGATTAAAGACTCAATGCTTTGTCAAATTTCGTATTAGAAAAGCTTAGAATTGGAACAGTCACAAAATAGCATCTACTGTAAAGGTTTTATCTTGCCCCAGTCTCCTTCCAACTGATCTGTAAAGATGAGGTAATTGTTCACGTTATCCCCATTTTCCAGATGGGAAAACTAAAGCTCAGGGACCTGAAATAATTCATCCAAGATCACACAGCTATTAAGGGGTTAATGCAGGCTTAGAAACAATATTGGTTTAAATACAGAGTTGGAAAACACGACTACCATACAAACCAAGGAGAAGTAGGATCTCCTTTTATTTTTTTAAGATTTTATTTATTTATTTTTAGAGAGGGAAGGGAGGGAGAAAGAGAGAGAGAGAAACATCAATGTGCAGTTGCTGGGGGCCGTGCCTCCAACCCAGGCATGTGCCATGACTGGGAATCGAACCTGCGATGCTTTGGTTTGAAGCCTGCACTCAATCCACTGAGCTACGCCAGCCAGGGGATCTCCCTTTATTTGACCAAAAAAATGCTGAAAGTACTCAGGTATGCCTCCCCCACATGGCATGTGGAGAAACCACTCGGCACGCGGTGAGGGTGCCCTGTGGCAGCTTCCTCAAGGATGCGCTAGGTCAAAGTGCCCACCCAGCAGCTGAACCTGGAGTCTGAGTCCCCGGGGACTGGCTGCCTTTCCAGCTTCTCTGAGAATTAAACCTTTGAGTCCAATTGGCTGGGAAAATGGTGCTCTTATCCCACTTTCCCAGCAGCCTTCTCAGCCTTGAATCACCCTCCTCCCAAAATATTTCTTTTCAGATCTAGGGAATGATGCTTACATTCCTCTTGGGATCCAGCCTAAACATGAGCTCTCTCATGAAACTTCTGCACATCTCCCCATTCCTGGTGCAATTAATTATCAAAACAAACAGAAGAAGTTGAAACCCAGACAGACCTGCATTCGAATCCAGACCCTGCTAGTTGCTAGCCGTGCAATGTTGGGTAAGCTGCTGAGCTCAGCCCGCCTCCATATCCTTGTCTCTGAAGTTCCCTAGCCAACCTCAATGGGTTGATGCGAGAATGAAATCATTATAGGCTTCACGATTCTGACATAGTGACTGACATACACAGTGAATGTTACCTAGCTGAATCTCAAAATCATTAAGTGAAAGAAACGAGGCCCCCAAAGAGTATATGATTCCATTTATATAAACTTCTAGGAAATGCAACTCAGTCTCTAGTGAATGGATGCATGCTGCTTGTTGCTTGGGGATGGGACGTGGAGGGTGCAGGGAAGGAGGCACTTCAAGGGTCATTAGGAAACCCTCAGGACGATGGATAGGTCCATTATCCTGATGTCTGTGATAGCTTTAGAGGTGTATACTAACATTAAGACTTACAAAGTGTTCTAATTTAACCACACACAAGTAAGTACATGGATATATAAACTAACAATATTAAGTGGTAAAGCCAAGATTTTAACCAAGTCTGGCTCCAAAACCCACAGGTTTTCATGTCTTCTTTATTTCATGTTTGGATTCACTTGAACCAGACCTTGAAGTCTCCATGAAGATCCAGTGCGCGGGAGGGAGGATGAAGTAGTGGAAAAGGAGCTAGACTGGGGAGGAATAAAACCAGGGTAGGCTGACTCACAGACATGCAGCAGACGCGAGAAAGAGACAATGAGAGCCCTGAAAACTAACTTATCATTGAGTTTCAAGCACCTCGCAAAGCTTCCCTGAGTGGCTGAGGTCTCAGCTCCCATCCTTCTTCTGGGGTGGAATGGGGGGCAGCAGGGTGCAGGAGAGGCTCCCTAAACACCGACACACAAAGCGACACCATCACCCATGACCTCGGTGGTGAGGGCACTATTAAAGACCCTATTTTGCTCCCTCCACGGTACCTAAGTCCACCTAAAAGTACCTTGTTTCTTTCCAAGTTGACAATTCATTTTCCGTCTCGCCCTGCCTCTCTCACTACTGTTTTCCGGGGCGTGCGCCCTGCCAGCCACACTGCAGGCGCCTGCTGAATAAATGCGCGTTGAATGAATGAGTCAATGAATTCATCCCTTTCTATTTTAGGCTGTGAGTTTAGTTTGGGGCTTGACAGTCTCCCCAAATACTATTTGCCAACAACTTTTTCCCTTAATTTCTAATCCCATGTCTGTTAACAAGGAAATTAAATCCAGATGTGTCTGAATCACCCTCCCTGGACGCACCAGAACTTGGTGTTGTAAGAGCTGGGTTGTGGCACTTGCCTTTAGGAAACCAGTGGCGAAGGGGGAAACAAGCAGCCCCCAGAGAGAAAGGATTCAAGAGAGGAAAAAGGGAGCGTTAGCGTTTCTAAATTGTATCTCTAGTTGGAATTTTGACAGGCATTGGTGGGAGTGGAGGAGGCATCTAGCAACCTCTGCCCTTAGTTTTCTCTGCCAAGACAGCAACCTCCTGCAGCTTGTCCCACTAAGAAATCTCATGTGCTCCAGTAGAGAGTGAAACCTACCTCCACTGGGTAGTTGCCACCTCCCATCCCCATTATTAACTTTGTTTGATGCATTGCTTTGGGGGCAGAAGTCTGGTGGGGATGCTAAGACGCAGTTGTGGTCCAGTAACATCTTTCAAGGCCAGATCTAGAAACAGAGCAAGTCTATTTGGAAACTGCCCACTCAGTTTTTTGTGTGTTTGGTTTTGCTCTGGGGTGTGTGTGTGTTGTAGTTACAGGCTTGAGGAATGAATTGAGCTTTCAAATAAGACAGATGTGTGTTTCAATTCTATTTCTATTATTTACCGATTTACTGGTAGTGTCCCCTTTGGGCATTACATAATTTTCTGGGTTTTTTTTTTATATTTAAAACTTGAGTTAAAATAGTATAGAGTTGTTATGATGATGAAATTAGATACATTTGTAAAGGGCCTGTCAAAATATCTAGCACATATTAGAAATATTAGAAGACAGAAAATAAAAAAGAAGAAGAAGAAGAAAGGGAGGGAAAAGGAAGGAAGAAAGGAAGGGAGGAGAGAAGGAAAAACAGGCAGTGATAAACTACTAAATGTTTAACAATTTAAAAACTGGTTCTGTGGTAAGTATCAATTAATCAGTCAATCCTGGATTTGTAGTGTTTGCCAATTTCCATGGTATAAATATATCCACCATATATTTATATTATAAGCTTTCGATGTGAGGTCAACCGGCTCACCAAATTTCTAAGCAATGTGATAACTCCTCCAGCTGTGCAGGGCAGCACCTGCACACCCCCGGAGAAGAGCCACAAAGGCCACGGTTGTTGAGAAAGTGAACACTGGTCAGTCGGCCTATGAGTTGATGGATTCGAAATACAGTTTCAATTCAAATTAAGTCCACAAATATGAATTACCACCTTTGTAAAAATGTCGCTGTACTTAAAGCTGTGATGTGAGAAGAGCTTTAAAAAACTGTATCTGTTTATTTTACTCTTTGGGTCTGGTATCCGGGGTTCTAGGATGTACAGGGATACGCCAGAGACTCAGAGAAAGAGTCAGGCTGACTTCACTAGCAGGCCCCCTTTGCAGAGTCCAACTAGTGATCTGTGGACCTATTTTTAAACTCCTTCTGAGCTGCTCGAGTGAATTCCACGCTAAGAATATTTTGAGTTCTTAAGCAGTTTCTCCAGGATAAAATGCAAATACAGTCTTAGTAGAAGATTGCGTTTTGACCATTATCATTCATGAATACCTCAGTGTTTGATTTGCTTATTTTACAATGAACTCTTCAGCAAAAATCTGAGGGAAAGAGGAGTAAGGCAGGTAAGTTTTAAGAAGGGGTCTGAAGGGTACAACTTATCATAGATCCAAGTCACTGGAAGGAAGCTTGGCCTGAGTGAAGTGTGGTCGTGGAAGGTCCTGAGCAACCAGGAAGTAATGGAAAGACCTTGGTGAAGTGCATAAGGGGGATTTGAGAACAGATCCTACATGACACCCTGAGTTTTACTTATGTTTCTACATTTTTTACTTAAAAATAAAGGAGCCTGTATCCTCACTATTTGTGTGATATTAGGCACATCATTTACCTATTCTGATTCTGAAAAGTCACCTAGAAAAAGTGAGCTCTGTATCAGCAAATTCTTGTGAGTTTCCAATGAGGTAATATCCACATTTGGGGCAAAGAGAGGTATTAGCTCAATGACTGTTTATTTCCTAGATTTCTTTCTCATTCATAATTTTGCTCTGTAAGGAGCAAATGGAAAGACTTGAACATGTTTCACAATAAACATAGCGAGACTGGTAAACTCTGTGTGTATATCTGGGTTAGTGAGTTGCGATATGGACATCTGAGCTCAACTCAGTAGGCAGAGGGATGCTTCCTTTACTGCCACATGGTTTTATTTAACGTCTTAGAAGGTACCAGGCTAGACTAGGAAACTCCTGACTCTGTCTTGAGAGCTGGTTTCAGATGCTGAGTCTTTAAGGGGGCTCTGTCTCATTCTCCAGCAGAAACCAGTCCCCTCCACCGTTCTCAGCTTTATTTATCTCTGCTCTAAGCCAAGTGCCGCCTTGCAGCATAGCTCTCCTGCTGGGCCTGGGCTTGTGAGATTGATTTTTTTTTTTTTTTGCTTGGAAGGAACACGGGCCACCTTGAAATACCTCAGGTTATAAAGAGTTGTAAGAAAATGTGCGGCTATCAGAAACGTGGGGATCTCAGCCCAGTTTCTCGGGAACCAGAGGTGACCTCGCACTCTGTTCTCCAGGAAGAACAGAGACGGTCACGCACGTCTAGGACTCTGAATGGTGGAACACCTTCAGGAACAGGAAGGCCACTTGGGTCCCGGCAAGCATCTTTCACGCAAACAGCGTGCACGTGTGGGCAGCCACGCGTGGCCCAGCAGGCACCCGTGCTTCTCCTGAAATGGGGTGGCTGTGGAGCGTCTGAGCCCGAGCTCCCTCCACTGCCTCTCCCGCTTTCGCTGCCCTGTGTTTCCTTCCCTGCGGACTGCTCATCTCTAATAGAGGGAACTCTGACTGCCAAGGTGGCCGGTCACCAGTGTACCCCAGGCCAGCCCTTCCAAGCCACCTCTAGTCTCCTGGCCAATCACCTGTCCTTGAGTTAGGCATCTGCTCCAAGCACGTCAACCTTGGCCAACGTGCTGGGCTCACACTTGGCACTGGGGAGATTTCTTATGGGAGTGGGTCCTGGCAGGGCAGGTATTGTGTCTGAAGCCAGCACCCTCCACTGACATATCTTATCTCCACTACCTTGGAATTCCTTTTATGAGATAAGCTATCTCTTGTACTTGGCTGCATCCCCAGCAGCAGCTAATAGGTACGGCAGGAACACCTTTAAAATCCAATCTTCCTGATTTCTCACTAGATTGGTTTTAGCTTCTCATTAATTCCGACTCCACTTTAATAAGGGTGTATTTGTGCATGTGACGTGTATGCGTGCAAGTGCTACAGACAGTACGAAACAACATTCGAAAGGTGTTACAGCCTCTACAGAAATGGCAAGCACAGGGTCTGATAGCATTTAAAAATAAATTTTAATAAGATGCCTGAGGGCCACTCATCTAGGGAAAACTTGAAGCAGACATATCATAGCTTCATTTAATTTTTTCTTACACGGCTGTGTAGGATACTGATGACCATGGCCCAGTTTCTATACTTAAAATGATATTCGGTCGGAGCCCATGTACTTGACAAACAAAATATACAGGCGTTTGTAGTATTCATGCTTCCTTCTCTCAGGCTACTTCTTGAAGAATTGCCTTCAGTGTGGTCAGAAGCGTTAGAAAATACAATGAGAAAGATTCCCGATAAGGAAACATTGGAATATCCCAAAGCCTTGTTGGCTTGAGTTCTCAGCTGTTACCTGTCATACCTCCCCAGTGTGGCGAACCGGAAAAAGCACCAAGAATCATATTGTACTGACTTGCCCTGTTCTCGTTATACTTCATCATAGCATTGATCTGTGCATCTTAAATGGCACTAATCTCTTTCATTCATCTTAATATCCCCGTCATAACGCTGGCTGCACAGCGGGGTTCGGTAAGTCTTTTCTAAATCAATAACTCTCCAAATGCACAAGTGTATGAACAAATGAATGCTAGTGCTCTGTCCCCATTGTCATCATGGTTCATCTCACCCCTGGCCTTGAACGTGGATCGCACCCTTCCTTACCTCCATCCACTCACACTAGGGTTGCCAAGTATAGCCAAGACAGGGGACACTAGTTAAAATAGAAAACACAGCAGGGTAGGAATGTCCCATGAGAATTCATTGTTTATCTGAAATTCGAATGTAACTCTGAGTCCTGTATTCGACCTGGCAACCCTAACACAGGCCACGGGCCCCAGTCATTGACGCCTGTTTCTGCGCCACTGCGGCCCTGGCCCTCTCAATGCTCATCTCGCTAGGCTGGGCTGCAAGGTCAGCCAGGATGGCTCTAGCCTTAATGAAAGGACATTTGGACCTTCTGCCCCACCTCCAAGTGGTCAAGGTCTCCAAGAGCTTCCTAAAGAAAACAAGGGCTGCGGTGAGGAGGGAGGCATCCATCTGAACACTCGCCTCTTTTGTCTAAGACAAAGAAAAGAGCCATTCAGAAACCAAATTGATTAAAATTGAGGGAAATTGCCGGACCATTGATAATTGCAGCTAAAGGGCAGTGGTCACCTGGACTGATTGTCACTTCACAGAGAGCGGCCGCACCAACAGCCAATCAAGGGCATTAGCGAGAAGCAACCTTTTAGTGACCCACGATTCCCCCCTCGGGAAGCATTTCACACAAGCCTTTAAAGCCAGGCCAAGGCATTTTCCGCACCGTATTTACCTTTAATTCCCAAACCCAGGGGGACTGAAAATCGTTCCGACTCTAAATGTCTTTCACATGCCGAAGAGATGAAGGCAAGTGGCCTCCGCCAGCGTCTGTCTCCGTTCACCAGCCTTTGAACTCTCACAAGCGGGGAGACCCCGTGGCCCCCACACATTGCAGGGACTCTGGTTACCCACCTTCCTGCACCCCCCGCCCCATTCAGCAAAGCTGCTTCTGTTCAGCGCCACAAAAACCTGAGCACACTCGTCTGGAGTGTATTTTTCTTCTCTTACCTCCTCTCCCAGTGGTGCTTTGACAAAGACAAATCTCTCCCCGGTTTTGAAAGGAGTCTATATTTATCAGTTGGGTGGAAGAATTCTGACCTGGGACCCGGGAGACGGGGAGTGGTCCCAGCTCAGACACACAGACACGCTGAACGGTTTCTGGCAAGCTGGAGAACTTTGCTAGGCCTCAGCTTCCTCATTGAGAAAATGACAGTGTTGGACACAGGCCACAGTCAAAACGGTGCCAATCACTGTGGTACCTGGGAACTCCGAAGAAAAAATGCCATGCTGTATATAGACATGTAACACTTGCAAATAATAGACTTGAAATAATATATATTATTTCTCCAAAGAAGAAATGCTTTCTTCTTTGGAATTGCCTACATATATATATTTTGAAATAATAAACCTAAAATAATATATAAAATATTTTCTTCTTTGGAATTGCAATGTATAATTTTAAATAATAGGCTTAAAATAATAAATAATATTTTTTTCTTTGGAACTGGCATATATGTAAATGTTTAAATAACAGACTTAAAATAATGTAGAATATATAATATGTGTATGTGTATATGTGTATGTGTGTCACAGTATTCACATATTTGCTCCAAAACTATGCATGGAAATAGAAAGAGGTGTCGATACAGATATGGCAGTTCCACAGACAGCAGCAGGTACGTTTGTGTGTTTGAGATCAGTCACCTACAGTGCAAATAACCTCTCTGGTGACTCTGCAGATTAAACGGGGATCTGGACATCATGGCAGAAACAGGTTCCAGGCTTCTCCTGGTTACCAGGTCACACTGGGACACTGAGTGTTTTTTCTCTCCTATGTATTCCCAGGAGCCTGGGGGCTGTACGTGGAGGAGCAAGTGAGGCGGGGCCTCCAGGGACGCTGAAGAGATCAAAGCCGTGTGTCTGATGCAGGAAGGGAAGAGAAGGTGCCCTCTGCCTCCCAACCAGGAAGCCCCACACACTTCCCCAGAGCAGAAGGAAGGGCGAATACCCAGTTGCCTCCGGGCAGGGACAGCCTGAGGTGAGCTCAGTGCTTCCCATCAGTCACCCCGTCATCCCTGCCCTGGCCTGTGGCAGAGGATGCTTTGGTAGGAGAGCTGCCTTATGATTGACATTAGGCCTGAAGATCGGGTCTGCATGTGGCCTCCCCGTGCTAACTGCACATCTCCCAACACTTAGGAATCCACATCACCACCCTCTACAAGCACCTCTCCCACGAAAAGAAGGCGAGGTAGCTGTCTGGAGCCTGAATCCTGGCTCCGAAGGAGCTGAAAAACTGCTTATGTGACCTTGAGATCTTCCCTGCACCTGACTGTGCCTCCCATGCCTCACCTGAGAGTGAGGAGGTCGGCTGGTATTGATAAGGTCCATTCATTCTAGCTGTGGAAGAATGCAAACATTTTTTAAACTTCTGTGGCCACGGTTTAGATAACCTAGTAAAAAGGTATGTACATATCATTACTTAGTAGTTTCTAGCAACAAAAAAGGCACAAACCGAATATACAAAAATTATATGAAAATAAGGAAATGTCTGCATATTGTGGCACATCCATGTGAGGAAGATTATTGAGCCGTTCAGAAGGTTGAGTTTGATCTCTATATATTACTCTCAAAAGACTGCCCATGGTAAGTTGGAAAAGTGAGACGTTTACAGAGAGTTTAAGCAAGTCAAAGAAATGTGTATGTATGAATTTGACGCTTTTAACAAAAAGCGCCAAAAGTGTATGTCTATTATCTTTCATAGGGACATTGATAGGGATGAAAAGATCCACATTGTGCTGCTAACACTGGTTTCCTAGGGACAAGGGAGGGGGTGAAGGAAGACTATTAGCTATTCTTTCCCTATCTTCAAACTGCTTCACTGGCTGTAGTGAAGACAAGGTTCTTCTGTAATTTTTTAAAGAGAAATTAAGTAAATGAATTAAATAACAAGAACACTGAGGATCTCAACCACAGCTCCTCTCCTGAGAAGGGCACAGAGGGTATAGGGTAGAAGTTAAAGATCCAGACCATACCAGCTACTGGAGACCGTTCCCACAAAAGTAGGTTTCTCTGTCTTTGGGGGCATATTTTCCATTCCCACGGCTGCTGCCCTGGGGGTTCACCACCTCCTGCCAGTGTTGCTGCATCAGCCTTTTGACTGGACTTTGTGCTTTCAGTCCTATCCGTGCATTCTTCACATTGCTGCCAATGAAATACTCCTACATCTGGTCACGTCACACTGTTCTTTAAAAGTACTCAAGAACTTCTCACTGGTTAAACCATGCCATCTACACTGTTTACCATAGCAAACTAGGCTCTTCACAATCAGGTTCTAAAGTTTTTTTTCAGCTTTACCTACCAACATTTGCGTTTCATATCTATGCTCTAGACACATTGGATTGCTCACCATCTGTTTTTTTTTAAACATCCTCTGACTTTTCATGGCTCCATGTTATTTCATATGCTGTTTTCCTCAATCTGAATTCAGTATTTCTTATGCATGTCTGGTGAGCTCCTGCATATCCTTCAGGACCCAATCTAAATACCCTCACACAGCCCTAAACGGCAACCCCATGCACAGAGCCCATGCACACTGCCGGATAACTGCAGGATAATATGATATATGAAATGTTGGAAACGTTAGTCTTGTATATGTATGTGTGTATGTGTGTGTGTACGTGCACAGGGTCTGGCACAAATAAGGCCCCCTTTTTATTATAAAATCTTTTATTACAAAATCAGAAGCATGTAATTCGGTAACATAACAAGATCACACTCAAGCACACCATATGACAGTTTAGGTAAAATGTTCAAATTGCTGTCCATCTCATGTGAGACACTCATGGACCCTATCAACCACATTAAAGTAAGTCTTACTTTTGCCAGACCCTATGTGTCTGTCTATACATATATACATATATACATATACATACACACACATACACATATACGCACACACACACATATTTGGTGTATATATACACCAAAAGTTGAGGATTGCTGTACAATAGACTTGAACAGAACCTCAGTCCCGCAGCACCTGCAGGGAATACAGCTGCTCCTGTGTTCGAATCATATGGACAGAGATCGGCATGGTTTGTATCGTCAGCTTTGAAATGTGTTTCAGCTTAATTGTACCATTCAGCCTAAGAGCCTTCTTATGTCATAAGTGACTGAGCCAGTAAATAGCATTGTACACTGACTGTAAAAAAGGAGCAGTCAGACCTAGAGATCAGCAGACACAACTTCCTCACTTCACGCCAAAGAAGACTGAAGAGTAATATAGTTGAATAAGATCCTACCATGTTGGACACACACTTAATATGATGACAGAGCTGAAACTTGAACGTAGAACCTCTGATGCACCATCCAGAAAGTGTCCAACTACACAATATCACAGTGAGAGATTGATGTGACTCTTCAGTCCATTGGCTGTGTATTTTGCCTAGCCAACTTAGCACAACTCATGTTTATTCAAGGTCTATATTTTTTAGTAAGCATAAGCTAGTCGTCATCTCACTCATAGACTTTACCTCATCTCTCCAACTTGAGAAAAAGGGATCAAAAACTAGGCAGCTCTCGCTCCCGTACTGGGTCATCTCTTCCCGCAGGCATTCCAGGGCAGCTACCTGTAGGACTACCTGACACGGGGGATCACAATGACATGTAGGGATGTTTATAGCATGGCCACTCCCTGTTGAACTTCTGGACATTCTCGTTAGCCTTTGGGCCCATGAAGGCATCATGATTACTGTATTCAGCATCCCCAAGCAGCCAGCTCAGGGGTTTGGTAAATACAAGATGGTTAGTAGATTTTTGATGAAACAGTGAAATGAAGAGGAACTCATATCTCAGAATGGTTGTCTGTTAACCAGGTTAAGGACATGTGTTCGATTTTTCCTCCTAAATGCTCCTGGAGTACTTTGTTCATTCACATCATCCTCACAACACTTGCCTCAGTCCGCATGTGCCCACAAAGGCCCTCAACCAGCATTTAAACTCCTTGATGGCAGACTCTTCACTTCTTTTTTTTTTTCTTAAGTTTCCCTCAGAACACATATGCGCCCACCAATAATCCGAGGCTAATGCCTGTAATGCCTGTCACATCGAAGGAGCTCATTATATGTTTACTGAATGAAAATGAATCTATAATCAAGGGATTGGCCAGGATGATCTATCTCTCAAGGAGACGTTCAATCCCGGTGATCATGATTCCAGAGTGTTGACGAAGGTGTCTGCCAAAATGTTTCCATTTGGTCCCGGATCTTGTTTCATAAGCCATCGGAATTCATGCAGTACCTGGTGAGAGAATTCCCCGGGAAAATTCATACTTATTCAGCTGCACTGTTCCTTGGAATGCCATGCTCGGAAATGAATGCTTCCTTTGCTAATGTATTCAGGAGTGGCATGTACTATCCCCAGATGCCAACAAGGGGATTTGCAACATTGTCTATTTAATATTTCTCCCATTTTATTTACTTTATTTTTACTTTATTCCTCAAGACTGGTAAACCTTGTCATTCTTGAATCTAACCAAATACATCTCAAGTTGCACTAAGTAAGTAGAGGCCAAACTATATGCCCATATCAAAGGACTAAATAAAAAAATCCTTATGTTCTTGAGAATTCATCTCATGAACCGTACTTCCTACAGATTATGCCAGGATGACCCGAGAACAGAGCGCAGGACTTAAATTGTATCGCTGTATGGGAAAGTCAGAAAGTACTGGGTCTTTATGGTGAAATGCTAGAAGGAGTCAGGATGCCCAGAAAACTACATTATGCCAGTATAAAACATTCCGTGTTATTTATAAGTGGGAGTTGTCAGGTCAGCTCAATCAATTATTCACCGTTCGTTCAGTCTGGCTTCGTATAAATCTCCACTTTCCCACACAGTAAATCTCCACTTGATTGGGAAGCCGCACACAGGCAGTGATGAGGACTGAGTGTCAAACATTAAACTGAGGACAGCTGCAAAACTGACAAATTCTGCCTCCTCAGTTGGCTTCCTGTCTCTGCATCTTCTCCATGCCCGACACACATCACGTTGTCTGATTTTCACATGTACAATATGTCATGGACAGAAGCCCTAGCCCGTCACCCAAAGAGCATGAGTTGTGCGACATCTTTGCTTTATGATTCTGAAACCCAGAATTCCAGCCAGTACCTATCACCTGGGTGGCTCGTGAGGGTTTAACAAAAGCACAAATAACGACAGCAAGGAGAGCGAGATCAGCCATCATTTCTATATTCCCTGTTACATGGCAGCATTTGTGCCAAGCACTTTAGAGATGTGATTTTATTTAGTTCTGCCAACACCTTTTGAAAATGTTATTTCTATTACTTTCCAGCTGAAGAAGCTGAGATTTGAGATGTTAAGACGCTTGTCCAAGGTCACAAGGTTAGAATTTGCAGAGCCAGGATCCTAGCACCCCAGAGGTATTGGACAAATGCTCATTTTGATCCCATCTCCTTCTTCTCTCGATTTCCCTCCTTGAGAATGGGCGATCGGGTTGTTTTCTCTCTCGCTGCCATTGCTGGGGGCTCTGATTTCAGCACCATCTCTGCCTCAAAGCCCTTTCAGCGTGGCCCTTTATTAACAGTATGATCCATGTATAAGCATATTTCTGAGATCTGCCCTTGGGATCAATGATCTTCTTAGCAATCAACTATAGCAAATTCTCTGCAGGGAGCCCTGAGGAAGACAATCAGGCCAGAGGAAGCACTTGCATAATTAAAAAGGACAAGCCCCACTTGCAAGGTGAAAAGACAGAGAGAGCAAGACATAGAAATTGATGGAAAATTCAATCCCAAAGACCCAATCTCAGATCAAATGAATTGTTTTGTCGCTCTGAACACTTAGCGGAGTCACTGTAATTGCTGGAACTCGCTGAGGTGCTCTGTGGATGATTTATATGGGCACGGGGCTGGCCCAGCAGACTTGGGTCTGTAAAGGAAAGGAGGTTGATGACATTGGTCAGGGATGGGCACCTCTCACAGCGGTGTTAGAACCACAGGTGGGGGCAGTCCCAAGGATGTGGCTCTTGCCTCTCACATTTGCTGTATATAGAAGTTTCTCTACATACCTACATCTGGCTTTAAAAGCAAGCTTCCCTGCAGGACACTTTTAAAGTACAGGCCCTGAGAGCCAAACTTCCTAGGTTCAAATTGCACCTCTTCTGCCTACTAACCATGTGGCATGGAGAAAATCAAATCGGCTCTCTAAGCCTCGATTTTTCCTGCTCCAAAATACTGACCGACTTTCATCAATACTAACAAAGCAACGAGTCAGAGTAGAATTGCATCAGCTTTGCTGCCAACAGGCAAGAACCATTGCTGGTGTATATATGTCACTGCATCTTTATACTTACCATGAACAACTTTATTTGTAATATGTGTTTAGAAATTTGGTTCATAATCAGAGGATATTCCACGTTGGGGTCTCTGAGTTATTTTAGAAAAGTATAAACCCTGAGGAGGGGGTTATGGGAACCCCCGATGTACAGGCAGTTGGCCAGATTTCAGGGGAAGACTTAGACTTGTGATTGGCATATGAGGAGAGGGCAGTATTATGGGACTGAGCCCTCAGCCTGTGGGGTCTGCACTGGCTCCAGGTAGACAGTGTCAAGCTGAATAAACTGTAGGACACCCAGTTGGTGTACAGAGATGGAGAATGTGTCGCTGGTGTGAGAAAAAAGCCCACATATTTCGTGTCAGAAGTAAACAATAAAAATTTCCTTTCGCACCTTAATTATTATTTCCTACTTAAGATCCTGTGTAGTATTTTATTTGTTTGGGGGAACCTATTGATTAAAAAAAAATAGGATGGAGAGAAGGACTAATTCACCCCTGGAGTGAGCCAAGTAGCTTGACTGAGATCACTCCACACAGGGCAGGAGCCAGCACCCTCTCCAACGCCTGTTTCCGGGGCTACCGTCGTGGCCCCCAAGTACCGGCCCTGACGCGTTGACTGCTGCAGTCCAGCGCTGAGTTCACGTTCTTGTGTGGCTCTGGCTCTTTAACGCGGTCTGGCGGGGTCTGTGAATGCCCCCGTGGAAGTTCAGGGGGTCACAGATGGGCTGTAAGGAAATAGCCGGGATGCCTGTCTCACAGCCTCAGGTCGGATGATATTGAGTTGGTGGACTTGGGGGAGCAGGGGCGGAGGAAATACAAAAAGCTTGGCATTGTTCCCTTAGCCTCTTCGCTTCCTCAGCTGACTCATTTGGGAAACAGCACACAGGAAAAAAGCACAGAACTCCGGAGCCTTATTGGAATGATAAAGTGGTCTTGAGGGCGTCCTAGGAAGTCAGTGACGGAGTTGTGAGACTTGATCATGAAAGACCAGCACGTTTTATTATTTTGCAACATTTCTGAAAACCAGCCTTTTAAACAAGATTTTACAATGTAGACTTCAGAAAATTTTAATAAAAGATTGATTGGAAAATAATATGGCAGTTCCTCAAAAAATCAAATATGTAATTACCACCAAGAATTCCACTTGCGGATATATGCCTAAATTAATTAAAAGCAGGATCTTGAACAGATACGTATGTACACATCCATATTCATAATTGCATTATTCATAATGTCCAATAGGTGAAAGCAACCCATGAATATGTAAATAGATTGTGGTAGATCCATACCACAGAATATCATTCCGCCTTAAAAAGGAGTGGCAATCTGACACATGCCACAGCAGGGACGGACCTTGGAGACATGATGCAAAGTGAAATAAGCCGAACACAAAAGAACAAGTGCTGTATGATTTCACTTATAGGAGAGCTATCCACGGTAGTCAAATCCGGAGGCAGAAAGTAGAGTGACAGTTGCCAGGGGCTCAGCGGGGAGGGAGGGATGAATCGTTGGTGTTTAATGGGGACACAGTTTCAGCTGCAGATGGATGGTGGTGACGGTTACACAGTATTGGGAATGCACTTACTGCCACCGAACTGCACAAAACGTTAAAACTCTCCAAAGTGGTTAAAATGATCAGTTTTATGTTGCGCGTATTTTACCACAATGAAAAAAGGTGAATGCTAGGCAGTGTTTCTAGGTGCATGTGTGTGTGTATTGTGTTTAACAAAGAAGAAAAATGTGAGGTGCTACACCCTGTGTGCCGTGGCCTTTCACTCCACTCTGACGTCTTCCGATTAGCACTGTATTATCGGCAGTACAGTAAACAGGATGCCCAATGTGGCCGGAACTGGATTTCTGGAGAAGGATCCTGGATTTAATCTTTTTAGGAAAAATCGCATAGCTGTGATTTATTATTAGCAGCTTAGTGTGAGTTATTTTAAAGAGACAGCGCTCTTCTCAGCTGCCACCTGGAGGGAAGAAGTGGCTCAGACCTCAGGAATGGTCACTTGTGAGCACACAGGAGACGCGGCCCCTTCCGGCCACTCGACGCAACAGCTCGCCCAGCGCATTGTTTCAGGGATATCCTTATCTTTTTATGGAAAGCTTAGGAGAGAAACAAGGGCCTCTTCCTCCCAAGGTTGTGGAAAGGGTAAACACAAAATCAATGTGTGTGAAAGTGCTCAACCAACACCCAGCCCACAGCAGGCAGAATATTCTAGAACTTATGCTAAAAATGCCTGTTACTTTCCAGGCATTTTCAGATTAACTCACAATTTGTCATTGAGCGTTTATTATGCGCCTGGCTCTTCACAAGTCAAAGATGATAAGACAGTGAGTAAAGTAAGATCTCTCTGCTTTCATGGTGCTTACAGTTTACAAGGGGGATAGAAAACAGACAAATAACTGCACACTGCCAGTGGAGATAAATTTGAGAAGAAAGCTAAAGAAGCAAAGGAGGAGGGGAAATGAGTGACGGGAGGAAGGCTCTTTCATCTAGGGTACCCTGGGAAGGCTTTTTAAATCAGAAAACATTTGAACAGAGACCCAAAGAGCAGGCAGGGAGCCCTGCGTATGGACAGATGAGTGACGTGTGGTCTGGGCAATGGGAATCACAAGCCAAATTCCCTGAGGTGGAGACGTGCTTGGAAAGTTCCTGAAATTGCATGGAAGACAGTGTAGCTGGAAAAGAGTAGAAAGGAGTGAGGACACGTTGCATTTGGGGCACAGGAGAGAGGAGTCAGGCGTGAGAGTTGTTGACATTGCAGCCTGGACGATGGCAGAGTGAAGCTGCCCTTTGCTGGGCCGTGAGAGACTTGTAGGAGGAAGAACTGGGAGGGGGAATCAAGAGTTCATGTTTTCACATGCTACATTTGAGATCATACAAGCATCCAAGTGGAGACACCAGGTGGACAGGTGAGTGCGGCATTCTTAGGAAAGATCAGAACTGGACACATAAACGGGGAAGTCAGTGGTGGAGGGAGGTGGAAAGCAATGGGTTCGGATGAATCAGGACAGACGAGAGATCAGAGAGACTGACCACACAGAGTGTGTGGTGTACCCTGAACGGGACCGTAGGTTAAGGCCTTGGGGCAGGTTAGCCTCAGGGTCAATCCTGCCATGGCTGTTACTACGTGAGGATTCCTAAACAAGGTACTCTCCTTAGGCCTCTATCTACTCAGCTGTACCCTGCTCATGAAGTTGTTGTGAGGATCATGATATCCAATATCTACCAAGCTCTCAGGAAATTGTACATCATTCCCTTGCTTAAAACCTGTAGAAACTGCATTTTGCTATCAAAATAAAATCCACAACCCTTGGCATGGCCTCCAAGGCATTTGCTCCAAACTTTCTTCTCCCTTCTCCTGGCTCTTCCTCATCCTTTAAATTTCGTGTTAAATGTCCCTTCCTCGGCCAGTGGTTCCCTGGACAAGCTGGCGGCATCACTACACTTAGCAATCCCCTCTTGCTCACCTGCACTCAAGGTGAAAATTGGACCCGTGCATTGCCATTGGCAGATACTATAGTGAAGTCTATTCTACTTACTGTCAGATGGAGAAGTGGAAGGAAATCGATGTTTTTCAAGTTCCTATTTGATTTCAGGTGGTATATTGTGCACTTTCTATATATTTAATCCATTAAGCTTCCAAAAGCTTATTGAGGTAAATGGTAGCATCCTTCTTTGAGGTACAGGGAAGTGAGGACCAAAGATGTTCATCTTTGTCCAAGGACACAAAGCTAGCAGGTGAGGAAGCTGTGCTTTCAAGCCAAATCTGTGTCCCCCCTGACCGATTATCACTCCTCCATACCTCACAGCCCTGGAAGATACATTCCGCTTATGCAAAACCTCTAGCCTGAATGCTGGGCCTGAGAACCAGAGCTATGACTAGGGGCCTGTAATTATACATTGCTATAACATGGCCCATAAAAAGTGATTACAAAGACAGCGGGGAAAGGCCCTAGTCCCTTCTACTTCCGTTTCCTTGGCACCTTTACTGAGCGAGGCCCTTGGGATAAATTTGCTTTTATGATCCTGTAGGTGGCGCCACCCAGAAGCAGGTAGTAACAGAGGACTGCCCCAGCAACTCTCAGAGGTGGGAGCCACCCCCACCCCCACCCCAGCCTCCGGGGAGAAATAAGTAAGGGTGCCACCTGTTTGTTACAGGTATTAAAAGAAAATCAGTGCCTAAACACAAAAACAGAAAGGGTAAAAGAGACCCTGTACCATTTCCGTGGGTTTGGCACCAGAAAGTAGAAAGGTGCTAAGACTTGGCGTCAGCACAGCCAGACTCTGAGCCTTTGTCACTCCCCGGTTGTGTGACCGCAGGAGAGCAGCCATCTTCCCCCCCTGAGTCTCACTTCAATCAAACACCAACTTCACAAAGAGGCGGTGGGACTGCACTAGGAAATTGCAAAGTGACAGGGCTCCTGCTCTAACTGTCATCTTGTTAAAGTGGCCCCGCGTGATGCAAAGTGGATGCTGAATAAATTTAAAAGATTGAAATACAGGCCTGGAGAGGAGTTCTGCATCGCACGTATCAGACCATCATCATATCAGGAGGCAAGTACTCGAGTGCAGCCCGAAAGAGTTGTTTTGATCTTCGACAGGGTGTAATTTCCATAACCCTCAGCGGCCTCATTTGTAAAACGATGTGGCTGGTATTTCATCGGTCCTTCCTTGTGCCATGAGCTCTACAGAAGAGACCACTTGAGATTTCCTTCTACATTTGAAATGTATGGTTCTTTTTTTTCCCCCATGGTAAAAAGCATTATTTTAATCTAAGTCCTAGAGCAGGCATTTATAATTATTTCTCATCACCCAAGTGGGTCAAAATGTTTATGATACTATTTAGTTATTGAATCTAGTTGTATTTATTGTCTATCTTTGTTCACATATACCACCTAGAAAAGTAACACCCGGGAGACTGGTTAGTTTCTTCCTAGCACTAGTCAGATAAACACCACTAGGTAGAGATGTCTTAGATCCAAGAGTTTCTCCAGGTCTTTGTGTTGGAATCTACTTTAACACTAATGTAAAAGTAACAACAAATATGTGT
Source organism: Phyllostomus discolor (assembly GCF_004126475.2). NCBI lineage: Eukaryota > Metazoa > Chordata > Mammalia > Chiroptera > Phyllostomidae > Phyllostomus > Phyllostomus discolor. The sequence goes on along the minus strand of NC_040909.2, from coordinate 130,510,764 downwards.
CAGGATAGGTCAGTGCTAGTGTCCACCAACAATTTCCATCTTCTGAGATTCTAGAAGGGGAAATGTGCTTCATTCTCTTTGTTCTCATTCATCGAGATAGTATCAGTGTTTACAAAATTGTATCTTTAGAGAATAGGTATCACCATATCCCCTAATCATAAAAATCCATTCATTTAGTCACCCGACATATTGCCCTATATTATGTCTCAAATACCAGTTCATGATAACCCGAGGTCCCTGAAGAGAGAGTGCACTTGATGATACTACTCATATAACTAACTAACATCAGGTATCAGGAAGTACTCAGTGAATAGTCTGTTCTCGTTAAATACATACTATGAGCCAGGTATTTCCTCCTGCCTAGCTCCTTAATTCTCTGAAGTATTTATTGAGTTCCTGCTGTATATCAGGCAATGTGCATAACGGGGCTAAAACGACCACCACTTAAGCTTATAATCTACGGCGGGGATGCACACATTGAATAATCAGTAATTATTCATAACATCATTGCTGTAAAAGAAAAGAACAGAAAGCCATGGCAGAGAATAACAGGGAAGGGACCACGTAGGATGAGTGACAGAGAAGATGTTTCTGAGATGATAACAAAGCTGAGACCTCAACAATGGGAAGTGGACAACTATGAATGTTCTCCATGAGGACATATACAAAACCCATGAGGCAGAAAAGAGCTGGGAGCATTTTGGAGATGTTAACATCTGCATGGCTAAAAGGCAAGAAACAAGCCACAGAGGGCTGCAAGACATGCTTGGAGAGGTAGGCAAGGGCCGGACCATAGAGTGACTCAATCCATAACAAGGAGGTTATCAGAAACACAACAAGAACCTTCTGAATGCTTTTCAGCAGAGGAGTGAAATAATACAAGTTTTAAAATGTGGCAGAAAGACTGTGTGAGCTGGTTTCAGTACATGCAGAAGACCAATTGGGAGGATGTTTTCTATGTTCTTATTTTTTCTATTTGTGTGTGTTTTTTGGTGACTCATCATTCGGGCCCCAGCAGGAAATAGCACTTTCAAACAGGACAATTTGGGAGTTCAATACAGGAAAGAGGTGGAGGGGGGGCAGGTAGGGAAGCCACAGGAGGGCAGTGCAGTTGCTTGAGGACAAGGAACAGCAGCAGCCATCACTATACCTGACACACAGGGGCTGGTGAAAGGAGAGCTAGCTGGGACACGGAGCCAGAGGCTTTCCAATGAGGACCCCAGCAAGCCTGTGGCAATCCTGGAAGGAGGGGGCCCACGGAACACACCCCCCGACCTCACCCTTCTCCTCCATCCAGTTTCATGCTGGTACTTTTCATTGACTGAATCCCACCACAATCCCAATGCCAAGGGAGCTTGTTGATGTAGCTTGGACAGATCAGCCTGCTGAGGAATAGAGCAGAATAGAATGGAAGGGAGGAGAACAGGTTGGGAAGGGAAAATGGAAAATATGTTACCCAGGTGATAGTGGAGATAAAGGTAATAAAGGCCCTGGCTGGTGTGGCTCAGTGGATTGAGTGTTGGCCTGCAAACCAAAGGGTCCCTGGTTCGATTCCCAGTCAGGGCACATGCCTGAGTTGCAGGCCAGGTCCCCAGTAGGGGGTGCATGAGAGGCAACCACACACTGCTGTTTCTCTCCCTCTCTCCTCCCTCCCTTCCCCTCTGACTAAAAATAAATGTGTTTTTTTATATAAAATTAAATGCTAAGAAAATTAAATTTCTAAAAAAAGGCAAATAAAGAATTCAAAATGTTCTTCATAGATTCTTGACAGAATTCTCGTGAGGTGTAGATGTGGTTTATATGGGGAGTAGAGGAGACAGAGGTGATAACTATGAACCTTAGGCTTCTACTCCGAGTAATGGGGTTTATTATGATGCTGTTTACTAAGACGTGGTAGACTTGGGGCAGAATGGATTCTTGAGCAGAAGCTCCAAGTTAATAGGCATGTAAGGTGTAAGCTGTCGAAGAAGCATCCAGGTGGCAACCTCAACTGGGCAGGTAGATGAACAAGTTCGTATCTCCAAAGACACATCTAGGCTGGAGAGAGAAATTCAAGAGTTGTCAGCATACACAGCTGTTTAACGAGATGATAATACTATTATCTAGAAAGAGATTGTAAAGAGAAGGGAGAAGATGGCCTATTTTCATGCTCTGAGATCAGGCAGGGGAGGAGAAACCAGCACAGAAGATGGAGCAGAGGGAGCCTGAGTGGTAGAAAGAAAACCAGGAGTGAATGAGGTCACAGAATATGTTTCAAATAGGAGGGCGGGTCAATTGTGGTGAATATACAATGAACATGATAGCACTTCAAGACCAGCCTCTGTATGGGGAGCAGGCAGAAATCAGATTAGAAGTAGATGTTTCATAATATGCCTGTAATATAGGTTTCATTAATTATCTTATTTTAACAAATGAAAAAATGCTAAGATGACCTAAGCACCTCTTTCATTTAGTTACCAAAGATTTGATCTGAACACAGATTTTTTGATCCCCCAAACCCATTATGTTTCCCATTCTGCTGAGTAATTCTCTGCCTCTAGGATTCATGCTACACAGGGAAAGGTCTGGAAGGCATTGTCAAGTTAGCATCTAAACCCAGTTTTCTGCCAGATCTGACCTTCTCTCAGCTCTGACTCCTGAAGGCAAAAAGATGAGAAAAGGCTTCCCCTCCAAAGGGGTAAAAAATAACATAAAATAAATGGCAAGATATTAATCTTGAGACCATTTACAAAGGTGTTAAGTGCCCTCGTTGGCATTAAGAGCAATGAGCTTCAAATATCACTTGTACAGCAAGCTGCTTAGCTCTGCAGATAACAAGTCACAGCAGGCCTTCTTGGGTTGCAAATGCAGTCCCTCTGTTTGCCAATTAACTCTTTCCCACATTGCTTTTTATATAACCAGCCAAGAGGCTTTGCTGAGACAGCACGAGCTGCTAGAAAACAGTGCTGGCCCAGGGGTTGGAAGAGATGATGCATTAGGAACCGTGTGGTGGTGGCAACCAACTGTAGCAGGAACAGTAACACAGCAGCCACAGGGAAGCCGAAGCCTTTGAGGACCCTCTATTTTTCTGACATACATGTCCATGTTTTCTGAGCATCATATCAGCCAGTTTCATAGTCGAGGCTTTGTTCTTTCACCTCAAGACATTTCAATGTGTCCAAGTTGTTCTGAGCTTGCTGTGGTCTTTCCAAGGGCACTGCCAGTCGCTGGTAAATCATTCGTTTAGCTCAGACTGAATTTCTCCAGGAGCAGGTAGGTGGCTTTGTGTCCTAGAGAGAACTATCTCGCCCACTGGAACAATGACTTCCAGCAGGGGAAATATAGGGATCTCATGGATGATCTTTGTTTGCTTGACCTTCTAGCAACGTTGGACATAACTGACCACCCACTTTCACGAAACATGGTTTTTTGTGTGTCTTCCTGATATGACAATTTCCTGGAGCTCCTCCTGCCTCAGTGATTATCCTCTCTCAGGTTCTTGGGTTGACTTTCTTCAACCTACAACTGTTGAAACGTCCTGGGGCCTTTCTTAAAGCCTCTTTACTTTTCCACTTATGTTCTCTCCGAGGGGGGTGCTGATGTAACTAATCGTCTAAAACAGGACCATCTTGAGAGAGTTCAGATGCAAAACCAGACAATAAGTATTACGGGACCACAGAAGTGTTTTTAGGTGACCATGTCCTCCACACGGTGAAGGTTCTTAAAGCTCTCTGTAGACTCTGGTCTCACATACTCAGCAGTCAACCTGACATTCCTGCTTGGGTCCAAGTAAGCATCTCAATGATAACAGAGGCAAAACAGAATCCTTGAGTTTATTCCTACAAACCTTTGTCATCTTCCCCACTCTAGCAAACGGCTCCATCATTCATTTACCAGGTGTTATCTGTGGTTTCTCTTTCCTCTGTCTCCATATCCGACGCGTCCGCAAGTCCTACTGACTCCACTACCACCTTGGATAAAGCCACCGCCACCTTGTGCTGGACACTGAGATACATCTTAACTGGTCTTCCTTGATTATCGGCTCTCTAGAAGTGATTCCCCACACTCTGAATGACATGCATGCTCCTAACTTGGATGTATAAGATTCTGCATGTGTTGGTCCCCTCCCACTTCCTCTTGCACCCCCTCCTTCTCATCTACTCTGGTCCCGTCTCACTGGCATTCTCTGGACCACGCAGCACCCCTCCTCCTACCTGGCAATCTCCGATCCTCCATGCCTAGCTTCTTCTAGACATCCAGAGTCCTGCTTAAATGATACCCCCTTAGAGACTTTTTCAGCTGTGGTTCTACTCTGAACTACAAAGCACAGCAAATGATTTTAGAACCCACCACCACCCCTCAATTTTCTTAAGGATCATATATTACTAGTATTCTTGTAAATGCATAGAAGAAAAGTGAGTTAATTATATCCAATGTATGCCTTAGGACCATTCGACTTAATTCTCTAGGGTGCCCCTGTTGGAAAAAGGGTGTGTTTGGCACTCTTCTTCTAAAAGTGCTTATTATGAGCTGGTATTTTTTCCTCATTTATTGACTTATTTGTTTATCCCCAATCTCTTCTCCTAAATACTAAATTCCTTAAGAGTAGCAACTATGTCCATTTTCCTTGCTGGTACACAGTATACATTCAGTACTTGTTGGAGGTAAATAATGGAGGTATAAGGCACCAAGATGGAGAATGTAGGAAGATGAGGACTTCTCCCAAACCCTCTCTAAGGCTGACCTTCCCTCCAATTTTATTATTTTGTATTCTGCCATGTTATGTATGTCTTTGATAGTCCTCATCATAACCTGTATTATTTCATTGTTATACGAGCTTATTGTCTCTCTCCTTCCCCTAGAACATGAGAGACCTGACCCGACTTGGCTGTTCTGTGTGATGTCTCACCCAAGGCCTGACATAGAACACTTTTACTGCCCAAATAAATGGTGGGAAAAAGGGCAAGTCACTGCCCAAAGAGACTTTGGTCCAGGCTGAGCTTAGATCAACCTTGCCATGGACCGTTGAGCTTGTCACTAAGCCTATTTATGTGTCAGATATCCCCATCTGCAAAATGAATACCCATTACGATTAGACCCACCTCACACATCAGAAGGAACAGATCACTTACACATAATTGTTATGTGCTGTCTTAGCCTGAGTCCCCCAGAAGCAGTCTCTGAAATAAGGATTCCAGCCCAACGATTCATTTGACAATGACAAGGACACTGGTGAGGAGTAGGAAAATGGAGACAGCCACTGGTGTGGGCAACTGAGCTCAATCCCAGCGAGCACGCTGGGAGATGGTGTAGAGCATGCGCCTCGGGTTGATCCCACCAAAGGGAAAGGGAGCTGGGACACTTGCACTCCTGTCAATCTTTGATGGAGGGCGGTTCCTAGGGGGCACTACTTCCTGGCACTTCAGGCTGTGGTGAGGGTGGTGGGTTGGAAAGCCTTAGGTGGAGAAATGCCAGGACTGCAGCTGGAAGCTGGGTTGGTCTGCATTGTAGTGGCGAGGGCAATGGGATATGGAGGGGTATGGGCAGAGCAGCTTCCAGAAGCTTCTCCAACTGTCTACTGTATGCCAGCAATAGCCCACTGTCCAGGATAGTACCTAGAGTTAGCAGGTACTTGCTTGTGTTCACGAACCCTCTGGACTGCTATAGAAACTGTGGATAGTTTTACATTTTGGGAGAAAGGATGCTAAACTTCAATCAGACATCCTAAAGGACCTGGGACCCCAAAGAGTTAGGAACTACTGGTATAGAAATCTATCTGACTCAAGGCTTGTCCCTTTTCTATTCATCCATTCAAAAATATTGGGGTGTGAACCTCAGAGTGAGCATGAAGGCTGCACCACGCATGCCCTCACAGCAGTCTCCGAGGAAGGATACTGATTCTCCCCACCCGTGAGAGTAGGGATTGTCATCCCAAGCTGAGCCAAGTTTACCCAGCTCTCCAAGGGGAAGAGGCACCACCTTAGCCCACATCATCTTACCTGTTAAATGGAGGTAATAATCTCTACCTTACAAGGCTGTTGGAAGAATTATATGCCACAATACCTGTAACAGCTTTAAGTATCTAGCCACAGCTTCTGGAGCGCAAGTGCAGGGACCACACTCTTGGTCTCCATTTGGACACCCAGAACTGCTGGACACATGAGTACCTGGTGGGCTGATTTAAGTAGAGGGGAGACCAGTGACAGGGTGAGCAGAAAGGCCACCGAAACCGAATGGCACATAGAGAGTGCACGTGTTGTGTTTAGCAGACTGGTGTCATCGGGCCTGGACTCTCCACGTGCGTATAAGACCCTGTGATCATGACACAGCCGGCAGGTTAGAAATAAACAGCCACTCCAGATGCATTCCCAATGACTTCCTTGAGGCGGGGGGCAGGGGTTCGATGGAAACCGGTCTCCTGACATTGAGTGCAGGAAGCCAAGTCAACATGCTCCCCTGAACAGATTTCAGTCTCAGCCACATTGTTTTTTAAAAAATGGCTTGGCTGGTACATTTGTGCACAGTCTCTATGTCAGGCAAAGAGCCTCATAGAGAAAGTAAATGGAATCACAGTCTCGGAGCTGTGTGGGCTACAAGTATTTTCAAACAATTGCTTAGAAGGACGGCTATAGCCTAGAAAAGAACCTGGCCCAGGTGCAAATTCCAGCCTACTTAGTACATGTGAAGCAATAGATCAAATTGTCCTAAGCCCCATTGTTCTCACCCGGAAACTAAATCCGGGATGAGAAGATTAGTGACAGGAGTGCATATGTGTGCACGTGTGTATGTGCATGTGTGTGTTCAGAGAGCAAAACTGGTGGCTGTTATAAGTATCCAGCCCAGCCCTTGCTTTGATATTTTACAGATGAATTAGATGAGGAAAGGAGGAATGTAGTTAATGGTCTCAGTCATGCCCGTAAGTAAGCAAAACAGAGCTGAGTTCTGCAAACCAGCACAGGCCAAATCCGGTCTGCCTGTCTGTTTTGGTAAATGACATTCTATTAGATGACAGACACACCCAAGCATTTGTGTAGTGTCTATGGCTGCTTTTGTGCTGCACCAACAGGGCTGAGGAGTTGTGACAGACACCAGATGGTCCAGAAGCCCACGAGGTTTACTCTCTGACCTTTTACAGAAAACGTTTGTTGACCCCGGAAAGAGGAGTGAAATCCACTGTACGAGCTTCTGTCTCCGCACCAAGCTTTCCTGCCCACATCTTCCAAAGCCAAGAACTTCCTTTTCCAATCCTGCGGGAAATAGTAACAGAATTGCCCTCGAAGGAGCCTCAGACTTGCAACATTTTTCCTGCCCACATTCTCCCTTCTCCATCCACATCCATCTCCTCACAGTGACCCCCATAGTCTCTGCTGTCCTCACAGTGACCCCCTAGTCTCTGCTGCCCACTTAGGGAGGTGGAGCACAGTGCAGGGCTGAGCAGCTCCAACCAGAACGTGACCCCCTGCAACCACGGTGCGGCACAAACCAACCCATTTTGTCCTCCTGAAGTATCATTTTATAGAAAATTATGTAAAGTCTTACGTTTTTATGAAAACAAATGAGGCATTTTTAAGATGAAGCATAGGGCTGCAAAAAAAAACAAAAAACAAAAACAATTCCCAGTCTGCTGCTGGTCTTCCTAACGTCCCCTCCCGGAGAACACACGTGCCCTCCTCTGTGTTAGAGATTTTAAGAGAGGAATTCGACAAGTGCTCTGTGCTGGAGCCTGATGTTCCAGAGGCAGGCAACCTCATCTGCCTCTTTGGTCCACTGCCAACTGACTGTGTGACTTAAATTCTCCAAGTGCACTCCCTGCTTCCCATCCTCCAGAGTAGGGGGGAAGAATGTCTCCCCGGGAAGGCCGGAGTGAGAGGGGAAAAAGGCCATTAGTACCCATGGCTCTCAAACCTGACTGCACACGAAAACTATGAGGAACTTTCTGGATGCCCAAGCCCCACCCTCAGACAAATGAAAACAAATAGGGAGCAGGGACGAGCACTGGCATCTTCCAGTTGCTCCAGGTGATTCCACTGTGAAGGATGGGTTACGAAAAGATTGATGTGCACTGAAGTGTTTGCATGATGCTGACTCAACAGGTCATCAGTGAACGGTAGCTTAAAGTGGGAGTGGGCATGTGGCACTCACCTGGGACCGCCTCCTCCTTGCAAGCTGCAACTCACCCTGGCGTGGCAAACAGCCTGAGGCGAACGTGTCACCCCACCCATAAAATGTACTCATACTGCAGAGCCTAATGGCGCCCTTAAATCACATCACGGAGACAGCTTCTGCCTCCATCTGATGCCGGCCCAGGTCTCAGGCGGTTGCTGCTGTCACGGCATCTGGGGTTGAATACTAGTGCCCATCAGGTCACAGGAACCCATGTCCAATAGAGGTCTGGGGGAATATACACTTTCGGCTCTTTGGGGGCCCCCAACAATTCATGAGGTGCTATGGAAACACTCTGGAGCTCCACCTGCTTGATATGGACATGGACCAAAGCATGTGCACATGCATGCATGTGTGTGTAATTATGTATGTGTGCACCCTGACCTTGAAGTCAGAATCCTGGCTTCTCTCCCATCTTGTTCCTGCCTGGGTTCCCCGTGAAGCACCTTAGTCAGGGCTTGTGCCCGGGTAGTATACTTGAGAGGACATCTCAAAGACCATGAGTGAAGCAAGGAGGAAGAACAGGAACGTAAACAGATGCTAAGAATTTGGTCATGAGTGATCGTGGCTCAGTCTCTGCCCCACTTGTAACATGTCTGAGAACAGCTCATGTGCAGGAAAGAAAAAGGGAAGCCTTTCCCCAGCAGTCTCAGTTCCCCTTTGGACAGGAGCGACCCTCCAGCACGAACCTCTCAGATAACCCATCATTCAAAGCTAAACCGAGCTCTACAGCGTGCCAGAGAAGCCCCGAGCAGGAAGATCACCTGTGCACAAAAGCAGCTGGAACTGCAAGGAGCCGCCTGCCCAGACGTGGAGGTGGGAGGGTCAGACACTGTGTGAAAAGGTGCCTGATACACAGCTTTCCCACTGAGTCCCTGACACAGCAGGTGTCCCAGTGTATTTCATTTGGCCCTCCCCAATCCCCAAGAGGCTGGCATCTTTCTGTTCGTTTGATCGGTGAGGAAACTGGGCCTCAGGCATGTCAGGTGACTTGGAGCGGCTGAACATTCAGACCAGGCTACCCACCTCGGAGCCCTCTGCTCTTTTACCACAAGCTGGGCCATGGAGATTCTAATATGTCATTTCATCTTTCTGATGCTCACTGTCCCTTCTTTGTAACATCATAGCAAGAGCCTCTGCCTTTCTGAGCTGTGATGAAGACAAAATGAGAACTGTGTACAAACTATAAAGAAAGTGCATGTGCAAGGAATTCATTTATTTCCCAAAAGGCAAAAAAGCAAAACAGCCACTCACTGCATGTTTGCAGTAGCAGAGGGTGGGAAGAACAGGTTTCAAAGTCGCATCCATGACTGGGGCGGTTCTGCTTGAATAGACAGGCTGCCGCGGAGTTCTTCCTGGTCTGGGGACAGCCTTTCTCTGGGGTTCAAAGAAACATCTAAGCCACTAGGGGCAGGAGGACAGTTGCAGGGTGTGCCTCTGCTTGTCCTAGAGGAACAAAGGCTAAGAACCCCAGTTCCTCTCCTACCCTATGAGGTGAAGCAGCTTTGCAATTGAAAGAGGAGAACGACCTGCCTGCAGCAATTATGTTTTCGTTACTCTTCCCAGGCTGCTGTGTCACAAATCACACTTTCATTCGGGGCATGTTGGTGCAGAGCTGCTGATTGCCGTTCCCAGCATTCCACCAGCTGACTGCTCCAGCCTAGCCTTGGGAGCAGCAAGCCCGTGACTCATTAGCAGAAAGACCTGCCCACACACTGCAGACCCTGGGGAGCAGATGATATGTATTTAAGGCAATTCTCTCCATTTGAAAATAACTGCAAAGTCCTTTTTACTATCAGACTCCTGTTGGGATTTTTTTCAAGAAAGAGAGACCGCGAAACCCTTGAAGATTCCCGTGTTCACCTGCATTACAGCTCAGCTGACAGTGCTGACACTGGGCGAAGCTTTGACTCACAGGCACAAACACAACACACCCAAGCGCCCTGGCTTCAAAGAATTGGGATTTAAAGTGATAGACTTGCTAGCGCTGGAGCGCTGCAATGCTCATGCCGCCATCATGTGGTCGGGGGCAGAACTGCACCAGGAACGGAATCTGCCCATTTGTCTTTTCCTCCTACTCTCCTTCCCTCCCTGCCTCCTTCTTTCTTCCTCCTCTCCCTTCCTTATCCCCTTCGTTCTTTCCTCCTTTCTTACACTGTGACAAACACCAAGATACAAAAATGCACTAGAGACAATTCCTGCTTTTAAGTAGTCTAACAAAAGAGAAGAGGAAAAGTGGGATGCAAAAATTAAGTTCTACTGTTTGCGTTCCCTTCCTGGGTTTGGGATTTTACCAATTCTCACCAACACCTGTGTGGGAAAAGGTGTTACTGACAAGTAGTTAGGAATGAATTTAAATGGTTATTCAACATTCTTAATGGCTCTGTTGTTAAAATAGCTCAGGTGAATTCAATGTCAAACTTGTGCAGCTTGTTCTGTGGCTGATTGCCACAGAATTTCATAGGCTTCATATTCAGGACTTTTGCTTACTGATTGCTTTGAATAAAAATCAGTATTTTCCAAACAAACAAACAAACAAACAAACAGGCCTTCCAACTATGTCTTTTATTTTGTTAGATTGTTTGTCTTCTAATTCTCGATTTGCAGGTGCTGTTTGTATCCTGGAGTTCTTATCCTTTTATGTATTGTATTAGTTGCCAATACTTTCTCGTCATCAGTGATTGGCCTCCATAAAGGATGGAGTTTAACACTTAAAAATTTTTAAATTAGTGCTTGCTTTGGCAGCACATGGACTAAAATTGGAACAATACAGAGACTAGCATGGTCCCTGTGCAAGGATGACATGCAAATTCGTGAGGTGCTCCATATTTTTTAAACAAAAAGAGTCACCTAAAATGAGGAGACAAAGAACTCCCAATGGAAAGGAATGGAGGAATCTCCAGAAAAAGAGCTAGATGTAATTGAGTCGAGCAATCTGCCAGACACAGAATTCAAAATAATGGTTCTAAGGATGCTCAAGGAACTCAGAACTACAAAAAACTGAATGGGAACTATAGCAGCATGAAAAAGGACATAGAAACTATGAGCAAGAACCAGGAAGAAATGAAGAATACAATATCTGAAATGAAAAATACACTAGAAGGAATTAAAAGCAGGGTAGATGAAGCAGAGGACAGAATCAGTGAGCCAGAAGACAAGGCAGAAAGAAATACCCAGTCAGAGCAACAAAAGGAAAAAAGACACAAAAAGAATGAGGATAGTTTAAAGGAGCTTCAGGACAATATGACATGTAACCACATTTGCATCATAGGAATAGCAGAAGGAAAGAAGCAAGGGATAGAAAACCTGTTTGAAAACATAATGACAGGAAACTTCCCTAATTTGGTGAGAGTGTAAGTCATGCAAGTTCAGGAAACACAGAGGATCCCAATCAAGATGAACCCAAAGAAGTCCACTCCAAGACACATCATAATTTAAATGGCAAATTTTAAAGACAAAGGGAGATTCTTACAGGCAGAAAGGGAGAAACAGCTAGTTACATACAAGGAGCTTCAATAAGCTGATTTCTCAACAGAAACTCTACAAGCCACAAGGGAATGCCATGAAATATTCCTGGTAATGAAAAGCAAGGACCTACAATGAAGACTACTCTATCCAGCAAGGCTCTCATTTAAAATGGAAGGTGAAATAATAAACTTCCCAGACAAAATAAGGCTAAAAGAGTATATCTCCACTGAGCCAGTACTGTAAGAGATGCTAAAGGGACTGCAAAAAAGGAGGAAAAAGAGAGAGAGAGAGAGAAGGGAAGAGAGAGAAACATATGTATGAAAAAACTGACAATAAATAAGTAGTTATCAATAATGTAAATGGATTAAATGTGCCAATCAAAAGACATAGGGTAGCTGAATGGATAAGAAAACATGACCCACATATATGCTGTCTACAAAAGACTCGTATCAGAACAAAAGATCTTCACAGGTTGAAAGTGAAGGGATGGAAAAAAATATTCCAAGCAAACATACACAAAAGGAAAGCTGGCATAACAATATTCATATCACACAAAATAGAGTTCAGGAAAAAAGTCACAAAAAGGGACAAAGAACATCACTACATAATCCTTAAGGGAATACTCCAACAGCAGGATATAAGCCTTGCAAACATATCTGCATGCACCACAGGAGCACATAAATATATAAATAAAATCTTGGAGGACTTCAAGAAAGACACTGACAACAAAACAGTCATTGCAGGGGATTTTAATACCCCACAGTCAACAATGGATAGATCTTCCAAACAAAGAATCAGCAAAGATATTGTGTCACTGAACGGCACTCTAGATCAAATGAACTTAATTGATATATACAGAACCTTTTACCCCAAAGCAGCAAAATATGCATTCATTTCAAATGCAGTTGGACCATTTTCAAAACTAGACCACATGGTAGGACACAAAAGAAGCCTCAACAAACTCAAGAAAATTGAAATCATATCAAGCATGTGCTCAGATCACAATGGATTGAAACTAGAAACCAACATCAAGGAAAAAAATCAAGAACATTCAAATACACGGACACTGAATAACACGTTATTAAATAATGAATGGGTCACAATGAGGTCCAGGAAGAAATCAAAAAGTATCTGGAAACAAATGATAATGAACACAGAACAACCCTAAACCTGTGGGACACAGCAAAGGCAGCATTGACAGGGAAGTTCTAAAGAACACAGAAAACTCTCAAACAAACAATCTAACCCTACATCTAAAAGAACCGGAGGAACAACAACACACAAAGTGAGCAGAAGGAAGGAAATAATCAAGATCAGGGCAGAATTAAATGACATAGGGACTAAAAGAACAATTCAAAGAATCAATACATCCAGGAATTGGTCCTTTGAAAAGATAAACAAAATTAACAAACTTTTAACCAGACTCAAACTTTTAATCAGAAGAGAGAGAGAGAGAGAGAACCCAAATAAATACAATCAGAAAAGAAAGAGAAGTTATAACCAATACCACAGAAATACAAAGGACTGTAAGAAATTACTACAAACAACTATAGGCCAAAAGATTAGACAATCTGGGTGAAGTGGACAAATTTCTAGAAACATACAATCTGCATATTGTGTGTAGATTGTACAGCAGATCCCGGTGGTGGCGGAAGGACACCACCTCCCATCTCAGCTCCTGCCTCAGGGGAAGGGCTGAGCCCACCGGTCAACCTGCTGGAGGGAATCTGATCAGCCCAAACTGAGTCAAGGTTTCTTCCCCTGTTGCCAGGGGAGGAGTCTCGGGTAGTTTATACACGTTTATATATGCTGCCAGGGGTTCACCCTATTAGTGAGCAGTGGCTGTTCTCAGGAATTGCTGGTGGTTGTGGGTTGGGCAGAGACCCCCTTGGTATTTACTATGTTCCTGAACCCCAAATGTGTGAACTGATTGCGGTTTATAGGCCAGGGCTTAGGACTGGGGAATCAAAAATAAACCCGTTTCAGTCCTTGCATTCAAAGAGCTCATGTTCTAGAAGGGACAGGCATAAGGGAAGACAAAATAAGTGTCCCACTGGGGCAAAAAGAGTGCAATGGAGACACATGTATCATGCTGTGGTGGCTTTAAGGGAGGAGCAGGTGCGTGCCCAGGTGAGGCAAGGATGTGACCTTCGGGAAAAGTGGACACTGTGTGAGGGTGATGAAGTCCATGGTCCCTTCCTCCCGGGGGACTTTGTCCTCACTCAGCTCAGTGGTAGAAAGACGTGTGATTGGTCTTGTGTGTCGGTGCATTCGTGTGCATAGGCACACACATGTGCAGGCTGGCTTCTGCAGAGGAGCCCAGCCAGAAGCCACAGGGGTCGCAGCAGTGGGTGGAAGAGAGGGATTGAGGGCTTTAGGAAGGAAGCGGCTGAGACACACCCATCCCATCCTTCCTCCTGGCCCTCCAGTGACAGCACAGGCAAGCACGTTGGGCAGGCTCTCCAAAAAAGACAAAGTTCTCCCTGGCCCAGGAAATGGGAGCTTAGACCTTGAATAAAGACTCCGCTTCACGCTGCACCACCTTCGCCCGCCTCCCTCCCGACACACAAACGCTGTTTGTCTGAAAGTTTATCTCAACGGCAGGTTTCAAGGAAGCGCCCCCTGACACCACCGTAGATCCTGTGTTCTGCTTCAGCTGCTCCTGATGTTTGCCTGCGCGCACAGGTGAAGTCACGGAGATCGCAATCTAGGGAAAGACGATACTTTCTGCGGTCATTATTGTTCTTGGAACTGGGAGAGCAGAGTCTGAGGGGCTGGGAGGGGAGGAAGGGATCTGGGCGGCCATCCAACAGGACAGACAACCGGGTTAACCCCTGAGGGCGAAGGGACCCGGAGAGGCGACAGGACGGGGCCAAGTTCACACGGCTAGTTCACCCTGCACGGATGTGTCTGAAGAAAACATTTCAAGGGCTGCTTCATCATCACATTATTACGCAATACAATCAAGGTCTCCTTTTGATGGGGTACACCACTTTTTTTTCCCCCAAACATCGAGGTCAGGGTTATTTACATTTTTTTAATTATATGAAAGGTTGCAAATATAATATTTAATGCAGGAGTGTGTGATGCTTCCAAAATGATAAAGGATAGGGGTTCCCCCTCCCTGGCCTCCCCCAAGAAACAAGCTTCAAAGAGGAAAGGCTCATGAGGTGGGAATATTTATTTCTCACTCCACAGGTCCCCCTGAAGAAAAATTTCCCTCAACATTCCTGTTGTTCTGCCTATTGTCCCTGCCCTCCCCCCCCACCCCTACCCCCCCCCCCCACACACACAAAAAGCCTCAAAGTCATCGCATGGGAGAGTTTGGGACAGAGCACGAGGCTAATTTACATGCCTCTCTGCTTCCCTTAGCCAGCCCATACCTGCTGGTAGAGGGAAGTTGGGCTTTCCTGCCATGTAGAATAAGGTCCTAGCCCAAAAAGAAAACCTTTTTTTCCCCCCAGCACTATCAGAGGCTGAGTATAAAAAGCAGCCTAATTCCAGGGAATAATTTTAGAAAGCTCATTGTTGCTTCTATCTCCAGGATTCTGCTAGCAACGAAGCTTGCATTGTGACCTCCATCGTCAGCCCCGTGGGCCTCTTGCGACTCGGATTCGAGGCTCTGACGGAGAAAGCGGGGCGTGCTGCGCGCACCCTTCCCATCAGAGAACGTCAACACACATTAGCACCAGCTGATCCGGGGACTGAGAGTAGCTTCCTCGTGGTTTCTACAAATGTCAAGTTGATCCACGATTCCATGGGAAATGTAAATGCTTTCCTTATTCATTACAGCTGAAAGCTGTCTCAAAACTCAACAGTTTTCCCCCCCTATCCTTTGCTCTTTGGACAGAAACACAGCAGACGATAGGAGTGATGAGACCTTAACTAGGCCGTCAAAACCAGCCATTCAAAAAGGAATCTTCTGAGAGCCAAGCAAAACCGGGGAGGTCGAGAGAACCGCCTGGTCTGCTCCCCGAGAAGAGCCCAGGTTGTCTCCTGTGTCCTCGGAGACTCTCCCACAATCTCCCGATCGGGAAGGTGGGGTTGCCCGAGGTCATTTAATGCAAAGCACCTGGAGGACTTTGACGTCCTGCCGCAACATCCCCAGAAAACACCCGTCCAGGCTCCACTTCCCCACTGCCAGAGAACTGAAGTCCATGAGCGCCAAAGGCATCCCACCCCGACTTTAACAAATCTATCTGTGAGCACGCTCAAAGTGGCCTCCCCGAACTCTGTCTAAACTCCTTGTCGGATAATAGGGCCGTTCTTCAGTTCTAAGATGCCTATTTGTTCGCATTTTATCTCTGAACTTGGCATGGCCCTTCACCACCGAAGACATCTCATGACTGCACTGGGCCTGCGGGGGATGAGATGGGGTTGTCACTTGTGCTTGTGTGCATCTGGCTGCTGCTGGCGGTGTGGTGGGGGAGTCAACCTCTCAGCCTTTCAGTCACTGAACCATTTAGGTGCCTTAGAAATAAGGGACATCAATCCTCTTTATGACCTAAAAAATCTTCACAGTGAAAACTTTCTGGAAGTCACAAAAGCGCTGGAAGTCACAAAAGCGCTGGCATAAAAAAAGGTTCAGAAGGCATCTTGAAAAAAATCCTACAGACAACAGGGGGACGCTCTTAAAAAATGTTTATTACCATGTTCCTATAAAGAGAATAAAATTGATGGCACAATCCAACTAATTTGCCTAATACATCGAGCGCAATAACTATTTAGGGAATGAAATATCTGTTGTTGATTTATGACATGCTAGTAACTTCGCCAAATCCTTTCCTATTTTATTCCACTTAATCCACCTAGGAACCTAATGAGATAGGACAGCTATGCTACCCTCATCCAAAACTCTTGAGGCAAGATGCGTTTTAAAATTCATAACTATTTTTATCATTTTAGAAAGGTAACATGGTGCATGTCCTGTATTTAATCTGATAGCATCAGGAGGGTCTGGGATAACGTGGTTTAACCAAACACTTTCATATTTTGTGACGACTTGCACGCACATTCACCCAGAGTTGGGTAAAGACAACCATAACAAGCCTGGGGCCGGTTCAGGTCAGGTTTAGCTGACAAATGTTTTCTGGTTTTTTGTTTCTGCTTTTAGAAATGCAGATGAGTCTATTTGGGTTTGTATTACTATTTCCACTTTGCATACAAAAAAAGGGAGGCTTCCTAAGTAGCTCCCTTGGTGCATGCAGCTCAGCAGTGTGGTGTTGGGTGTGAGACACAGGACACCTTCCCTCTGTAGCACACCAGGCACCAGGATGACAACCTTGATGCTCAGCGGCCTCATGGATCCTCCTTCTGTCAGGTGGTCGAGGGCCATGACCCTAGGCCCTAGGTCTCGGTCTTCTCTTCTGCAGACTAACCACCTGCATTTAAGCACTGCCTCAAACGTTCTCACGGTGACGTGAGGGCTCCTACTGTTTGAATGCACAGCTGTTCCCCATAATCCCTCTTGGGCGCTCTAGCTCACTCTCACATCACACCGAGGGGGACTTATCCGGTCATAGGGGAATGGGAAGGTGTGGTGAGTGGTGAGGAATTCCACTTTTTAGCAACAGCAGCCACTTGCTCAATTTAAAAGAAAATCAAGAAGAATTCATGAACAGATAAAGTGGCCTCTGCTTTTATAGTGCTTGTAATTTTAGAGGGAAACATAAAAGAGCCACCATGGGTTCCAAACTCATCTTTAAGCAACTTCCATCTAGTTCCATTGAAATTAGAATTCTTCATATAAATCCCCTGGGGAAGTCACAAATATTACAGAAATTTTAATACCAAAGTGCAAGTTCTGTAGCCAGTTTATCTGATTTGAATCTCATTCTGCCCCTTCCTAGCTGGCTGACCTTCACAAAATTAACCTCTCTGTGCCTCAGTCTTTTTTTTATCTAACGCGTGAGAAGAATATTACCTATCGTTGAGAGTTGGTGTGAGAATTAAATGACTTGACACATGGAAGTTCTAGAACTAGTACCTGGCCATAGTAGGGACTCCATGAAGGTAAATTTTCATCATTATCGTCATAACCATCATCATTCTCGGGATGGATATATTTTATTTACCCTATGAGCCATGGTCTCCCAGGAAGGAAAAAACAGCAGAATCCCATTCAGAAGGCAGATCTCTCTCTACTGCTGGAGCTCAGGGTCTCAAGCGTTACCCTGTCCTGCTTCACATGCCCGGGAGTGGAGATGCCTGGGAACCAACCTCCCCCTGAAATCCCAGGGCCCTTCCCAAACCGCTCTGAGGAGCAACACCGTGGCCTTTCCTGTCTCAGAATAACAATGTCATTCATAGCAAAGCCATCTCCACAGGGCCTCCTCGGTATATTTGCTCCCCCAGCCTCTCATTAGTAGGAATGTCATGGGTAGGAATTTACTTGGTACTCTCCAAACAAAGGTGGCCCAAGCCGTCTTTGTCGTCAATGAGATCTCATCTTAGTAGAAGTTACAATGTGTATACAAATACATTAGAACAGAGGGCTATATATACTGTATATAGACTCCTGGCACTTAGTGCTTTATATCTATTTACTGCATCTGAGTCTGAATGTATTTGTTCGTGGAGAATGTTTTTTGTATATTTTCTCCCATGGATTCTTAGATTTTTCAAAGAAGGGGCCGCCGCTTGCTCATTCCTACATACCTATCTCCCACAAAAATAAATATTTGGTAAGAAACGAATGAGTCATTGATTCACGTGGTCTGCAAAGTCTGTAATGGGGTGCAAGTAGTTTCTACCTTACAGTTGCCCTCCTTCTCCACGGGGGTATGTTCAAGGCCCCCCAGCAGATGCCCGGAAGCAGAGATGGACCCAAACCTAGATATACACTGTTTTTTTCCAATAGACACATACCCATGGTAAAATTTAACTCATAAATTAAGTACAGTAAGAGATTAATAACTAATAATAAAATAGAACCATTATAACAATATGCTCTTATAAAAGTCATGTGAACATGGTCTCTCTCTCTCTCAAAATATCTAATTGCACTGCACTCACCCTCTCAGTCAACGGGAGCCCTTTCCAGCTTCCCTTTGTGTCTGGATCGCCAGCATCGCTGCTCCCACACTTCGGGGTCACTAGTAAGTAAAGCCGGGGTGACTTGAACACAAGACAGTCCATCCCACACCCGAGACACCTGCTGACTGACGGGCAGGCGGCGTCCACAGCGCGGAGACGCTGGGTCAAGGGCTGGCTCGCATTCCCGGCGGGATGAAGTGCAACAGCGCACGATTTCACCACGCTGCCCAGAGCGGAGCCCAATTTAAAACTTGTGAACTGTTTACTTCTGAGTTTTTTCCATTTTGTAGTTTCGGAACTTGTTGAGGTCCGACCACTGAACCCCCAGAAAGCGAAACCACGGCTAAGGGGGACTACTGTACTTCCCCAGCGCCCAAGCACGCCCTCTGTCTGCCACGTCAGGAAATGCACCCCCCCCCCCCCCCCCAAAGACTGCCGGGAAGAGGCCACTCTAAGACCTAAAGAAAACAAGGGTGAACCACTTCTCCTTTTACTGCCTGGCCAAGGTGGGAATGGGAAGTTGAAATAAAGGGAGCATGGTTCACACTTGCACACTGGCCTTGGAGCATAGGCAAGCCCTGGGGGTGAATGGGTTTTGGTAGCTTCATTTTTAAGGGATTCCCATTGAGCAACCTTTGAAATATGTGTTCACGTATCATCACCTTTAAGAAGCATCTCTTAGCTACTTCATGCCTCACTCTGATTGCCCCCTCCTCTGAACTCCTAAAATGCAATGTACCGTATTTTGCCGTATGTAATGTGCACCACATTTTGTGCACATTGTACATGGGACTATTATACTCATTATACCCATGGTATGGAATCATTATACCCGTGTATAATGTGCATCTATATTTCTCCCTCAAAAATTGGGAAAAAAAAGTATACATTAAAGCAGCAAAATACGGTACCTTAGCAGTTGTGTTTGGGCAGTAGAATCCAGCCTGGATTCAAATCCCTCCACTCAGAATACTATCAATGTGATCTTTTGGAATATACAAGCCTCTTTAAGCCTTATATGTCCTTATCGGAAAATGTGACTGTCAGTAACACCTCCCTCCAAGAGCTCTTTTGGAAAATAAAAGAGATAGTTGGCGTAGAAAGCATTCAGTGATCAACTGACACAGTTGTCTTCAAAATATTTAAAATTCTTTATTATTGTTTATTGTATTGATAACATGTTGCTTTTGATAACAGATGTTCCTTATGTTGTCATTTAAATGTGTAATGCATGTTTGTTTTGTCTTTTTGGTGGCACTAGCTACATATTCAATTTCAGGTGTGGCTTCACAGTGATGAATATGTTTTTCAGCAAGATATAATGATTCTTTGCAAAACTGTGATGTAGGTGTAAGCAAACTGTGTGGTTTTGTGGCAAGAACATTTCTCAAGCCTCATTTACCTCGTATCGTCTCTGGTCAATTACCTGCGGAAGATACCTCCTGTCCACCTCTGGGGAGAATCTTCTCACAGGCCCAAGGAACAAACCGAATCCGGAGTATGGTAAATTATGTGGCAAGGGGAAACTAAGGTTGCACACAAAACAAAGGTTGCTGATCAGCTGTATGCATGACAGAGAGGCTGTCCCGGAATACCTGAGGGCCCCGCATAATCACAGGGTCCTTACGTGGGAAAGAGGAAGGCGGATGGATTAGAAGCAGAAAAATTGATTCATGAGAAAAACTCACTGGCTCTTTACTGCTGGCTTTGGAAGTGGAAGAAGGGAGGTGTGGGCCAAGGAACCCAGGCAGCCTCTAGAAGCTGGAAAATGCAGGAAAACAAAATCTCCCCTAGTGCCTGCAAAAGCAACCCGGTCCTGTTGACGCCTTGGTTGCAGCCCAGTGAGATAGATACATTTTGGACTTGGAATGGCCACACTGGGAGGTAATTCATTGGTGCTTTAAGCCATAGAGCCTGCGGTAATTTGTTCCAGCAGCGCTAGGAAACAAATACACTGACCCATGGGGTTATATAATACAGGAGCTCCTAGGGACAGTGTTGATTTATAGAGTTTATTCAGATGACTTGGAGTAGTGCGGGCAGAAGGAGAAAGTGACCTGACAAGTCAAGGAGAAAGACGAGAAGAGCCTGAGCCGTCACCCTCAGTACTAAGATGAATGGCGGGATGAAGCAAAGAGCAGGGTAAGGAGCTAGGAAGATCAGACGAAGGGTGAGATCCTGTGTAAGGAGCCAAGGGTATGAGGTCCAGGCTGGCACTGTGCACTGTGGCAGGGTTGGGAGCAAGAAAGGTCTGATGCACTGTGACAAGGCAAGGACATGCTTGATATTTTTTAGTTCTGGCAGCTCTGTCATAGGAAGGGAGCAGACAATTCACCATGCGAGGAGCCATGGTTTCACATATGACGTGTATCCCTACCTCCTGTGATACCCTCTGTGTCCCCTGACACCAAATCAGCTCTGAATATATGCTGACCTACAGCCTATCCAAAGAAGCCAATGACAGCGGTCAAGGTGATAATCTCACCATGAGATGTGGACTCCGGATGTGCAGGCACATCTTTCTTTTCACGATAGTCCTAATATCTCACTTCATGGGAAGAAAGCCAATACCAATTATGGTCTATGAAAACGCATATTTGTATGAAGTTTTAGGTTAACAAACACAGATAAACAATAAGCTTTTCTTCCTCCTTCCCTCCCTCCTTTCTTCTCTCTTTCTTACTGTTCATAATAACACTCTAAAAGCTCTGGGTCTGCCAGAGAATGCAAATTCCACGGAAAGTAAGGGACCTGGGGAGATAGGAAGCATGAAAGATGGTGAGTGTGTTTTATAGTTTTCTGCGATGTCACGAACGGCGTTAGAGGCTTTCTCTGTGTGTTTTCGGCTTCTTTTCCGTCTCTCTTGATCTCACCTGGCTCTCTCACACAAACAGCACGTCTCTGTGCTCAGCGTGCTTGGAGCCAATGGCAGCGTCGGCCCCTGGAAAACAGGCCCAGCCTCCCCCCGCAGATGATTGGAGGCGGGAGGCAGTTCTCAGAGCCCGAGTCTTCAATTATGCCGGCATTCTACCCTGAGATAGGTATTAGGAAGTTTATTTTTAAACTGGATGGCCTGAATAAATAAATAAAATAAAAACTTTTAAGAGCGACTGGAAAATACAGATAGCATTTCTACCATTGGAGTATTATTTTATTTTATGACAGTTGCCTCAGGACATCCAGGGTGCATTGTTAAACCCTGCAGGTTGCATTCGTTTAACTGCGGGAAAACACGGGGCTGGCAGCAGGCCAGCTCTGGGCCCGGATCTCTTTCCAGCTGATGGTTTGTCCTTGGATGAGTCTCCTCCGTCCTTTGAAATACGGACTTTTGGCTCTGTGGCATCCAAGCTTCATTCCTGCTCTAAAGGTCCTTGACCACGTTGCTCTAGCTACAGGTCACCGTCATTTTTCCAAGGTTGCCTCCACAGTCAGGAAATTTTAAGAACAAATACCAGTCAGTGGATCATGGTGATAAAATGGCCACCTGCCGAAGTGGTCACTGGCCACAGACGAGCAGAAAGAGGCAACTGAGTTGCAGCATGGACAGGGGCCTCTGTGGCATCGACTGGCTCACGAGGCTGCTACTTGGAAGTCTCTTTTGCAAGATTCCCAGCCCCACCCCTGACTCCCTTTTTTAAAAAAAATGTCAACTTCACTGCTGGTATACTAGAAAGTGAGTCAGTCCTGCAATCTGAACAGGGCCCTAGAGATAATTTGCATCAACCTGCTGTTCCTTCCCAATCCTCAGCACACCCATTTATATGTGAGGACACCCAAATCTTAAGAGAATTTGGGCCCATGGGTCCATTCCCACTAAGTAGCAGAGCTGGAGTTGAATACAGGTGGCTGCCAATCACACGGCTGCGCTTGCCATGATCACCAAAGCCATCCTTTACTGGGGTCACCGTGCTTGCCTAGAATACAGCCCAAGGTCGTCCCATAAACCTTGCTCGCAAATGGTGGTCCATGACCCAGCAGTGTCCACTGGAAACTGGCTGGGAATGCAGAATCCCAGGCCTCTCCCCAGACCTACACAATTAGAATCTGCCTTTGATAAGGCTCCCCAGGTGATGTGTGTCTGCATTAAAGTTTGAGAAGCACCAGCACACACTGTCCTTAATTTAGTACGAATAGCCACAGTTCCCCCAAAGTCTATCAGCTCAGCAGTCCCATACTGGGAGTAACTACAGCTCGCACTGACCCAGGAGGACCATGAGGGTCAGTTATATAGATCAGCATTAGCCAGTGGTTCTTCAGTTCTCTCTACAGAAATCTGTGACCTCCATGGGAAAGGCCTTAATGATTTTCCATCTCTACTCAGGAATTCATTTTGGTATCTAGGAAAGAAGGAGATGCCTTTTAAAAATATATCAGATGACTGTGACTCTTTTGTTAATTTCTGCTTATTTTGCTTTGGCTTTGGTTTCTTGAAACAAGAGGCAGCCTAGGGAAGAGGAAACAGCAGGAGAAGTGGGCCAGGAGTCCGCGAGCACTGGGTTCAAGTGCTGCTTCAACTATGTATGCGATAGCTGTGCGGCCCAATGCAAAGCAATTTACCTCTCTGAACCTTACTCTACTCATCTGTAAAACAGCTATGTCAATAATAACTAACTTACAAGAGCCATGAGAGGTTGTATAATGACAATTCCCAGCACACAGCAGGTATTCAATAGATTGCAGAGCTGTGTCATTTAGAAAGGGAGTAATTAGACCAAACAACAAACACTTCTTGAGTATCGACAATGTGGGTAGACACTAGGAATACAAGAGCAAATGAGACAGATATAGTGCCGGCACCAGTAGAACTACTGCCCACTGAGAAATTAAGACAAAGTAATGACAACTAGCAATGACTGAGTGCTTGCTACATTCTGTTCTAAGGACTCTCCATGCATTCATTGATTTAATCATTACCGCTATCCAGTGGATACTAGCTGCTATCATTAGCCCATTTTACAAATAAGGAAACTGAGACATACAAAGGTTATGTAACCTGGCCAAGAGCTACACTGCTAGTAAGTTAGGGAACGTAGGTTATTAACCCAGACAGGTTGGACCCAGGGTCCACTAACTCTAGGCTAACCTGTTTCACCAACTGCAGCAACTAAGTATGTATAAATACATGCTCAAAAGGAGAGTATATCCCAGGAAGCCCTAGCTGGGCCTGGGGAGGCAGAGAAGGCTCTCTGAGGAGTGAGGAGCAGGTGATGAGAACCTGGGTGAAGAACGGGGAGAGTCAGTCACCCCAGCAGGGCAAGGAGAGAAGTGAAGACCTGGAGTTAGCCGGGAGCATGGGCTGGAAATTTAATAGTAGGTAACAGGGTAGTGCTTGATTCCTAAAGACTGCAGCTCAAAAATAAACAAACCAACACGCACAAACCAAGTCTCTTAACTGCTACTTCTGCCATATACACATTCCCAGTTTTTAGTCTCAGCCAGTGTTAACACCTATATTTAAAAGCTACAATGCTGGCTGGCGTAGCTCAGTGGATTGAGCGCGGGCTAGGAACCAAAGTGTCCCAGGTTCGATTCCCAGCCAGGGTACATTCCTGGGTTGCAGGCCATAACCCCCAGCAACCGCACATTGATGTTTCTCTCTCTCTCTCTCTCTCTATCTCCCTCCCTTCCTTCTCTAAAAATAAATAAATAAAATATTTAAAAAAATGTATTTAAAAGCTACAATGAAGTGGGGGGTGAGCTGGCAATGAGAAGAGGAAGTAAAGGTTTTGGCATCAAGTCTGGCGATGGTGATCCACTGAGTTCTCCTTTTGGTGTGACGTTTAGAAAATTATTTAAGCCTATTTTCTTTTTTTAAAGATTTTATTTATTTACTTTTAGAGAAAGGGGAAGGAGGAAGAAAGAGAGGAATAAGAAACAGCAATTTTCAAGAGATACATTGCATATGCCCCACTCAGGACGTGGCCCACAACCCAGGCATGTGCCCTGACTGGGAATCGAATGGGCAACCTCTTGGTTCACAGGCCAGTGCTTAATCCATTGAGCCACACCAGCCAGGGATAAACCTGTTTTCTAAACCTTGGTTTTGTTATCTGGAAAATGGGAATAGTAATGCTTCTTATAAGTGTGGTAAAGATTAAATAAAGCCATGCATGTACGGGGCCTGGCCCAGGGGAAGGGCTCAAGGAATGTTCTCTCCCTTCCCCTGTTGGTGATCAAAGTTAGACAATGGCATCCACGCAGGGAAACCAAACCCAGTCTCCAAACACCCAGGTCCCTTCCCTCTTTGAAGGCATTGAGTTTTTCTGATATCTTAACCAATATCAAGCAATCACATTCTATCACTGGGCACCCAGAAGACTTCTAAAAAATTTGTAAATTTGTTTATGATTATCTAGAGGAAGCAAAATTCCAATTTGGATGACATCACTAAAATACCCTACTGGTAATCTCTCTTATAAACAAACAAAAATGAAAATGAGCAATAAACGTACAATATGAAAAGACAGCTAATAAAATTAACGGGTGTTTTTCCTTAGCAGTGAGCACTAAAGGAGTATGTATGACCTCAGTTCCCATCAAATGCCAGAGAGAGAAATTTGGAGTCAACAATGTCAGATTTTTTTCACAGCCACCTGGAACCTCCGAACAAGAAATCATTGTAATGCCCTGATTGCTGTAGTTCAGTGGATTGAGTGCAGGCTGTGAACCAAAGCATCGCAGGTTCGATTCCCAGTCAGGGCACATGCCTGGGTTGCAGGCCACAGTCCCCAGCAACCACACATTGATGTTTCTCTCTCTTTCTCCCTCCCTTCCCTCTCTAAAAATAAAAATAAATAAAATCTTAAAAAAAAGAAATCATTGTAAGGGATCAATGCCCCGCCATTTTCCAGAATACATGTATGATTTTTTTTGAAGGTCACATGGGATTATTGGCAAAATTAGGACTTGAATTTAAAACCTCTGGGACAATCACATGGCAGCATATACACTGATTAGCTAAGAAAACTTGCTGCTCAAAACAAATAATTTCAGTTTTAACATTTAAGCAGAGAGCTGTGGATAAGTGGCTAAAATCCCTTCTTGGGAGAGGGGAAAAGAGAGTTAAAACTGTTCTAAACCAACAAGACTTCAATTCAACACACTTAAGAACATATTCTCTTTCCTAATAGATGCACTAATCCTCACGCTTGTCACTTCTCATTGACCCCATTGTGGGAAGCAAGCAAGTTTGCTTAGATTTGCATGTGATTTCCATACTGGTCACCAGCCTTGAACTCATGTCAATGAGTAAACACAGGATTGTTGCCGTTCAGGTTCTCGGTCATTAAGGGAGAATGCTGCGTGAGTTGGCCTCTGTCAGGCCAAGCCATCCCCCGAGGGAAGCAAGGCACTTCCCTGTCCCTGCCTCTCTCCAGTTCTGATGGTCCCTGGTTTTGATGCGCTTCAGATGCCTTTCACAAAGCCACAGGAGATGCTCCTGTGCAGGGATGCTGTGTGTGGTCTGAGCAGAGGAGCAAAGAGAGAAATAGCTGGGGCAGTTAAGGACATCTGAATTAGGACTGGGCACATATGGCCCTAGAAAATTGTGATTAATTTGCATGGTTAAAATAATTGTATTATTGTTAGGTAAGACAATAGTCTCACATTTTAGAAATGC
Organism: Phyllostomus discolor; assembly: GCF_004126475.2. NCBI lineage: Eukaryota > Metazoa > Chordata > Mammalia > Chiroptera > Phyllostomidae > Phyllostomus > Phyllostomus discolor. The sequence continues at coordinate 130,484,501 of NC_040909.2, read as the reverse complement.
ATTCTAAAATATCTGGGAGTGAAATGCCAAGGCATCTGTATTTTGCTTTAAAATATAAACTACTTCAAAATACTAAGCAATTTATAAAAAAAAAGATAAAGCAAATGCCGCAAATGTTAGCAAGTGTTATGAGTATCCATTATAATACTCTGTGTACTTTCCTATAGGTAAAAACTTACATACTAAACACTTTTAAGAAGAGATCAATTTGTTCTGTTAGAATTAGAATAAAAGCTATGAAACATCACCTCTTGTCATTCTGTTTGACCAGCCAAGGCTCAAACCCCATAGATAGATAGTACAATAAAGAAAACAAATTTATTTTATTTATATAAAAAGTGTACATAGTCAACTAATACATGAATATCTTCTTTTACTCATTGCACTAACTTCCAGCTATCAGGAAATAAGAGAAGCAACAAGCGAATTTCCCTCCCACTGTCATCTCTCCCCAATAACCCCTGCCCCCATTCTCCCTCCACCATTAACAATTTAGTGTCAGAGAGGAGAAAAACAGATTTGTGTTCTTGGGCCAAACTCAGCACTGAAATCATCCGGTAAAAAAATTAATGGAAGCAGAGTGGTGCGGCGGAGTTGGGGACGGAGGAAGGATGAGAGGAAAGAAGCTTTCTGAATCACTGGACAGCTGGGTGCAGGTATATTATTTTTGGAAAGACACCTAGATGCTCACTGCGCCTTCTCCCCATGAGGAGAGTATGACCTTCTCAATACTGACTTCAGCTCACCATCCAGCAGAACCTGAAGTTTACAAACACTCCCTTCAGCCTAATGCCCAGGCTGGTAGAGCCATCCTTCCCCCGTGGTTGCAATGCTGTAGAGTCCTTTCCCTGACAGCCTGCATGCTGGACACTGGTTTCTCGACATGGCAGAGCCCCTTCTGGGAAGAGAGTGCCACCATGAGCTTAGCTCCAGCAGATAGACGAGGCTCCAGAGTGACAGCCATGACAAGGTGAGCTGCATGGGGGTCCTGTTTGCCTCCCTTTCGTTGCATATCCTTGGTTAAATGAAGCAGGGACTCATGATAAATGGCTTGGTGTCATCTGTTTTTCCTATTCAGCAACAACGGGCAGTGTGTCACACCAAACACATGGTGGTTTCATAAAAATATGCAATTTCGGTATGATTCATAGCCTGCTCTTCTCTGAGAACTTGATGGAAGCCAACTTTTCACTAATTGCCATGCACAGCAGTGCTCACGTACAGCAGCGTACACCTGAAGGGGCAAAGGAACCTTCTACTTCCAGAAAGCGTGCCCCTCAGGGTGCTCAGAGCACTCAAGCTCACTTAGGTCTAAGCAGGAGGAATTCAACTCTTGTGCTCTGTTGGACGGCACGGAGCAAACTGTTGGGAGTGTGCCACATTGTGTTGAAACAATGGGCTGGCTCCCTTTTGGGGGGTGGTGTGGTGGTGATTTCCAGAAACGAGATGAATCATTTGTCTCAAGCAGGTAATAGCCATTCCAACTTGGCTGGGCTCAGGGTGGCCCTTCCTAGAAGATGCAGAAGAAATGTGTGCTACAAATAGAAGTGTTGGAAGAGTAGTTCCTGGAAGGAAAAAACCCTAGGTGACCAAGGTCTCCTTCTTATCTATCTCTCTACCAGACAGGGCTCCTTCTGGGTCTTTCTTTTCTTGGACCTGTGAGTGTCGTTACATGAAGAAGATCAACCAAGTCATTTTTTTAGAGGAGAAAAAAATAAGGACTATTTCTAAGTGCTGTATTTGCATGTGTGTGTACCTATAGCACTTAGAAATAGTCCTTATTTTTTATATAACTGATATATACATCAGTTAGGAATGCTTTAAGATGCAAATAAGAAAAAATGGTCTAACAGTGCCTTAAAAAATACTGGGCTTTTTTCTCCATCATATATCCAGAAATGTGTAGAGACAGTGCCCTAAAGTAATATGGCAGCTCAAGTATACCTTGAAGGGACACCCATTCCTTCTATCTTTTAACTTTATTACCCTTAGTAAATGGGCCATTGATCCTCACTGCTGTTGCCTAATGGTGACAAAATGGAGCCCACCGCTCCAAGAAACACAACTTCCATACAGGCAGGAAGAAAGAGGGAAAAGGTATCTTTCCGTTTTTATCTAGAAAGAAAATGTCGCTGCCTGCCAGCTTACTTCCCTCTGATCCAAACTGGATCGCATCATGCCGCTTACCAGAAGGGAGGCAACACTGCCTTTGCCGAGGAAAAAAGTGTCCCTCACCGAATCCAACCGGGCACGATGCCGCCTAGCGCTGTGCACACCGCAGAGGGGGTTGCTGTCAAGGAGGGAGATGGAAGTGGATTTAAGCACAGAACTAACAGCTCTGTCCCACCCGATGACCACTCTCCATCTTCAGTGCCTTGGTCTTAGTCTCTCCTTCTGTCCTCTGCCTTTAGCCCAAACAGAAGATGCATCTTCTCATTCTCTAAGGTTTCGCTTACGCCTTCCTGAATGGTCTCCTCCAAGCAGCCGTCCTGAAAGACTTTACCCCACAGAAATCAGAGCTGCCCTTGATTGAATGTTTCCTATCCATGGGATAGATGTATATTTGAAATACAACGGATAATTCTCACAACAAGCCTTCCCGGTGGTTGACACCCTTCATCACACAGCAACTTTCCCAGAGCCACCAGGATCAGTATCTAGTGGGGTGTTGACCTGTTTCCAACTCTACCTGGAGCCAGAGACCTTCTCTCTCTCCCCTTTGACATGCACTCTTTCCCACCACTGAATTCCTGTGGAACTCAGAGTTCTGCCAAAGCCTCTCTGCTGTGTCATTCTATGAATTATCCATTTGCATAAATTACAAAAAATGAGTTCTGCTTCCTAGGGTCTGGAAGTTCTTCTAGTTGCCCTAGTCATTCATCCCCAACCATGACTTCTAACTAGCCAAGTGAGGTTTCTTTATATGATTTCATGTGCAGGGCCTAAAGGAAAGCTTTTCAATGGACACTTGACTGGGGTGCCCATGCCTCATCGAGGAAGAAGGTATGTTTGTTGAAAGGACGGCACACTGGTTCTCAATCCTGGCTGGTTTGGCTGGCCTGAGATGGGACCTGAGTAGAACCTAGACATAAGTATTTTTTAACTCTCCTTCAGTTTCAATGTGCAGCCCAGATTACAGCTTGAAGATGGGCCTAAGCCTATATGCTCACCTAGCTTGTTTCAACAGGTTCTAGTGATCAAGCTCATCTGTGCAAGACTGGCCACATATATGACCTTTTTGAGGGCAAATGGCAACTCCTTCTTGGCTCTGGTCATGATGGAGAATGTACTCCAGTCCTAGGCTAGAGTGTGCATCCTGGTGTTGAGTGCTTTTCGTAAAACATAGCAAAGCTAACATGGATAGACCCTCTACTGCAGTGCAAGTCACTACGCTAGGAACTTTAAATGACTGGTTATTTTCTTCTGTAAGCTCCCCTTTGAGCTAGCTAGGTATTTGTATCATGCCATTTTACAGGAAAATTCCCTAAGGTCATAGAATTAGTGAGCAGTGGAGCCAGAGGTGCAATCCAGGAGGTCTGAGACCTGGTGTCTAGCTGTGCACAGTGCTTCCTGCTCTAGATCACAGTGTACACTCTCAGTAGCATCCTGAAGAAAGTGTCACCCTCTCGACTGAGCCGGGAAAGAGGATGGCCTGTTAGAGGCCAGGATCAGTCGGTACCTCGGTCTTGGAGCAAGGTAATCCGATCTAGAAGAAGAAACAAAGGCAGCCAGAAGATATCAGGGAACATGTGATGTTATGAAGCCAAGTTAAAGGCTCATCCTACCCTGTGTAAGACCTCACTCTCAGGGCAAGGACTTGATCTTCTCAAGGCACAGTCAACTGTGTTTTTTAGGCAGTATGATACAGCAGATTCATCTTGGACCCCAGAGTCGAGCAGCGTTGGCATGTCAGCTCCACCACTTCTAAGCAGGAGCATAAGCTAATGCCTTTAACTCTGTGAGCCTCACTAGCCTCAATTATAAGAAGAATAAAGGCAAATATTCTGCTTCAAGTGACTGAGAATAAAAGGACACAATAAACATCGTAGCCTGTAAATACAATAATAGTAAACACAACAGTAAACAGACAACTACCTCGTCCTGCTCCCTAAGCAAAACCCATCCAGTTCAGCCATCAAAGGGTTAAGAAAGCCAGTTGGAGTGTAATCAGGGGTTGAGATATTTTATTTCTCGGCAAAGGTTCTATCATTTCAGCTTAGCTGTGCCTGTCCCCAGCTCCTCGCCCGATCCTTGCAGCTGCCTGTGGGGCTTGTAAGCAGATCCAGCGCTCTGCAGTAATACTCTTTGAAAAAGCATTGTGCTTTCATAAGTCACTTTTCTCTCCTCAGGCTAAGTTCCCATGAATTAGATTGCAAGGCACTTTATGCAAAACTTCTGACCTTCGCTGGCTCTGATTTGCATTGTCATCGTTCCTTCATTCTTCTAAAGTGCCTTCATTTTGCATAATGTTATAATGTTATTCTGGCTTTGCAGTTAGCACTATCTCATTTCTCCAATTATAACCATTTTAGACAAAGCTATAGATAACCTTCAGAAATCCATGCCTGTAAGAAATTTCATTCACAAGGAAGAAGCAATGGGACTAGACTTAAAGAAAGGAAAAAACGAAAACGCTCATTTAGAGTGGAAATTTAAAACCCTCACGCTAGATTTTCTTTTTCCCTTTGGTGATTAAAAAGTGTTGTCTGAGCCCCCCATGAAAATATCTGTGTAACAGGCAATGCTTACTAATGAAGCAGGGACATCCACCTGAACAGAATAACCCAATGCTGTTGGTGTATAATTTGACAATCTCTCTTCCAACTGTCCCCATGGGTCAGGAATGCTATTCCCAGGCCAAGGATTGGAATCATTTAAGGAAATATTGTCTGCAAGAGACATGACATATTACATCTTTATCTGCCACTTATTAGTCCAAATGAGACGATGATTCTTCCCATTTAAAGTTGGTTGGAAAAGACCCAGAAAAGGACTCTGACAGATGGGAATGGAGACACAGTGAAGAGATGACCCCAAATCAAATGCCAATCCCTTCATTCTTTGCAAAGACCCTTGATTTCTATGTGGACATGCTAAATGGCAGAAGGGATTATTCATGTTTCATAATATTTATTAAATAGCCCCTATTGCCTAGACATAGAGTTACAGGACCTCGTTAGCTCTCTGGAATCCTGCCCTGAGGTCAGGTAAGTGTGTGAGAGAGTGTGAAGGAAATGGGCTCACGTCCCATCTTAGGATGCTCGTATCCTAGATGCTTCAGTCCTTGGCCCCACAGCTCTTGTTTTATCCCCTGCACCCCTACCATACATTTGCCATAGACCTGATGCTGTTGGCAGCTCATCTTCCTTGAATGTGGGTCTTCCTATCACTGTATGGCAGCCAGCTTTCTTTCTGTCTTAAAAATCTACTTAGCCCTGGCTAGTGTGGCTCAGTGGACTGAGTACCAGCCTGTGAACCAAAGGGTCGCTGGTTCGATTCCCACTCAGGGCACATGCCTGGGTTGCTGGCCAGGTCCCCAGTTGGGGGCGTGCGAGGGGCAACCACACATTGATGGTTTTTGTTTCTCTCCCTCTTTCTCCCTCCCTTTCTCTAAAAATAAATAAATAAAATCTGGGGGAAAAAAAGAAAAATCACTCCACTTACTGCAATACACTGAATAACTGAGGTCCATTTTTAAAAAAATTTTGTTTTATTTTTTATTTTTATTTTTTTTTATTTTTTATTTTTATTTTATTTTAATTTTATTTTAACTTTTTATTTTTTTAAAGATTTTATTTATTTATTTTTAGAGAGGGAAGGGAGGGAGATAGAGAGAAACATCAATGTGCGGTTGCTGGGGGTCATGGCCTGCAACCCAGGCATGTACCCTGACTGGGAATCAAACCTGTGACACTTTGGTTCGCAGCATGCGCTCAATCCACTGAGCTATGCCAGCCAGGGAGCATTTTTCATTTTCATTTTTTCCAAATACAGTTTACTTTCCATTGTTTTGTATTGGTTTCAGTTGTACAGCATAGTAGTTAGACAATCATACTTTACAGAGTGTTCTCTCCGGTATTCCCAGCACCCTCCTGGCACCGGACATAGTTCTTGCGATATTATTGACTATATTCCCTATGCTGTACTTGACATCCCATGACTGTTTGGTACCTACCGGCCTGAACTTCTCAGTCTCCTCACCAGGGTTCGTTGTAGATACTACATCTTTGGGGATCATTCTTAATAGCTGTCTTTCTTGAAGCCCAGCAACACCCTGTTCTCTCACCTACACAACTCTCCCTAAATCATAAAAATGGGCCAGCTTTCTTTGAACCTCAAGTCCAGCTTAGGTTACTGCAGGTTTTTTCTGTCCCCCCACATTTTTGGGGAAGAAGCTTCATCTATTTCTGGCTCCCTCCTTCCTGAGAAGACGCCACTGGGAAAGAAGGACAGCTGGTTGCTCTCTCTCCATTCCTCACGTATTCCATCTCACAGAAGGACGAGGGAAGTATCCGACTCCTGGGTTTGGGGGAAGGGGCTGAGGAGATTTACCCATGTGTTGTCTCCCTCTCTGTTCCTCTTCCTCGCGAAGCTCTGCTGTCTGCAGAACATGTGCATTCTGGTCTGCTCTCCACCAGGTGGTCCGTAAGAGCTTCTTTCCATGGGGGAGGCTTCTCTGTCCCATTCCACCAAAAACTACGGGGTGGGGAGTAAGTTCGATTCTGGTTTGAAGGGTGGTTAGCGAGACCTCTGGGTGAGAGACCTGGTGTAGCACCTTCCCATCTAGTTTTCATCAAACATAGCGCTGACATGTTGCTGTCCACGTGTTTCCATGCTGTGCCTCTAAACTGACTCAGAGCCTGATGGAGAAAAATCCATGCTTCATGGTGGTTTCCAGCGTAGTCAGTACCAGTTTCTGCCTCCGTCCCTTCTCCTTAGCCTGTAGATTCCTAGAAAACAGGGACCATATTCTTTTTCATTTTTGTATGTCCGCATCTGGCTCAATAAATACCTTCCCGGAATGAATGGATGAATGAAAACTTGATAGCACATGGATGGCTAGTAGTATGTTTTATAACAGAATTGCATGAATAAATAACACATGGCATATACTGGTACCCTCTCTCTAACTAACTGTGACTGCTTGTCACACATTGCCTGCCAACCTGCACAGTCTGTACCTCACAGTGTTGCTGCAGGCCTGCAGTTGAATAGCACCTTCTTCACTGCTTTGATTTGTTCAATGCTGAGAGCCCTAACATTTGGCCAGAGAGATGCAGCCACATTCAACCCTATCACCCAGAGCTGACTCATCCCCGCAGCACAGTATCAGAGCTGGGAGATAGCATCCTTCTTAGCATGATCTTCTCTTTATGCTTTTCCACTCTTCCCTTTATAAACCAATTCCACCTCTTGCTGTACTTTTTAAACCATAATAGTATCTTCCTCGGCCTTCTTTATCACAAACAAGCTGACACAAGCATTCAGGAAGCCTGTGCTGTCTATAGAGAAAGAAAACCAATTATGTTTTCTGAATAGTTTTTCCTCCGAATTCTGAGGTTCTTTCTCAGGAATTTAGCTGTGTTATTTTTAGACTGCATTAGGTGTGTCTCTTTCCAGGAGACTTCCTTTCTGTAAGCAGTGGAAATACTTCAGAATGCATCCTCTATTTGGACATATTAAAAATCACGTTCTTTAGTAATTAGCCATCTCTGTAGGGTAAATTGGTACCTTGGCAAAAGAAACAGATGCTAGTTTGAACGTAAGCTTCACTTCTGGGCTTCTGGACCACCACCATTTGTGTAGGGAAGGAAAGTATCCAATAACCCCAGAAGGTTTCACACTTCAGTTACCTTCGTGAACTAATCATTTGCTAGTGCTGAATGGATACTCCACAATCTCTCCACCCATTATTTATGGTTGTTCCACAATGCACTCCGTAATTTAGTGGCATTAATGACAGCCATGCACTGTTTTCCATGGACTAATCAATGACCTGGGAAACGTTGCTGATCCGGGCTAAGCTCGGGTGACTGTGGCAGAGCTCCCTCCTGCCCCTGTGGTCAGATGAGACAGGGCAGATGGTCTGGGCTGAGCTTCCATGCCGCAGGTTAGAGCGTGGCCTGGTCCAGGGTGACATTGGCTATGACAACTCAGTTCTGCCCAGTCTCTCAGCCTCCAGCTGGCTAATCCAGGCTTGGTTCCATGGAGCCGCTAAGACTTTATGTTCAAGAAAACTCCATTATTCAAGGTAAGTGGAGACACTCTAGGGTTTTCCAAGCCTCTATCTGTGGCGTGTTCGCTAACATCCTAATGGCGGAAGCACAGTACACTCTTAGAACAAAGGCAGAGGTGGGGCAAAGGCTTCTCCAAGTTATAGGATGAAGGCATGAATAAGGAGAGCCCATTAAGTGGGCCCGTCAATGCAATACTGACACACATGCTTCAAACTCTGCTCTTGCCTTGTGTACGCCCTACCAGACTTAACCCCTGACAAAAATCACATCATTATCAAGAACACAGCAACAACCACAACAAACAGGCTCCATGGAGCACCAGCCATTGTGCCGAGACTATAAATAAATGTTCTTATTTAATTCGCAGAACAACCCTTGTAAAGTAGATGCTATTATTATTTCAAGCTGGGTCTTTTAACTCCAAACCCTGTGGGCTTAAGCACGAGGGCAGTCTTCTCGTGAAAGCAGGATTGAATTTATGTCTCCTATGGGAACACCTATCATGATAATGCCCTTTTGTTATATATTGTTCTTGTCTCCCAGGAAAAAACTTTTTGGTCAAAGTGTATACACCCAATCCCTTCTTACAGTGCAAATTATTTGAATGGCCAAAGGGTGTGTGAATATACAAGCATGTATAAAATTTAGAGGTGCAATGAAAACTATAACTCGGGGATCATTTCTCAATAATAGCTCAGAAATCATTTTGTGTCAAGTCCTCGGGCCACTGGAATCTCTCTGGTCCCTCTCACATCGTTGCTAGGAAACAACACACATGGGAAGGGGGAAGAATCAGCTTCTGGGAACATCCCTCAGCCCTGGGCCCCGCCCTTTGAAACCTGCTTGCCCAAAGATGCTGGATCTGGGAAGGAGGGGACATACCCATGCAGACATAGAGCAAAACTAACCACACTTAATGGTGGGCAAGAATGAGGAGGGGGGGGGGGGGGGGGAGAAGAGATGCCTGGCACTTAATAAAGAGGCCAACATCATATCTTACCAAGACTGACTTAGGATATACACTTTCATGCCCTAGACCCTGCAACAAATTCCACAAAGTAAGCAGATAAATAAATAAGTAAAACAACTTCATCTAGTGACAATTTCATTAGCCCATTAAGCTTCTGAAATGGCTAAAACTGTTCAGCAAGACAGTCTTTAGGTTGCCGTAATTTCACCCTCAATAAAGATTGCATGATGAGGTGGAGAAGGGCATTGTGGAATACAGGTAGGCAAAAGTGGGTTCACACTTGTTCGCATGGAAAATATACTAATTAATGAATAATAATAACACAAGGATAAACCCTGTGTTTTCCGTAGTCACACCTGTAAACCTACTCTTTCCTACCCCATGTATCATGGAGTACTTATTGCAGGTTCCTACCGTTGAGTGTTCAGGTTTAATTTGCTCTAGAAGCTCCATGACCTCTGGAAGTGTTCCAAGTAACAATCTGAGCCGAGGGTCGATAAACATGTGTTCTGTCAAAGGCTAGGTGGCATGTTAGGCTTTTCAGGCAATCTGGTCTGAATTGCCACTATGCCATTTTGCACAAAGGCAGCCATAGACAATGTGTAAACCAATGTCCATGGATGTTTTTCTATGAGACTGCATTTACATAATTGGTTGGTGAGTCAGATTTGGCCTGAGGACTATACATTTCTAACAACTGATCTAAACAATCGAAAAGACTCTGAAGATTTGGGGTGTGTTGCTTTGGAGAGTACGTTTGGCTCCAGAGCAGGATGAGGCAGAGGCCAATTTAACTGGCAAGTTCAAGTTCCCTCCTCTTGTGATAATCGGCAATCTGGCCAGCCTGGGTGAGGAACTCTGTGATGACCAGTGCACTGGACTGCCAAGAAGGGGACTTGCTTGGGGAGTCTTCCAGAGAGAATGGCCACAGAGGAGTCTTGTTGTCCTTTGAAACAAATTCTGAGACAATCAGTTTTTCTCTGCCACAGACTGACTCCAAAGTGCTTAGAGATCCAAAGGCAAGAAAAACCAGTGGACTAAATTCAGAATCTTAAAAAGCATTGAACCAGAAGCAAGGCGATCTGAAGCCTAGTACCAGCTTTGCCACTAGCTAACTGTGTGAGTCAGTGCATCTAGTTTTCTCTACTTCAGACTCCAGTGTTCCTCACAAAGTATCTGCATCAGAATCAGGTAGGTTGCTTATCTAAAAGGCAAATGTGGGGACAGCACCCCCAGGCTACCAAACTGTAATCTCCGAGGGCTGGAACCTGGTCAGATGCATGAGCAGCCTGCCCTCCAGGGGTTCCTAAAATCCACTCCAATCTGAGAATCCCCAGACAAGAAAGACACTCTCCAGTTCTCCTTGCAGCCCAGTCTGTGCCTATCTTCTATGGTGCTTGCTACTGCGGGTGAGATGCCTGTTAGCTGCGACACACTTGGCTTTCCTCGGAGCCATGTGAAGTTTCAGAAAGAAGAGCCTGCCTCACCTACACCTCTGTTTAGAGAAATGGCCTCTTGGCCCGAGCAGATACTTTACTTGACAATCAAAAGAACAAAAAAATACCTCCACGCCCTTTTCCTCGGGCAAAAATGCAAATCTGGAACTCACCCTGCATGCCTTTGCAAGGAGGCGGCCACAGCTGACGAGGGACCTCAGGCTTGTAGCAACAGGGCCTGGAAATGGAATCATACCCTTGAGACGGACATAGCTCGCTGCAGCTCGGTGGAACAGCTACGGGAGAAAAGGAAGGAGTGTGTGTGTGTGTGTGTGTGTGTGTGTGTGTGGTATTTGTGCTTATAATGTCTGTGTGCTCTATGTATGTGTGGGTGGGTGTGATGTGTGTGCTGTTTCTATGTGTATGTTGTATACACAAGGGGGATGTGTGTGCGGTGTACAGTGGTTGTGTGTGGGGGAATGTATGTATGGTGTGTGTGGGTTCGGTGTCTGGTGTTTGTGTCTGTGTGCTTGGTGTGTCATGTTATGGTATGTGTTGTATTTGTATGTGTGTTGTATATGCAGTGTGTATATGTGCATGTATGGTGTTTGTATGCGGTTCATATGCTGTATGCATGTACAGTACAATGTGTGTGGTATGAGGTATGTGCTGGGGAGAATACAGTAAGGGAGCTGGTTAGCCAAGAAGGCCAGAGTCCATAGGTTCAAAAACCCCTACTATGTGCCAGTTCCAGGCTAGGTGCTAAGGGTACAGAGATGAATTAGAACCAGTCACTGCCCTGAAAGCCCTAAGTTAAGTTCCGTGTGTAGCATTTTCTGAGTGTTATGAACCACTTTCGCTGCAGCGCCCTTCCAACAAGCCCTCTGAGATGAAGATTATGCTTATTCCCATCTTTTTCTTAGATTTTATTTATTTATTTTTAGAGAGGGAAGGGAGAGAGAGAGAGAGAGAGAGAGAGAGAGACATCAATATGCGGTTGCCGGGGGCCATGGCCTGCAACCTAGGCATGTACCCTGACTGGGAATCAAACCTGTGATGCCTGGTTCGCAGCCCACGCTCAATCCACTGAGCTACGCCAGCCAGGGCTGCTTATTCCCATCTTACAGCCAAGGGAGCCTGAAGCTAAGCGAGGCTGATAATGGAGCACTGTAACAAACCCAAGGACCCTGAACCCAGGCGACAGTCCAGAGCCGTTCTATTCACCACCACCGCCACCACAAAATCGCCAACTTTCATTGAGGGTTTTGCATGCATCATGATCTCTGGACGTGCTCAAACAGCCCCAGGAGCTAAACACTGTTATTCTCATGGTGCCAGGGAGTGAACTGTCCAGGGTCAGAGGGTCAGTCAGTGGCAGACCTAGAATACGAGCCCAGGCAGTCCTGCTCAGGGCGTTGGACCCACGCATTCTCCCTTTGCCTTGTACAGACAGACAAGCATGGATGTAAGTGACAACATAGAAGATGCATATGCATAGTTTAGAGGAAGAAAAGGTTAACTTTCTGGGGGAGATCAGGGACCATTTCTCTAGGGAGTGCTATTCTTTTGGCTGTGACTCTAACGACAGCAAGAGAGAGTTTGGTGGTTGTAATTTCATACCTGCTTGATTTGTCCTTGGTTGGGCAGAAAGCAGGGAGTCATGTTCTATTTTTTTTTTTCCTTTCTCTGAGCATGAACTCCCTTATTGAAATGAGAAATCCCCATTTCGGTCACATCAATAGCCTCTTAGAGTATTCCCCCAGCCCAGGGCCTAGAGTAGTCGGGAGCGACAGACTGTCTGCATGCAGGCAGAAGAGGGACGAGGAAGAGCCTGTATATGCAGAATAGTGTTGTCCAGAGAGCCAGGGGCTGGGACACTGGAGAAAAAGTGTCTGTTGATTATTTTATTCCCAGCTCTGCAACAGTTTCTAGCCTTCTTTCCAGAATTACTGGAAATGATCTAATTAATAAAGCCATGGTGACTCTGTGTTTCGGAACGACAGGTCTGAGCAGCTATATTTCTCAAAAGACAATCTCACCCTCACAGGCTTGGGCTTAGCTGTGCAGGACGCCAGTGACTGGAGCCAGAGGCGAAACTCTGTTGGAACTGTGGTGTATTATTTTTTAATGTATAGAAAATAATGATCAAACTTGATTAAAGGAATATATGTACAGAAACTAGAAGACACCTAGGCAAGCTAACTGAGTTAACTCACTGTGAGTGGGCAGGTGTGTACACACACCACTCTGGCCACCTAGCTCTTGCATACCTCCAGGATTGGGAGGTTGCTACCTGCCCAGGCAGGTCACTCCATTGTTTTGCAGCTCAAATTGTTAGGATGAGTTCCTTACAATACTTACCACTTGTCCTGGTTCTGGCTTCTGAAGCTACTCAGCGTCTATTTGGAATGCTTTTTAATGATTTCAATGCCATATTAGAAGGAAGACATGAAAAGCATATGTATGTAAGTAAAATAAAAAAAAATAAATTGTTCTTCTCCACATAAAAAGCCCATTGATTAGTTGAAGATGACTGATAAATCTCGCTAATCCTCTCCTCCAGGTTAAATATCTCTTCTGTCCGGATCCAACTCCCACATCCAGAGATGCATGGCTCTCTCCCCGGATACACACCCACACATGTGCACATGCACGCACACACCCAGCCAGGTGGTGGGTTCTCCCTCCTCTAAAACTGAGGGTGATGTGGTCCTTCAGTGTGGAGTGCTCAGGAGACGTCCTTGAAAGTTAAACTCGCTGACTATCCAGCTCAGCACCTACCCTGTGCCCAGCTCCCTTCCTTGCAGGTCAGCTCATCACTGGTCTTGTTGCCACTTCCTGATGCGCCCCCATCTTTCCAAACCCTTTCTCCATGATTGGGTCTATTCTCACCTCACTTACTTCTTCTCGGACTGAAGTCTTGATCCCAGGGCCCCATCCAGCAATCTCTCCTGACCACATGGCATCAGACATTTTAACAAACTCGGTTTTCATTTCCAACAGTCACCTGAGTGTACAAGGAAGGCTAAGGGCAGACGGAGACAGTGGCTAACAAGTGAGTCTCCCGTTCTTCCACCAATGTGTTTCTGTTAACATTTACTACCATCCAGCCTTGATCTCTCAAGGCTTCCAAAATATCCGGAAGGAAACTTCCCAGTCTCTTGCTGAAATTGACACACATGCGTCAGTGACGCCCAATTCTTTGCTAATCTACCAGCTCTGTCAGAAAAGGGAAGAGGTGGCTTTGTCACCCCCTCTTCTTATTCTTGATAATCCGTGCCACTTTCTGGTGACCAATGCTTCTTTTCTAAGTGCTGAGGAAAATATATGTGGATCGATTATAGAGCTTTTTCAGAGATCAATATAAAATTTAGACGTACATTCAAACATCCATCTTCCTTGCCTATTTCCCATGGGATGGTTTGCTCCCCAGTCCACCTGGATTGTCCTCTTGCAGTTCCTCAGGGTTCACTTCAGAGTTACAATCGTATTTTTCAGTTCTTAGTAGGGAAAGCATGAGACCTAGATGTGAGTTCCAATCTTCTCTCTATTTAAAGTAATTTGTTCAGGGAGGTAACCTTGAGCAAATAGTCTATATGCTTTGCACTAGAATTTTCTTAGCTGTAAAATGGATATTGTGTGTGTGTCTTTTAGAGTTGTTAAGAGAAAGGAGCTTAATGATAGCATACCTAAAGACCACCTACCCCGGCACCTGCTGTGCCCTTTAATAAATGCCGGTCCCCTCCCTGTGCAGAACGTACATTCTGATTCTGCATTTTGACCTCCGCTTCTATAATATTTTCTCATGTATCCTGCTCTCCGTGTTCTCCCCTTTCCAGCAGGAAGATCATTCTCCTTGACGGAGATGACATCTTTTATAAGACATACAACTTGGCTTCCTCACTGTCATCTGTGAACATTATCTTTTCTGCCCTGGGCAATGAGCCTCTTCTTTCCTCAGTCTCCTTATCATGAAAATAAATAAATAGCCCTGTTCCAACTCCCAGTACACTTCTGATGCTGAGTATTTTTCACAAGTCTTAGTGTATTTAACAACTACTAATTAAGGGCTTACTCTACCCAGCAGGCAGTCAATGTGGAAGATGCACTGATGACTAGGTTGGCGGGGTCCCTGTCACAACACCCCCCACAGGAAGTGTTCATTTCCTGGAGCTGGAGCTGGAGCTGGGTTTCATGCGGCCCCAAGTCCAAGCACATTAGGGAGCCACCGCCATAGGGTGCTGGCACCAATAGAGTTTTTTGAGAAATATGACCGGCACCCAGGAAATACTATAAAGTAAGCTGTTGGGGGGCCTCACGAACCTCCTTCTGACATCATCTGCCTCCATTCAACTGATTATCAACTAATCCTTATTAAAGGCTCACTGGATCCGTAGACATGGTGTAACTGATAACAACTACGGTGTGAACCACCCGAAGTGGGAAGGAAGTGAGTGGCCTTATTCACGTCTACACTCCGGGGGGAGGGGAGTGATGTGGCTGACCTCTCCCCCATCACGTACTAGCCGGCTTCATTGAATCTCCCCCCAGCACTCAGACACTAAGTTCTGACCTCAGTGAGCACAGAGGAGTCTTACACTCCTCAGCTACACACCCCCGTGCCGCCCCTTCTCTGTGCTCTCTCCACTTCAGGAGGTACAACGAGGTCTCCGGCAGCAGTGAGCAGTTCATCCGGGCTACTGTCTCACTCTCATCACTAACTCAGTGTGAGACCATGGGAAGCTGCCACCCCTCTCTGGGCCTCTACCTTCAACTGTAAAATCAAGGAACGGGGCTGGGAAAATCTTGAAGGAAGCCCTGCTCTAAAGTTCTATGGGGTCAGTGGCCGGTTCCCAGGACTCTTGGCTAGAACTTGGCATCCTGCCCCAAGGGCAACCAGCTCTGTAGAAATGAGGACACAGCTCTTCAAAGGAGGCTCCCACGGTGCCACCTGAGCAGGGGCACTCCTGCCCGGGAGCTCAGTGGCCCCTTCAGACAGTGTGCCTGGGGAAAAAGGGAGCTGGGCCTGTGGCAGTTAGCTGGCGGGCTGGCTCCAGGAAGTCACAACACCTCTCGGAGCCTCTGTTACTTCTTCTGTACATTGGGCGTAATAATACAACTTCAAAGGCAGTGATGAGTCTAGACATTTTATAAATTCAATCTATAATATATAATCTACAAACCAAAGTATTGATCTGATGGGAAGGTGGCCCGAGGGGCTTGTTTCTTGGGGGCAACTTGAGGGGAAGGGCTGACACAGAGAACGTGAGCTGGGGGACCCGGGCCTCCCCGCGCTACCCCAACGGCACCATCGTTATTCAGAGCTGCTGTGCCGGTTTGATGTGACCCCTTAGGCCCAGGCGCCTGGCATGTGCTCAAAGACACACAGAAAAACGCTAGTTTTGCACATGAGGCTGCCCTGTGGCAGGCTCTAGGTTAAGTCCACATGGCTCTAAAGTCCTTTGTTCTGCACTGAGGTTGGCCCCAAGGGGAGAAGATAGCGTTTTGTAGGAGCAGCACCTGAAGAAAGAAAATGGTTCTCTTTTAAGAAACACTGTCTCATTCCTCAGGTTTGAGACAAGATCAGAGGGGTGACGGAACGTCTCAGATGGTAGCTGTGTGGCCCGGTTAAAGCCTCGGGCTTGCAGAGCGGAACACTCAGGATTTGCCCACTCCAGCCTGCCCTGACAACATTCGGGAACTGAGTATGTGCATGGCTCCTAGCGGCTGATTGGAGGAATTCGTGAACTCGTGTATAAATGAAACAGTGGAATGAAATGTTTTATTAGAGCAAGGCTGTGAATTTTTAATTTCACACGCACCTCCCCACTTTCCGAGTTAGTCTGTCGGAAGGCAGAGTCCCAGGGTGGGTGTTCTTCTCCTGTGACATTTCTACGTGCAACCTCACAGGAAATTGCTTCCAGTAGCTTTTAAAGCTTTCATTTTTCTTCCAGCCCTGGAAAATCCTACTCCGAAATGTTAAATATGCAGAGATAGATAAATAAGTTGTCCTCTGAAATATGAGAGTTTGTGTGTCTTGTCCCCCAACAGAATCCCCCCCCACCTTCACCCTCAGTCACAGAAGGCTGCTTTCTCATTGGGCTGCCCAGGGTCGATGCTACATCTACCTGCCTCCATGGCAAGTAGGCGTGGCCACAGGATGTGTTCTGTCCAATGAGACGTGAGCAGATGTGCTGGGTGCAACTTCCTGGAGTGTCCTTAACCAGAGGGGGCTGTTCTTGCCTTCCCCCTTTCTCTGTAAGTGCCCACTGGAAAGAACATCTTAGATGTTGAGAGGAACTTGGGAATGAAAGACACATGTGTGCCCTGGCTGGTGTAGCTCAGTGGATTGAGCTCGGGCTGCAAACCAAAGCATCACAGGTTCGATTCCCAGTCAGGGTACATGCCTGGGTTGCAGACCATGACCCCCAGCAACCGCACATTGATGTTTCTCTCTCACTCTCTTCCTCCCTCCCTTCCCTCTCTAAAAATAAATAAGATCTTTAAAAAAAAAAAGAAAGACACATGTGAATATTAAAACATAGAGAGATGTTCATCCCTAATATGGACCCTTCCAGACCTCACCTAAAAGAGAACTAAACCTCAATTAAAAACACAAACTGTGTTTTGCTGTTTTCTCTCTCACAGAGCTGAAGCTCATCCAGAGCACACCCTCAAACCCTTTGGCAATGCTACTTAAACATGTTGCAACACACCGAGCTGAACTAGGAAGCAGTTACCGAATAAAAGGCAACTGATAACAACGAAGGTAAGTTCCCATACGGCTTCTATCAATATTTATCTTGTTGACCCTCAATAAACTACTGCCTTTTTAAAGCTTCCGTTTTCCTCTCGACAGAATATGGACATTAAATTAAGATCGCCTCTCCAAATTTACTACCCCGTGGTAATTTTTACAAAAATACAGCATATGCTCCCATGTGAAATAGCCCATCAAGCTTATGGATATTAGGGAAAGAAGAATCTGCCTGCAAACACAATCAATATTTGCTGTGTAGCTACCTCATGCCAGGTACTGTAGTGGAAATCCGGAGGTGACCTACAGAACAAAGACATTAACGAGTATTGTAAATAGAGAAAGATTTGCATAGAAGAGAAGTGCATGTGTCACAGAGCCATGTGTGTGGGGGGGCATAACCTGGTTATGGGAAGAGGAGATCAGAGAGGAATACAGAGGAAGTGATATTTAAGGTGAAATATGAAGGCTGAATGACTGTTAATTAGGTGGAGAGCAGGGAGAGAGAAACACAGAAAGATAGATCGTAAGGGAACTTGACGGTTTCCTTTGGGACAAGTTGATCAAGACTGGAGCCAGGATAAGGGACTCAGGGATATGCCCCTTCCTAGATTCACCCAACCCTTAATACTCGTGGTTCTCAACTCTGGAAGATATTTTTCTTGAGGTGGCAGCCCTGAGCCTTTTAGACTAGATGTTCTCCCTCTCATGTGTACAGCGTTTTTCAACTTACTGTGTACAAGGAAGACTCCTGTGCATGATTTCACCTGCTATCCAAGGTAGATGACAGTATCCCCCATCACAGGTGCAGAAGTGGGACAGTGAGGTGGAACCTCATTCAGGACCTGCTCCCAAGCCACACAGGAAATAAACGGAGGCTTTTAAAACCACCCTCTGGCGGTCGACCCCAAACATTATCGCACTGCTGGATCGCGGTCTTCATTCAGCAGCACTGGCTCTCAATGCCACTTATCTGATTCCGAAGAGCCAGCTCCACCCTCAGAGGATGAAGGCTCAGCACGATAGGGAAGGCTCAGAAGGATGTGCCGTAAGCTCCAAAGTCACTTCTCCGGAATGTTCGAGCATGTTCTAGCAGTGGTGATGTTATCTGACCACAGGTTCGCCCTCCCCTGAGTGAGATCTTTGATGGTGACCAGCAGTGGCTCCTTGAGTGAGCTGGTTCTGATATACAAGACATTGAATTATATACTTTAAAATAGGTGAGCTGGGTGATAAATAAATTATATGTCAATAGCATGATTTTTTAAGCGTCCTCATCCGTGTGTCATGTGCGCACTGTTATCATGGGAATGGCTGCTGCAAAGCTCCGAGAGGTGTCATTCTGCCTATTGGCTGCAGTCAAGTGAGAGACATAAACCCACAGTTAGCCTGCTCCTTCCTGTTCATGAGACAGCTGGTGACCTCCTTCCATCTCCTTGGGTTCCATGAACTCATCATCTTCATGACTTCACAGGAGCCCCGGGGTCTAGGTGTAGCCTTCCTGTCTCTCTTCAAAAAAAAAAAGGTCTTTGCAATGGGCGTATTAAAGGAGAACAATCTTCATGTCACAAATCCAGCTGCTGTGGGGTCTGCCGGGTGTTCACAGGAACTGAGAAACATCCCAAGGACCCTCAGGAGATCCCTGTCCTCCAGAAGGTTTCCTACAGCAGAGTCCAAGGAAGCCGCAGACGTCTCCAACGCGTGGGGGCCGCACACAGGAAAGCAAAGGTGAGAGAGGTGAGAGCTTGTTGCTCTGAGGAGTATGTGTGGCTAATGGTCTGGGACCTTTGGAAACAAGCAGGAGAGCTGCCTCTGAGTTGGAAGATTAATTGGGTGAAGAGAACTGGCACCAGTGACGTCCAGGAAAGCATCCTCATTAGCACCTCACTAATAATCGAGAGACCCTGGGTGATGAATGGGAAAGAGGGATCTAGTCATTCAAAAGAAGTTGTACCTAAAACTGCCCTCAAAACTCATGCACACACATTTATATAGCATGTTGTTATTTAAGCATAAATTCTCCTTTTATCTTTGTATCCTCTCCATTCTTCTCTGTCTTTTTCCCCTTTCTTTTCCTTCTTTCTCTCTTCTCTCTTTCCTTCTCTCTCTTTTAACTCATGCATCAGTGGGTCTCCTCTTTGCCAAGCAGATGACACTGCCATGTTCTCTACCCCCACATAGCTTACAGTCATTGGTAGGTTTCCAGATAAACAATCTAGAATGTATGTTTTTCTTTCCCCAAATAACCTCATGATCCAAATTTCCCTTGGAAATTAGCTATTGCACTCATATTCTAAAATCAGAAAGGGTGAAAAGAAAAGAGAAAGATTAGCCTTTTAAAAAGCTCCTGGAAGTTCCCAATGACATTATTGGCAACTGTAGTTACACATGGCCCTACCTTGCTGTAAAGTAGGTGGAAAACTTGGTCAGGCAACAATGTGCCCAGTTAACAATTAGGACCTGCTACTAAATGAAAAAGGAGAAAAGAGGAGGAGGTCAGCTACAGATAATCTCACCTCAGTTGGTCATCAATGAAAAAGCTAAAAAAAAAAAGGTTTTGCAGACCAGCTCTGGTGTATACTAGCTCAAGGTCTAAGGTCCTTGGGGACCAGAGCTTCTGCCTCTCCAAACCTCAGTTTCTTTGACTGTAAAGTGAGGATATGTGATTATTCAGGAGTCATCCTGCTCATTTTTTAAAACCTATTTGACTCCGGCAGATCACATAGGGAATTTTCTCAATTCCTATGCCCTGATTGTCCTAACAACTCTCTGCAAAGCCTGGCTGTCTTTTGCTAATATGTGTCTGCCCAGGGCATGCTTCATGCAGTAAGAAGACACACCTAGCAGAGTGTGGTCCCGCAAATGACAAAGAAGACCAAGTTCTCTTCAGTTTAATTGCCAGTAAGTGGTCAACTCCCAGCTAAGCAGTTAACTTAAAAACCAGACAGTTAGGGTTCCATTAGTTCTTTTTTTTTCCCCAAAAGCTTGTGTAGCCATGAGGATGAATGAGTCTTTTCTTGCTATTGAAGTGCAACTGATCCTTCTGGAGAAATCACCGAAGACCGACAGAGGAAGGAAAAAGAACTTCACAGCATCTTGTGCAGCTTATGAAAACTTAAACCAGTCTGTGTGTGCACACACGTGATGGCAGGGAGAGAGGAGGGGGCCCAAGAGAACTCCGCATGCCTAGTTCTTCTGGCAACTGACCAAGGAGACATCAAGGTTTCTGTTACTGACCCAGTAGTAGAGATCAAAAGTCTTTCCCCTTCACCTTCATTGCCCTTCCACCACCTAGCACACAAGACCACTCCCTTAGATATCGCCATCACCAAAAAATAATCAATTCTAATATCTCAGGTTCTGAAGTTCAGGGGTTCATACAACCTAAGGCTCTGTTGCAATGTTGGGGCTAGGAATTCAGACTCAGGAATTGGGTGGCTTGGGTGCTCATTCCTGTTCTGAAATGCTCAGTCTTTGTGGCCTTGAGCAGATTCCTTAACTCTGCACACCAGTGTTCTCCTCCGAGATGTTGGGAGTGATCCCGACATTCATCTCTTTGTGGGGGGTATTATGTACAAGAAGTCCTGAAATGTAAGCACTCGGTAAATGTTACCTTTAAAAAATCCAAGCAAACTTTTCATGCTACGTTCTACTTCATTTCCATGAGAGCTTCTCTTTGCCTTTATTTCCAATTCTGTTGCTGAATGCCTCCTGTTTCCCCAGATCTGTGGTTCTTGCAAGATGGAGACTATCGAGGAACTGTTTGAACTACAGTCTTGCAAGCCCCCTACTCTCTCCCCTTGACCTTCCGTACCACCTGCCCTTCCAATGTCCACCTTCCACATCCAGGCCTTCTGAGTGATTTTGGGATGAAAATGCTTATGGATGGTAATTAGCAACACTGTGTACTCAGAGGAAGCCTCCGGTGGGTTCAGAATGCTAAGAGGCACCCCTGTTAGCCATACCTGGTTCCCACTTCCCCCCACACAGCAAGCTTTATGTCAGCTGTGCCCCTGAGCATGAGTGATGTTTTTCATACTTGTTTGAATGCACTTAGTCAATAAATATTTACTTATTCTCTTCTACAAGCTAGATCAGTGGTTTCTAAAATGAGCACTTCTGCTAAGAAAAGTCTGAGACTCACTTCTTCATTAATTAATTCATTTATTCATGCTCATGAATAAAACCTTAGAAAAAGACATTTATCAAAATCTACCATGTGCCCTGCCTTATCCTCAGTCCCCCCCCCCCCCCGCCCTCATTCCCCAGGTGTGCAATGCATTTCAGAAAACCCACACCTGTGGGCCTTGGGATGGCCACGCCCTCTCACTCCCCGACACCTTTGCTGTTGGGCTGATCTGAGGACTTAGGACCTTCTTCTCCCTTCTTTCCCTGGCTAAAGCCAGAAAGGCAACTGAACAGGACAGTTAGTGCCTGGATCGAATCCTGGCTCCACCCTTACCTCTAGCATGACCTGGGCAGGCTATTTAATCTCTCAAAGTCACCATTTCATCACCCGTACAATGTGGCTAACAATAGTAGCTACATCATCGAGGTGCTGCCATGATTAGATGAGATAACATGCAGAAAGCAAATAGAACACGGCCTGACAAATGCAAGAATGCAGTAACCATTGCCTGATAGTACTGTAGTCCCAGTTAGTGACTACAGATAGTGACAGATAGTATTGTGCGGAAGAGATAAACCAGGGGCCATGAACACACAGACGAGCAATTAATGTAACCTTGAGAAGTCTGGAAAGGTTGGAGGAGTTGGCATTTCTTATGCGTGTTGATAAACGCCTGGTTTATCTCTCTCGCGGGACTGTGACATTATATTTTCATCGAATATTTACATATCTCTCCACTGTGGAGAGGCCGAGAAGGTAGGTATCATGCCTTGTGTACACACGTCTTACGTATTCACAACACACAGCACAGGGACTCGCTTTGCAAAAGCTCAATAGTGTCGGGTAAGGAAAGAATGCATCCAGGTGAACTGCAGAGTCAGCTGCTTCTCAAAGAAGGATTTCTGGCTGGCCTCCATCCCAGGCTAGGTAACTCACCCTGTTTTGTTCTCCAGAGCAGAGGGTACCTCTGCATTTCATGGGCACGTTTACCGGGCGACGCCTTACTCCTCCACTAAACTGGAAGCTCCCTGAGAGAAGCCGCCCCCTCTGCAGGCACGTTGCAGAGTCACTCTGCGGAGAGAAAGCCTGCACGGGGCTGAGATCACTCTTGGAAACGGAGTTGCTAGGGTTTCAGTAATTGCACTGCAAACACAGGCAGGGGCCTCGAGTGGGTGGCCGGGCCTTGCTCACACTTCCTGCCTTCCTCCAGAGCCCCACGCTTGCACGGCCAAAAGCCCCCGCGCCCTGTGTGGCAAAGCTCTGGAATCTGGCTGCTAGAATGAAAAGAAGGGGAAGCGGAGAGGCCAGGGAGTCATTGGAAATGACGGTCCTGATATCCCATTTCAGCGTGTGCATGCGCTTAATGACACATCAGGAAACTTTTTTCCAGCAGCAAGCCCTTTTTTCCCCTCCACTTGTGGACATGTTGAAAGCTCGCACATACGTTTTCAATGAAGTCACTGACAGTCCCGGGAAGCCGGCAGCAGCAGCTGGTGGGTCCGAGGAACCCGGGGGCGATTTCATCTCTTGGCCTCACATTGGGAGAGCAGTTTGAGCAAGGTAAAGACTCCAGGAAGAAAAAACAAAAAATGTTTTGAGGAAAGAAAGAGAACAAGAACAAAAAAAAAGAAATTGTATGGCTTGAGGCAGCTGCTGCTGTTCCTGAAAACGAAGAAGGCAGGCAGGAGGGGCCTCGCCCCATGGATGACAGTGAGGCTCCTGGGAGAATATCGCTTCCTTTGTGGAATGAGACACCAGAGAGCTGCCAGCTCCCAGCAGACCAGCCCAGGGAGCCTGGGACAGGGGCTCCTCTCATTGGGACGCCTGGACTCACTCACAAACAATGTCAGTGTTGCTCATGAGAGGTGAGTAACAGCAGAAGGACAATCAACAGGCCAGGGAACCCTGAAAGTAGTCACTGGAATCTTGAAGGAGGCAGGCAGCAGCGTGAGACACGTCAGTGAGAGGTTCTGGGGAGAATGACCTTCCGAGGAGGCCGGCAGTTCTCACCCGACTGCTTGCACCTCGGGCACAATATCACATCACGTGACCTCTGCCCGAAAGCAAAGCCAAAGGGAGAAGAGGACTGTGGAGGTCCCTGATTGCACTTTTCCCGGCAAAGACAGGGGTCCGCATGTCCAGCCAGAATCTTACGATGGTATTTAGGTCCACCAGTCAGTTAGTAGAAACCATCGTGCCAAAGCAGAGCTTCATTCTCCCTGGAACTGGAGCATTTTAAACCAAGACACTGGGAGATCAGGAGCTACGACCGCTTCTGTTGGTAGAACTAATGCGACTGGAGCTCTGCTATCCTAATGTACCGATTGGCTCCACGAGCTTCTTTACACAACATCCACAGAGACAAATAAGGTAGCATCCCTGACCTTGAGAAACTCAAGGTGGAGAGAGTCACGGAAGTGGGTCATTACTCGGGGTAGGCGTCGCGGTGAGGTTTTCTGCCTGCTGTGCACACTGAGAGGATGGAGAGGGTGGGTGAGGCCAGGCAGAGAGTGGGGAGGGGAGAGGGGGAGGGGGTGGCGTGCACGGTGAGGAAGAAGGGGTTAAGGCTGCCAGGTGCAAAGCCATCTCCCGGCCACAGTGTGCATTTTTCCAGCTCAGGAGGTCCTTCCACTCAGATGCACTCTGCTCCCTTTCTGAACTTTCTCCAAGCTTTCCTCAGTTTCTCTCTCGGCATCCTTCCATTCCCATTTTACTCATTCTTCCTACAGACTTCCTGCCTGTTTTCATCTGTCCCTGTTTCACTCCTGATACGTGGAATGTTCTCTCCATGATTCCAGTACCGTCATCCATCTATCACTGAAATCCCATCTTTGTCCCTATTTTTAAGCTTATCTTTGAACTCAGGGGGCAAAAGATTTTGCTTCCATTCATTTTTGCTTAATAATGGGAAAGAAAAGAAATCTGGTTGTTGAAGATGCTAATCTAAAAGATGGCTCATCTTTTTTATTGGTAGATATTTTTAGTGGCCTATCTAGGGCTTTGAAATGACTTTTCAATAATAACTTGTTACTGACTAATTGAAAACTCAAATCATCTCTACTTGAAGTATACAATAGGGAAGTTGTACTGGGGTGACTTCCCTTCAGAGATTCATCTTAGACAGTGTGTGGAAAAGGCACAGATGCGATAAAGCTAACCCAAAAAAGCAGGGGAGGGACAGGGAAGAAAGAGAAAGACAGAGAAGAATTCTTCCCTCCTTGAATGCAGCTACATCCAAACATGCAACAACTGTTCTTAAAATTCCTTGCTGGGTAAATCTATTAACTCTGACTTTTTGTTGCTCAGATTAGGTTGCATGGAGTTTGTGACTCCTGCAACCAAAAGCATTTTTTTAAAAAAAATCAGTTGTAGAGACATATATCACCTGATACATTGATGAGAATAATGTCTTAAATAAAAACATGCATTCACCAGACCAAAATGGAAAGAGAATGGATCATATAGTAAATATATATATATATATATATATATATATATATAAAATGAAAGATATGGACGGGGCATTACCTGATGATAAAACGTTCAGTCCACCAGGAAAACATAGCAATTTAAAATATAGATGCACCAGACAACAGAGTCTCAAGATACACAGAACAGAAATGATAGAACTGAGAGGAGAAATAGATAAATGCACAGTAGAGCTGAGGACATGATACACCACCCACAGCAAATAACAGGATGACTACGCAGAAAAATCGGCAAGGATATAGAATTTAATAGCATAGTCTACAGCAGGGTTTAGCTGACATATTCCCAACAACTCACCCAAAAAGGCAGAATTTACATAGCACCTGAAAATAGTTATAGCACCTTTGAGAGAAATGGTCTCAAATCAATACCCTAAATTCTTACCTCAAGAACCTAGAAAAAGAGAAGCAAAATAAAAACAAAGCAAGCATAGTGAAAGAAACAGTAACATTATGAATGGAAATAAAGGCAATTGAAAACAGGAAGACAATAGAGAAAATCAATGAAACAAAAAGTTGCTTTCTTCAATAAAATTAATAAACCTCCGGCAGGGCTGAATAAGATACAAGATAAAAAGTCACGAATCGCCATGTCGGGCCTGAAATGGAGGATATTACGTGGACCCTACAACCACTGGGAGGATAATATGAGAGCGACACAAGTAACTTTATGCTTACCAGTTTGACAACACTGAAGAAACGAACCACGTTCTCAAAACCCACAAACTGCCATCAATCAACCAAGATGAAACAGGCTCCCAAAGAGTCCTATAGCCACTAAAGAAATTTAATTTGTAATCGAAAGCTCCCCAAAATGAAGTCTCCAGACTCAGAATTTTTCACTGAAGAAATTTACCAAGCATTTAAAGAAGAATTAACACCAATTACGCAATCCCTTTCAGAAAATGGAAAAAGAAGGAACTTTTCCCGATTAATTTTTTTAGGCATGACCCCAATACTAAACCAAAACAAGAACTGTAGAAGAAGAAGAAGAAGAAGAAGAAGAAGAAGAAGAAGAAGAAGAAGAAGAAGAAGAAGAAGAAAACTACACACAAATATCTCTCATGAATTTAATATAAAGAATCCTCAATAATATTAATTAGCAAGTTGAATCTAGCAGCGTATGAAAAGAATTATATGTTATGAACAAGTGGGACATGGTCCACATAAGTAAGACCTGGTTCGACATTCAAAAATCCACCAGTCTAATCCACAAGGTCCACAGGCTAAAGGAAAGTAAAAGTCACATGATCCTATCAGCTGATGCAGAAAAAAACCTTTGACAAAATCCAACACCCATAATAAGAAAACAAAAAACAGAAAACCTCCCAGCAAACAGGAAGTCAGAGAGGGGAATTACCGCAATACAATGAAGAAAACACACAAGAAACCCTCAGCTCACATCATACTTAAAGATCGAATGCTTTCCTCCTAAGATCAGGGACGAGGTAAAGGTATCCATCCTCACCATTCTTACTCAACAGAACCCTGGACGTTCAAGCCAACCCTTATTTAACCTGAGTCTAAAACAGACCTTTTATTAACAACAGTGTTGGGGAGGCCAGCAATCGTCACAAAAGAGATGCATACATTTGGACAATGACACGTGGGTAGAGCCCCTGACTTGGACAAAGTATAGAGGGATGAGGGTCTGAGCAGGCAGCCACACCCTGGAAAAGACCTTCAAATCATGCCTCCCCTCCCTTAGGTAGGTACCAGGAGACCTGAAGCCAGGGTCCCAGGTGGCAGGCGCCCCCCCACACCAGCCCTATGCTCCCCACCCAACTGCCACCCTTCCATCCCAGCAGCGAAACTACATTTCTGCACAGCACAGCAGAAGCCGGGGCCCTTTGCACCTAAAAAGCAATTTTAATTTTGTCAGGCCAGCTGGGGCTTGTTTGTGAGTGTGTGGAAAGATAGGAAGCTCTCAGACAGGAAGCGGGGATAGGGTTACTCGGCGGATCTGTAATTCTGTTCGTGACTGTAGAGTGGAGGAATGTTCCATTGCATAAACTGCATTGCTGCAACCAAGCTTAAAATATAAATATTGGCATCCGTGCATAATATATATTGGCTTCCACATACATAGATGTTTAAAATACATATTGGCTTCAACACGATATATATATATTTTTAAGCCAATTTGGCTGCTCGGAGCTGGTTTTGATTCTCAGAGTCTGAGTGTTATCTTTGTTCTTTCCTAATTAAAAATCCTTTCCTTCACGTA
Source organism: Phyllostomus discolor (assembly GCF_004126475.2). Taxonomy (NCBI): domain Eukaryota; kingdom Metazoa; phylum Chordata; class Mammalia; order Chiroptera; family Phyllostomidae; genus Phyllostomus; species Phyllostomus discolor. The sequence goes on along the minus strand of NC_040909.2, from coordinate 130,457,257 downwards.
GGGACGCTGTCCCCTTCTCTTGCTCGTCTTCCTGACTCTGTCTCTACCTGTAACCCTCTCTCTGCCTGGCTGCCGGTGGGACCTTCCTGGGACGCAAGTTGGATCAAGTCCTTTCCCTGCTTAGAACATCTCTGGGAGTTCCTAGCTGCAAGTGTAGGGCATGTTCAGGAGCCAGGCTGAGAATTGGGTTTCTGTCCATAACGAGATCAGCACAGAAGTCGAGAGCAAGCGTTGGGAAACTATAGACATTTGACATTGCATGTCCTCCAAACGTGTGGCGAGTGGACCTGGGTCATTGCACAGGGTCAGGACAGGGTGCCGTGGAACTCACTCTGCGTGTCATCGGTGGGGCATAGCAGCCAGTCCCTGGTCCCTCACCACAGAAAGTTTAAGAAGCACAGCGACCCAAGATACGGTCCAGACACTTCGTCCCCCCTCAATCCTTCATCACGTGCTCTATGTGGTGGCTCTTCCAACATCCTCTGGAACTCCTACACCCTCCCCACCTCTGGCAAGCTCCTTGACAGCTCTCCAAGTACTGTGTGCAAATCAATACTTCCTTTGGAAATACCCTCTCTACCTCGCCTATGTGGTGGGGACTTTTCTCCCACCCTTTCCAGTTCTGCTAAAACAGCCCTGTGAAACCATTTCTGAAGCCCCAACACAGATATCCCCTTCCTGTACCCTTCCATGCTACCTTTCATGCACCCATTCCAGGAGCATTTTTTTTTCAATGTCAAATCCAGGATGAAGAGAGTAAGACAACCTCCCTGCCACCAAATGACTCCTGGTCTCATAAACTTTATGTGTTTTGTCTCCTGGAAGATGGTGGCCATGCCTTGAACATTGGTGTGTCTCCACAGCCTCTGTGCCAGGCACATGGTAGGAACCAAGGGGAGGAAACATTCGGAATTGAGGTTCACAATATTGGGTGAAACACAGAAAGGTACTTGGAAATCTTTTACCACCTCAGTTTATGCGCCTGGCCTTTGGTTTCCCCTTTAATCACATGTAGGATTCAACACTGGTGGCTCCTTTAAAGCTCAACTATTCTTGGTGGAGCCAGAGAATTCACCTCGCCAGACCCACCTTCCTGCGGATTCCCCTAGAAGACGGCCCGTGAGCTCCCCACCTCGACCCCACACCAGTGCCTCAGACTCCGGACCCGAAAGTGGCAACCACAGGAATGCACGTGGCCGTGTTTTCCTGACACTTTCCATCAGGTCTTCCTCGACATTGCATCCCTTGGGCGACACGGACCTTTCGGCTGCTTGGAGGCTGCTCCTTAGCCAGGGAATTAAAATATTTAGAAACAAACAGGGATTTTAAAGTTGGGTTTTAACTGATGGTGAAAGGGCATGTTTCAGCCCCAACGTTTCACATGTCCATGGGCTGGTGCAAGAGCATCCAATGGTCATTCACTCGGAAGGCAACAGATCTGGACCATCCCACGTTAAAGACAGCAAGCTGGCAATGCGCTGGCATTGTAGGTCATTAATCAATATCGGTTGCCTTTAAAGCTACCGAATTGAGGCCAACGCTTTTCTTCTCCCCACTGTCTCTCTCTATGTATCAGATTTTACAGACGTGTAGGTTGCATGTATATCGTCATTTGGGTTTTCAGATGAAATCCAAGTCTCCTGCCCCCACAAGGATTTCAGCACAATGGGAAATTCCTTCTAGACATGATCTAACATCCAGTTCTTGATCTGAAACAAACAAATGCCATCTGACCGACGCCTTTCATTGCTCTTACTTCATATTGCGGACAACTTGCTTTAATCCTTTGAGTCACAGCAGAATCATGGACCATTATTGTTGTATTGCCTTCCGGGAAAAGTCGGCAACATGCTCAGAGAGCCTGGTCTCCTTGTGGAGCATTCCTCTGGGCCAGAACCCACAGCCCAAACCCCGCCTCACCTGGCTAGACCCGCCTCACCCTGCAAGTCTCAAATCAGGTGACACTCCCAGGGGCCCCAATGTGTCCCCCTAGGTGGGGCAAATGACATTCTTTGCCGCTCCCACAGTGTCCTTGACAACCTACTTTTGAAAGCCAGTGTGAGAGCAATGTCAATGTCAAACTTCTGCTAGCCAGGTGGTGAGCAGAGCGAAGAGACCGCACTGATGCAGAAGCCTTCTCCCCCGTGCAGTCCAGGGCTAAGAAAAGCACCCCAAGGAGCAGAGACGGAAGCCCCTGATGTTTTCATTCCCTGCCACGACCCTGCTCCGGAACACTCCCTTGAGTCAGACACATCAGGAAAGGTGGTCGGAGAGACGCTGCGAGTGGCATCGCGCCACAAATTTACTTCACTGGCAATGTCACGGTCAGAGAAAAGCCTCCAGTAATCCCGTGAAGGATGTTTTCTGAGGTTTCCGACATAAATGCATCCTGTATATTCATGCCCCTCTTTTATACTAACTGCCCCTCCAAAACAAACAAACAAACAAACAGACAAAAAAAAAAAACACCTCTATGTGAATTGGACGCGTGAATCCTTGCGGGGAATTCTTCGGTCCAAGAGCACCACGGGAGAGAATGATTCTGCCAGCCGTCTCTGGGGCGTGCCCCGTGGAGGGTTCTGTCACCCCAGAATGCCACCGCATCTGTTCTCATCTTCCCGCATCCTCACACTTCAAGTGACAGGTCGGCTTCCCCCCTCCCTGCTCCCGGTGCCCACCCAGGGGCCTGCTGCACGTATATTCGTGTTTTCAAAGCAACATTCCCAGCAGGAGCTCCCAGAGGAGGCTACTCGCCCGGGAGGAAGAAGATAAAGGTCTGAAATCTCCGTTTTAATTGCATGTGGATTTGAGGAGCCTGTTTTGATTAACAAGTAATGCTGTAACGGCCTATCTCTTACAATTTAATGAAAAGAGGGTTTTTTTTTCCTACTTAAGAAAGTGAAAGAGGGAGTCAGATATCTCCGCAACACCTCCCCCCAGCCCCCAAGCAATAATGTGATTCCTGCAGACTGAGGAATTTGAAAGCTCGCACTGGGACCTTCAAAAATCAACTTGCAAAGGGCTCTGGCGCCCTCTGCTGGCAATTGGTGCTGAGAGCAGGCACATGGGAAAGACGTGGTCTATTTCCCTCCGTTCAATTAAAGGCAGAGTTGAAAAGCCTCACTCAGCAAAGTCATTTGGCTTGTGAATGGGAATTGTGCTGCGGCCCTACCAGGTTAGAACGCCCGGTTTGTGAATACTATGCATTTCCTTCATAGCTGTGTCCTTAAGCAAGTTATGAACCCGCCTCCCATCTCTAAAATAGGATACTAGTGAAGATCAAATGGTTTCAAAACAGTGGAAAAGATACTGCTGTTTGAAAGAAACGATGTACCTGGTTAGTTTCTAGCTCTGGCATTATCAAGGTTGCCTGGATGATTAAATCTCTTGGCTGGTGGGTTCCCCTGCCACAGTTACTCTCCAGGAGCTTAGCTAAGGAGAAGTTGGGGAGCAGACGCCTGTTGTCTGGGTAAAGTCGTGTAAAGAACTGTGCTCCTGAACACATTGGATCTATGCCCATGTTTATAGCAAATTGCAATCCACATAACTTTAGAACGCCCTAAAGCACAGCTGTGGTGCTAATTACCAGCCCTCCTTACCAATTTACTACGGCCCCTACTCCCCTGGAAAGCCAGTGTCTGAATGCCCTCTCTTCTCTCTCTCTCTCTATTTTTTTTTGTGCCTGATTTGGCATCATCACATCCAGGTTTGTATCAGCTCTCCCTTTTTCTTATCTCAGAGCTGACATGCTATGTACAGGAAGTTCTTGGAGTCTCTTCTCGCAATTGTGCATTTTTGTTTGTCTTTAATTGGTCTTAATTTGGCAACGGAAAACCTGAGCCAATCCAGAAACTTCAAAAGACACCAGCGAGTTCCAGTGGGAACTGGATCTGACAAATTCCTGCAGCCTGTGAAAGCCACTATAAAAATGCTGGCCCTGGCGAGAAGCATTTTATAGGCCTCCCTGGCTTGAGGCAGGAAAAGCACAGTGGCTCGCTTGCGTATTGACTGAAGAACTATTTCCCCAGTGCACGAAATTCCTTTTCTCGATTACACAGATACTCATTAAGTGTAAGCTGTAGGTCGACATAACATATTGTTCTTAATGCGGGGTACACAGGGAGCGAGAGAGACTGCCCATGACCCCCAACGCCTGTAGCTCAGCAGAAGGGATGGCTGTGGACCTGACAACCTTGGACTAACTGCCTTTGCCCCATAACCCATTCTGCTGATGGCCTTCCCTGTGCTAAAACGCTGGCTGTGAGCTGTTTCCCTGGGATAATGCTGTTAAATTGTTTCGAATAGGCACACACATGTTTTAAAATGATTTTGAGGGCACACATAAAAGCAAGCTGTGAACCGCGGATTGCTGTCCCAGGTGGTAACATGATACGCCTCAGAGGTATTCATGTCCCAGTTATTTTAAGTCCCAGCTCCGGATCTTGTAACCGTGCTGGTCGCTTTCAAGCTTCAGGGCTCAAGTCGTGTGCCGGAGCATGGCCGTGAGTATCCCCGAGTCCGGCGTCTGCATCTCGGAATCGGTCGTGTGGAATGAAGTCCAGGGTTCTGATGTGCAGGAAACATAACATTTTAAGAAAACCTGTGCTTCGGTGTGCACATTTATTTTCTATCCATTCAGTAATACTTCTTCAGCTATTATTTGTAGATGCCTTCTGTCTCTCGGGCACTCTGCCTGGTGGTTGCCCATCACGGTTCAGAATAGCGGTCAAGAGCAAAGAAGGAAGACCCTCTGGGTTCAGATCGCATCTTGCTTAACCTCTCTGCATCCACCCTCCCCTTTAGAAAGAAAGGAGGTTTGTTTCCCGACTACCGCAATGAAGCACCTATCTCGAGAAAGCAAATCACACCGATGTTCTGGTTTCCCCGTGCAAAAAAGGTTACATTTACACTATACTGCAGTCTATTGAGTGTGCAATAGCATTATGCAAAGCACTGCGTCGCTTAAAAATGCTAACCGTCGTCAGAGCCTCTTGGAAAAATGGCACCAACTTGCTTTTAACATGGGGTTGCTGCAATCCTTCAATCTGCAAAAATGCGATATCTGCAAAGCACAATAAAACGAGGTATGCTGGCACCTTCATCCTATGGTAATTGCAGCGGCAAGGTGGGTCAACATGTGTGAAGTGGCTAGCACGACACCTACAACACCACCTACAACACGAAGGCAGGTGTTCCCGTGACATGTGCGGTGGGAGAACTGCTCACTTGTTGGCCACACCCACACCCACCAGTCTGTGGTGCATGCGGGATCAAATTTCACAGAGACAGAAATCCTGTTTTGCCACATTGTAATCCACACTGCTTCACCCTGTCCCCACCCCCACGAGCTTTCCGACAAAGCAAGGAATTACTCAGGAGAGTAACAGTGGAGAAAGCATTTTGTGGTATTTGCCGAGGGAGGTTGTAAACAATGAAAGTTCTATGCAAGTTTGGAAGTCTCCATATGTATCTTGAAAGACTGGTCCGCTGTCTCCTGAATGGAAAGACGTCTAAGAGTGTAGGTTAGGTAGCAACCCACGTTTCCAGATGCCCAGGATTCCATTAGAGTAAACCAGGAAGTGTGGGCAAAGCTGTTCTCCCAATACATTGTTTTCTGGCCCCTGCCAGGCACGACACGGAGCAAGTCCATTCTGCAAAGCATTCTTACACTTGCGTGCAATCAGCCTCATCTGATCTCAGGGTTGCGCCCTAGGCACAAAAGGAAAAGTCCTCCTAGTCGCAAATTAAAATCATTTCATCCCCCCTTCTCACCACTGGAAATGAGACTCTCACACAAACCACATTACTGGTTAAGACATATGCGTGCATTTCTCAACAGCAGTAAAGAGAACGACACACAGTGTGTAGCCATCCCATCGAGGGCGTCATAAAATTCAGGGCGATTGTTTCTCCTGCAGAACCTTCTGTGAGCTCCCTCCTTTGTTCGACAAGTGCCCAATTGGACAGATAATGGTTTGGATGCAGCAACATTTTCTTGCATTCCTGCATCGCTCAGCACAAACACACACACACTGACAACACTGGTTCCCATATTAACGGTTTTTACTTTAAAACTCCCTCCGTAAATTCTACACTCCATTGATGGGACGTGGAAATACTGCAGTTAATAGTAATAAGACCTGCCATGCAGCTGTGAGGACGGCATATTGAAGACTCTTTCTACGTCTGGCTATTTGAGCATGTTCCCTTGAATGATAAAGTTCTACCCAAAGGGTCGATGTTGGGTCTCCCAACAAACGTTTTTCTCTCAAGGAAAGGGCAAGTATGCATCGTCCATTTCTGTTCAGATCCAAACTGTCATTCCCTCTGCAACACGCTAAGGCTCTCTCGTCTGCTGGCTCTTTTCTAGAAAACTTAACTCTCCCTCCTCTCCCACCATCTTTATTGTTTCCAGGTGCCACCAACATGACCTGTTCCACAGCTAGTGATTCTAATGGCCGTGACTAAATTTAACCGGTAATTGTGCAACAGTTTGATATTCTAGTGGAAGCCAAAAGTTATCTAGCTTTACAGGCAAAAAAAAAATGCAAGAAATAGGATACCTCGCACGGCAAACATGAGGAAAGACAGGGCGTCCTTTAGAAGGGGGTTGTTGGGGTATTTCAGCTCCGATGGCGGGGAGGACGAGAAAGGGGCTCACATCTTGGTCGGCTGGAAGAAATCCCTTTAGATGTAGTGGACAAGGATGGGATGTGCTTTCCGGGAGACACAATACACAGAAGCAGTTTCTGAAAGCAGATGAATTTCACAGTGTTGCCGGCCAGGTTAAATAATCCACTACCACGGAGACTGAGAGAGAAGCGAAGAACAGAGAGACGGATCCCTCCCTGCTTGCCCATGAGAGACGGAGCCCAGTGTGAGTGTGCGTGTGCAAGTGTTTTATAAAATACCACATGACGCCGTGTACAGAAAGGTTCAGAAAGATGTAAAATAAAAGGTTGGTACCTCTGGACAATAAACTTGTATGCAGTGCTAAAAGGAAATGAGCTTCCAAGCCATGAACGGATACTCAGGAATCTTAAATGCATGTCAGTCAGTGAAAAAAAAAGTCAATCTGCAGCAGAATCAGGGGTTGCCAGAATCTAGAGGGGAGGGAGGGGGAGTTCCTCAGAGGGCAGATGGATCTGAGGGCAGTGGAACTATTCGGTAGGTAGAATAATGACAGAGATACATCATTATATGTTCACCAAAACCCACAGAATGTACAATACCAGGAGCGAACCCTAATGTAAGCTGTGGACTTCGGGTGATAATGATGTGCTGATTCACGTTCATAGACTTTAACAAATGTACTGCTGTGGCGTGGGGTGTGAACATCGGTGCGTGCGTGTGTGTGTGTGTGTGTGTGTGTAGGCAGAGGATGTTTGGGGACTCTCTGTACTCCCCACGCAATTTTACTGTAGGTCTCAAACTTCTCTAAAAAATAGTCTAAGATAGATAGGTATGAAAACATGAATACCGAACAAAACTACATAAAGAAAAAGGAAAGGAAGAAGGGGTCACATTTTTTATGGTAAACAGGACTGAATGGAGATCTCAAAGTACTGCCAGTTTATAAGGCTCAAGGTAACAACATCCAACAAGGCAATTAATTAACAGAAAACAGTATTTGGTCACCTAATGGCATAGCAACGCTTTTCGTAAATCGTCGTTGGAAGGAGACCAAAGAGAAACACACAGACTAATAAGGGAGGACTTGACGGACACCACTCAGTCAAGAGAGACGACCCCGACCAGGAACCCGTGCGTAGGCCGATTGCATCGGGTGTTGCTGGTGCCCCAAAGCAAAGCTCAGGGCCTCGCCTCGGATTTCTGCCCCCTGGTGGGGATGGACTTGACCCCTGCTGACGGAGCCTTCCTCGCGCATGTACCTCCGCCCCTCTTTCCCTTTCCGCTGCAGAGAGCCTGCATCCAGACACCAGCAGGAGCCCACATGGCAAGCGCCCCAGCTCAGGGAAACGGAAGCTTCCACGGATAACCCTCAGCGAAGGAGAAAATCACTCCGCCGCTCCACCTGGCACAGACGTCTGTCTGTGAGAGGCTCCGCGAAACCTGGAGACACCAGGTGAGCGCTGAGCCCCGGTTCTGCCGTTGACACCTCGTCGCTCTTCCAGGTCTCCTCGCTCACTTCTTGCGGTCCCCACTCCTGCCCCCAGGGATGACGCTGCAAACAGGCCGGCTGCCAACACGCGTCCTCCTCTTAGGGCCTCCAAGCAAAGATACAGAAGAGTATAAAGGTGTATATAAAATAGACATAAAAATACACATAGCCCTGGCTGGTGTGGCTCAGTGGTTAAGTGTCGGCATGCGAGACAAAGAGTTGCTGGTTCGATTCCCAGTCAGGGCCCATGCCTGGGTTGCAGACCAGGTCCCCAGTAGGGGGCATGCGTGAGGCAACCACACACTGATGTTTCTCTCCCTCTCTCTCTCCCTTCCCCTCTCTCTAAAAATAAATAAATCTTTAAAAAAATACATATAAAGTAGAATATATAGAGAGTAAAATATATATATTCCACTTTTGTACTTTGATCTGTTAGCATATATGCTGCTTTTTTTATAAGTGCACATGGAATAGTCATGAAAATTAAATACCTCTTATGTCCCAAATAAAACCTCTATTAATCCTAAAGAATTAAAATAGCAATAAGATAATTCTCTGACAATAATGCAAACTCTCAGTAACAACAGCAAAAAAAAATGGTTCCTATACCTAGAATTTTAAAATGTATGCTATTAAACAAGTTTTAGTTCAAAGGGGAAGACAAAATGTTCAGATTCCATTAAAAGAAAGACAATGACCATGTAGCCTATCTATCCCTATGAGATACAGTTAAAACAGTTACCAGAGGACATGTTATAATACTAAATAACTAGATCAGTTGAAGGCAAAAATGAAAATAATATAAATGCCCAACTTCAAAAGTTAAAAAAATAACAAAAATCAGAAGGAAATGTTTAATAAAGATTAAACTGGACTATAATGGGTTGAAAAAGAGAAAAAAAGATTAAACTAATTGCAGGGATGGGGGTAGGAGTGGAAGAGACTATGGGGGAGATAAACGGTGACAGAGAAAATACAGTAAAAATGAACTCTTAAAAATTAAAATTAAAATTAATCCAATAAACAAAAATATAGACAAATCACTAAACTAAATGGGGGGGGCAGAGAAAATGCAATACACAAAATCTAAGTGGAATCAGTGATGTTTTAAAATAACACAACTAACTGAAATTTACCCCAGTGAAAATAGGCTAAACACATTAATATTAGTCAGAAATAAATAAAATAGTTTAAAGCTCCTCCAGAAAGAAACACTAGGCCCAGATTGTTTCACAGGGGAATTATTCCTAAATTTCAAATAAACTCAATGCTATTTAAAAGAACAAGCAAAAACAAAAACTGGTTTAATGAAGTAAAGTAATATCGATCCATGCATTTGATAAACGTACTGAATAAAGAAATCCAGAGACAAGCTTCAATTTTAAATGTCAGTGATGCAAGCATGTTAAATAAAATGTTGGCAGGTGGGACCCACGAGCGCATGAACAAACCTACATCGTGATCAGTGAGGGTCTATTCTAGTGACTCAAAAGCTGGGTTGCATTGGGAAAGCCATCACTCCCGGTGAGAACGGAGCCCAGCTGACACCTGCAGGCCGGCTTCCTGGCACAGAAGGAGGCCAGCAGTAGGCCCGGCCAGCAGTAGGCCCGGCCAGCAGTAGGCACCACCGCCAGCTAAGCTGTGCCCGAATTCCCGACTCACAGAAACGGTGAGGAGATTGATGAGCACTGTTTCAGTTCACTCAATTTGTCTCAATTTTTACGGAACAATAATAAATAAGCAATGCAAATCTGAACAACATAAGTGAGCATGCTAATGAGCCCTGGGTAGGCTAGCCCACCCGGTACCAAGCATTACAGGAAGCACTATTAAACGTTGGGTCGGGAGATCTCATAGGCAGACGTACAAAGGGGACAGCATAGGGAATCCATAACTAGATCCAACTGCATATGACTTTTAACTTAATAAGAGAGGCAGCATCTCAGACTAGTGGTGTTGTGGGTAACTGAATAGCTCTACTAAAAAGTTAAAATTCTATTCGTTGCTCACAACAGGATAAATTCTAAATTTATAAAAGTGGAGGCAGTAGACGCCATTGAGTGAGCCTGTGTACTGTGTGGCCCTTGCGTTCAAAGTGACTGAGCGAGGAGAGCAATGGATCTGCATCAGATTTTGCATGAAGCTTGAACATTCCTCTGCGGAAACTAATCAGATGATTCAGAAGGCCGCAGCTACGGGCAACTGGTGATTGACAGCTTCATCCTGACAGCATGAGCATTCATGCATCATGTCCTGTGCAGAATTTTTCGTAAAACATCAAATCACCCAGGTGACTCGCCCCCCCCACCCCACATAGCCCAGATTTGGTGCTCTGCACCTTCTGGCTTTTCCCAAAACTAAAATCACCTTTGAAAGGGAAGAGATTGCAGACCATCAATGAGATTCAGGAAAATAGGACCTGGCAGCTAATGGCGATTGGGAGAACTGTGGGAGGTCCTAAGATGCCTACTTTGAAGAGGACTGAGATGTCTTTGTTCTATGTACAATGTGTCTTGTATCTTCTTCAATAAATGTCTCTATTTTGCATATTGTGTGGCTGGATACTTTCTGGACCGACCTTGTATTTTTCAAAACACGTTGACAAAATTTTACGAGACTGCAGTACATTGTGTTATTTGTGCTAACTCTTCATCCTTCCCTACATCCAAAACCTCAGCATGGCTCCACCATGGGTGGAGCAATCTTCCACCTTTGACCTTGGGCTTGACCATGAGGCTTGCTCTGAATGATGGCCTGTGGTGGAAGTAACAGTGTGCCAGACCCCATAGGCTGGGCTTTAAGAGACCTAAACAACAAATAATTATTTCTATATTCAATTGAGGTTTTGTGGTTGGTCACTACATTTCATTTTGCATTAAAAGCTGATATAAAGGAAGCATTATTCGTAACAGCAAGTAATTGGAAACAGCCCCAGTGTCCGTCAATGGGGCAGCGATGAATAAACTGTGGGCAAACCACACAAAGGATCACTGTGCTTCATGGTTCATCTTTCTACATCACGAGAAATTTGCCCTTTAACGAGATCCATTTAAAACAATCTCAAGCGATTATTCCTTGGTAGAGTCTCAACTATTTAAGCATACGAAGCATTTTAATTTTTGCAGCGTGGTTGGTGTTCATCAAGGCACCATCCCCACAGCACTGCGTTGACCAGAAGATTGAGTTCAGCCCGAGTAAATCAGGAAGTGTAAGGATCAAACTTGGACTCCTCTTTGGAAAAGTATGAGTCACTGTGGCTTTTTCTCAGCAAAAGTGATCTCGCGTTCTGAATGGCCACCCCGCATGAATGCGCAGGGAGGGACTGTCGGGGTGCAGGCTGCTGACTGTGCGTGGCTGCAGGTTTTATTCCCCTCCCTGACTGCTCGGGGAGCATTACATCACGCCAAATAAGAGGTCAGGTTTGGGGTCAGACCAGCCTGAGCTCTGATCCCCGCCTCACCATTCCCTGACAGCCTGAACTACCACCAGTTTAGTTCTCGTGAAACTCAAACTCCTTGTCCATCAGCAGGGTTGCCACACCCCCCAGGCACAGTCGCAGTGAAAATACAGAGAAGGAACGAATGTATAGGCTCCATGTGATGCTGGCAGGGCCACGGACACCCAAATATAGTCATGGGTTTCTTTGTTTCCTGTCTCCACCTCTTCTCCTCAAAACTGTGAAAACAGAAATGGAACTGTGGGCTCTGAAGTCTCCTAATCACAATTAAATTCAGGACTGTCGTTAATGTTTGCAAATAAGCTGATGTAAAATTATTACCATAGTCCCTGGAATATAAACACAATATGGAAGCAAAAATTCTTCTGGGGAACGTGCTGGCATTACGGGAAACTCCGCAATCCCCTACGAACTCTCTGAGTTAGTATTGCATCAGAGGAATCTCTGCAGCTCATTCAAGCTAGGTGGGCAGGACAGGTGTGATTGATAATTACGCAATCTTCCTTCCAGGGAAATGATTCTAGATCCCACCTGCTGGCATGCAGTGGCATGGGGGAAAGTGTCTCCTTGTGGGGGAGCTGACATCTCCATCTCATTGTCAAACGTGGCCGTGTACTCTGCTTTGGCTAAAGGCAGGACAAGGGATGTGATATGTGACACGTGCAAGCAGAAGTTGTAAGGGTCATCAAGGACCAGAGTGAAAAATCTCATAAAAGATGGGGCATCAGTTAGAAAACTAACAAGCGCCTTGCCTCAGTACTGGGGAGAAATTAGCCCTAGCAAACATCTATGCACAGCTTAGTAGTAAATAGTTTAGATTTCATGGCCACATTCAGTCTCTGTTGCACATTCTTCTTTATTTTACAATTTTAAAATGTAAAACTCATACCTGGCTTGTAGATACTATGAGAAGTAACCCCTGCCCTAAATTAAATAGCACTTTATTACCACCCAACAAAGCTTAAAAGCAAAAGTCAAAAGGATCAAACTATTTCTAGGTCACTGAACTGGATCCTGGGACAAAGCTCAAGAATATTTCTAAAAATACAAAGGTCAAATTCACAATGTTTGACATCAATCAAAAATGACCAGGGTGGGATGGTGAACACAATATACACATGATGTGTTATAGAACTGTATACCTGAAACTTACATAATTTTATAATTTTATTAAACAATGCCACCCCAATACATTCAGTCAAAGACCGACCAGGCATGCAAAAGCAGCATAACACAAATCCCAACGAGGTTGTAACTCAGTAAGTCAACCCTGACTCAGAAATGACACGTGAGAGAGCCTGCTCCGGCAACCTGAGAGATTCCGACCTGAGCGTGGGCTCCCCATTTTGGCCTTGAGATCTCTTTCTGTTTCTGACACTTGGACACTTCCCCTCTCCTGAGTTCAAGATCGCTAACGTTTCCGGTCGGTTTCTTGTGAAATCTACCGGAGACTTCCCCTGTGTTTGGAGCAGTGAGTCACGATATTGCCTGAAAGCCTTAATGCTTTTCTCTGTATTATCAACTACACGTGGGTCCTTGAGGATCTTGAAGTTCAAAGACTGGTCCTGATCTTTCGGTCAACTCAACATCAGCGATAGTACACAGGAAAGCTGACGGACATAGATGTGTGTCCAACACCACCACTAGATGGCGCAACACCTTCACTTTTAATCAGCACTGTCACACAGAAGAGAATGGAGCCCTTTACAAGCAACTCCTGCCAGATAGCTCCCCTACTTTGTCATTCCAGCCGCCTGCCTTATTTGCTGATGATCTTATGGGAAGGAATTGAATCTAATACATCTTTGCTCTGCTTACCTTGAAAGGGAGCCTTTAAAATTTATTACGGTGACGCGGTGCTGAGAGTTTGAGCGCTGGCAGTTGCGAACTGTAAGATGAATCCCGGCTCTCCGCCCCACCCTGGGCGTCTGCCCGCTCAGCTCCCTGCGCCCCATTTTTGAGCATCCTTCAAAGCCCGGAGTGGTTTCCTCTCCTGCAATCAGTCTCCACGGACCTTTCTAGCCCATTACCGTCCCCTTTTCCTACATTCTTGCAAGACTTTTCATCGGTTCCAGAAAAGTGCAGTGCAACACTGGACAAGACATTTTGTCTGTCCGAGATCCAGTTTGTTCCCGTGTAGAAGGGAAACCACCCTTAGTACGTCCCTCATGAGGCTGTTTGGTGTTTTATTGAGATGATGCACGGGAAGCAATTAGTCCAGGGTCTAGCACACAGTAAATTCTGATGGATATGCATGCGCCAGCCTTGGGTAATAGAGGAGATATCATTCCTCACTGTCCTGTCCTTCCATCATCTGCTCAGTCATTATTTCTCCAACGTAGACAACTTGCCAGGCATCTGCTGGCTGCCGTCGACGGAGTGGTGAATAAGATTTACGGGACCCGCGCCATCACTAGCCCAACGGTGGAGGGAGGGAGGGGGTGATACATCATCACCCCAGTAGTTTCTGCAACAGAGCAAGACTGTTTCTTAGAAAATGGAGATGATTATGCTCACTTCCCATGCTCTCTGTGTGGATAAATAATGTGTAGGGCGCCAAGGACGACAGCCGACAAAATAGACAGTAGTCAGCATGGTCGCTGTGAAAATCGGGTTGGTTGCTATGGAGCAGGTGGCACCTTTCCCTTCCGAAGGGGAATTAGAATTTCGAGCAGTGGAGATGGGACTGGTGGGTGGAGGTGCTGAAGGCAGAGGAAACGCGATAAACGGGAAGGTGAGGTCGGGGAAGCATTGAGGCATTGCGAGAAGATGCTAAGCGTGAGTGGAGAAAAGTGTGAGTCCACAAGAACACAGAGTCAGGACCTCGCGTGATGAAGGAAAAAGTGAATATGTAACTGAGTGGGCAAGGCGGAGCCGCCGAAACTCTCACACTGAAAGAGAATGTGTTCAGACGTGTGTCTTAGGGAAATGTGTCCGCCAGTATCTGGCACAGAGTAAAGACTCAACAAATGTTCTTTGGGTGAACGGCAGCAAAGTAAAATTTGCTGTGAAAAAAAAAATAGAAATGGTAAGTAGAGGATCTAATTGGGAGGCTGTAACACACGGTTGGTTTCATGCCCAGGCCCTATTGTCTCACCCGGTGCCTCTCAGACTAGAACCACAATCCTGTTCTGGCTTCCTCGTGCCTCCCTGAGGGCCTGTACTTCAGAGGAGGGTGGCCCTGGCTTCAGGGACTGGACCCTGCCCTGCCAGAATGATGCTGGAGGTCCTGCCAGAAACAGGTCTCTGCCCGGGAGGGTGTAGGAACTCTGGCCTGTGCAGATATACGGAAATCTGTTGGGGGCACCCCACGAAAAGAGAATCCACCCTCTGGGTGTTTCTGTGTCTTCCTGTGATGTCTGGGTTGGCCCCAGCCTTCGTGCAAGCCACCTGCGGGCACAGCAGAGCAATAAGGGGCACAGAACCAAGAGAATGTGGAGAAGCTGAACGGCAGCCCTGCCTGTATTGCCTCTGCAGCCACAGTGGATCCCTTATCACAGAGAAAATACTCCCTCTGATCAGCAAAGCCAGCGGGATCTCAGGGTTATACTCCTCAAGGCCAAAAACTTGCAGATGGATAGAGACCATTACAGCTATTGGAAAAGGATGACTGAGGCCTGCCTTGGGACAGCGTCCTGAGGAGCAGAAAGAGCTGGGCAGATTTGGGAGGCAATTTAGGCGTCAAGAAGAATGGTCAGATTTATGTCCTGTGCAGCCTTCCAGGCATACGTGTGCCAAAAGGGGATCTGTTGCCTCTCCAGAATTTGGATGTAGCTGGACGGTCTGTTCTCTATCAGGCAACCAAACTGTAGCACCTTCAACATTGAACCATGTGTTCGATGTGAGGGAAACAAAGGCAGAGAGAAATTATGGATCTCTCTGAGTTCTCAGCCGGAGTCGCTGGGTGTCTTGGGAGCCTATGATATAAGAAAAGGAAGTAAGGGCAATTTGGGGAGAGGAGAAATGTTTAACTGGGAACTTACGGTGGGCGAGGTAGCCACCAAGTTACCTTAGAACAGTAATATTCAACCAGGGGCAACTTTGCTCCCCAGGGGAGCGTTGGCAGTGTCTGGAGACGTTTTTGATGGTCACAGCTTAGACGGAGGGAAGCGGGGATGCTGTTGGCATCCAGTAGGCAGAGGCCAGAGATGCTGCTAAGCATCGTACAATGCATAGAACAGGTCGCTGCGGCAAAGAACGATCCCACCCGAAATGCCTGCCAACAGCGATGCAGCTGAGAAACCCTGTGTTAGAGGATGGAGCAAGAAGAGATACTTTCAGGATTTTTATATTAATACCACATGAGATTTTAATGATGTGACTCCTCTCTCTGTCCAGCGAGTGTTCACTGAGCACCTAGTGTGTGGTGGACTAGTTGCCAGGAACAGAAAGGTAGTGAGATGGGGTATGGGTTCTCCAGGAGCTTGGCCCCTCGGGAGAAATGAACGGGCGAGAGTCCCTGGATCAAAGTGTCCAATGCATATGCAAAGAAAGTGTAATTTCATTGAAATCTGAGAACACGTGCAGTCCACAGGCTGCTTCCCACGAACAGGGTCCCCAGAATGTTCGTCTGGCAAATACCAAGGAGGTCTAGTCTAGGGAACAGGCAGATCTTTCTTTGCCCCAGAAAATCACCTTGCAGGCATAAGCAAAGCGCCTAAGCATGTGCCTCGAGCAGAATCTGGAAACAATGACTGTGGATCGTGTTATCTAAGCTCAAGAGAAGGGAGAAATGCCGGTCAGTGCCTATCAGGTGCCTAAGAATCTTCTAGATGCTACTCTGTCGACTCATTTATTCTCCACAAAAGCAGGATGAGGCGACTGTTATCACAGGCATTTAATCGATGAGAAAATTGAGGGCCAGAAAAATTACATGATGTATGAAGTCTGCTTTCTGGCTCCTGGGACGCTCCCTTTTTTCCCCCACTGTAGTGAAGCCTGCGTTCCAAATATCAAAAGTAATTGATGGGGCAAAAAGAATCGAAATCCTGCCGCTCTGCATCCAGAAAATGAAACACCATTGAGCACTCAAAGTGAAATGAGCTATTAAGCCATGAAAAGACACGGAGAGACCTTCATCTTGTATTGCTAAGTGAAGGAAGCCGGTTTGGAAGAGCTAGATCCTGTGTAATTGCAACCACGTGACACTCTGAGAAAGGGAAAGCTGCGAAGGAAATGGGAGGGTCCATGGTGGCCACGGGATGAAGGGAGAGATGAACAGGCAGAGCACACAGGGTATGCAGGGCTGTGAAGCAATCCCGTATACCACCATAGGGGACACCTATCATTACTCATTTGTCTGAGCCCACAGAGTGCGCCACACCAAGAGTCAGCCCTGCTCGGGGTGACAGCGATGTGTCCGTGTAGATTCATCAGTTATAGCAGCAGCACCACTCTGGGGGGGGGGGGGGGGCGTTGCTGATAAATGGGGTGTCTGTGCAGGCGTGAGAGCAAAAAGCATATGGGAACAGCCTGTACTTCCTGCTTAATTTTACTCTGAACCTAAACCCGATCTATAAAAAGTAAATTAAAAAAAGAAAGAAAGAAAAGGCTACTTGAAGAGTTACGTGTAAAAAATTGCGCAGTGCCCCTGGGTGGGGGGGCGGGGCATTGACTCAGGCTGCTGACCCCCTCTGCCTTGGTCTGCTGTGGTGGATGCAGGCTCAGCCCTCTTTGGGTTGTGAAGGGAAGTTTGGGATCCCCTGTCTGCACCTTCTCTCTGGAAGCAGGAAGCTGAGAGTCAGGGCGGGGAAACAGAGGCCAGTGGTGGGCCTTGGCGAGTCCCGGTTTACTGGTGAATGGCTTTGTGCAAGCCACTCTGATCGCCTCGGCCTCAGGCTCTTCGTCTCAAAAATGCCATTACCAGGGACAATGGCGCAATGTCTACCTATTTACCATCTGACTGTTGTGCTGGAGAGCGAGGTCCCCAAGGGCAGGGAGAGTGTCCGTGTTACTCAGCACGGCTTCCGCAGGGCTGGCCCTGCAGGATGATGTAAGCACAGGGGCGTCAAACTCCTTTTCACCGGGGGCCACAGCAGCCTTGAGGTTGCCTGCAAAAGGCTGGAATAATTTTAGGGCTGTACACATGGAACCACTCCTTAACTGGTAAGGCGTTGCAATTGCATGCGGCCCTTTGAAGGCACCCGCAAGGCTGCTGTGGCCCCTGGTGAAAATGAGTTTGACACCCCTGATGTAGTGGACGGATGGATGGACGGACGAGGAGCACACAAAGGATTGGCAACACCTCGGCCTCAGGGTGCATGTGAGCCGGACAGAGCTGGGGTACGAGAAGCATCCGCACATGCTAGGTGTCCCCATTCCCTGACCCTGCGAATTTGTCTCTTCTCCTAAAGCAGCCCTGGGCTGCCACCAAGAAAATGACTCAGGCAGTTAAGAACAATAGGTAGCTAGACAAAGAGAGACTTCAAGAATACGATTGACCTAGAGAAACGGGAGAATGGAGACACCCGCTCCATTTTCCTTTAACAACATGCACAAAAGTAGGTCTTTGTCTTCCCTAATTGCACGTTGGGGAAAAGCGGTATCAATTTAAATGTAACACCTCTCAACCCAGGGACGGGCTATTTCTATCCCGGGTCTAACATTACTATTCCCAAGAAGCCTCAAACCGACGGATTCAATTATGCACAGACGACTTCTGAAGTTGAGAATGTGTTAGACTCCATTATCATTTTTCTTGGTTCTGGAGAAGGCAGAGGGAGAGGCAGTGTGGGCGGCCCGTGGCCGGAGGAAAGGGGAGCCAGGCCTTCCGCTGCCCCTGTCCACAAGCCCAGTGGGCCTGGGGCCGATGGCGTCTCCTCTCTGAGCCTCAACTTCCAGGTTTACAGAATCTGGAAACACGCTCTAGCAGTGATTCCCCAGGGCACATGCTGAGGGAAAACACTGGGTTAATATTTAGATGCACTTTTATGTTTGGGAAAAATGCACTTGATCCTTGAACAACGTGGGTTTGCACTGTGCAGGTCCCCTTAGGTGTGGGTTTTTAAGAAACGTGAGTGTGCACAGTACTGTGAATGCGTTTTACCTTCTGTATGATGGTCTTAATAATGTTTCTCCTTCTCCAGCTTACTTTATTGTAAAAGTAGAGTGTATAATCTATAGAATATACAAAACGTGTGTGAAGCGCTGTTTATGTTACCAGTAAGGCTTCTGGTCAACCGTAGGCTAATAATAGTTAAGTTTTGGGGAAGTTCAAAGTAAAAATGCAAATTTTTGACTGGGCTGTGGGTTGGGGTCCCTAACCCCATGGTGTTCAAGGGTCAACTGTAGTAGTTACCAGTTTAAAATAGCAGACCATTATCTCCATTGGTGGAGGAATGTGGCAGATAAAGTGATTAGAAACGGAATGTGTTCTTAGCCATCACTTCCTCTCACCTTCTAAGGACCAGTTTCAGCATCCTGAAAGCTCTGTGTGTGTGTGTGTGTGTGTGTGTGTGTGTATGTGAGTGATTCTTATAGTTCATAACAAGAGAGACTAACTCTTAAAGAAGCACTGATTATATAATTCTTTTATTGCCAGATCTCAGATAAAAGGACCCCCCTTGAAATGACGAAGATCATGATGAGAATTTTAAATATTGACTTAGTTTGTATGTGCAAAGTAGTGTTCTGAGGACTTTATTTATAACAGAACTTGGTGCTTGCTCCTCAATAGTCACTAAATAAATTGACGGAGAATATCTCAATTACATTCTGCAACATTTCTCTGCTGGGATTTTCAGGATGGTGAATGTTATTACTTATTAAACTCACAAGTCAATTTCCAAGTAATAAGATAGTGCTTTTCATAATAAAGACCCAAGTTAATGGACCAATAATGGAGTAACTTCAGTTTAAAGTTATCACCAGGGAACTGAAAATTTATAATTCAATGAACTCTGTATCAACTTTCTTATATAAGGGGGGAAAATGGATATTTATTGACTTCCTAAATGTACAGTTTTTCTTCTGATTGAATATTTTAATGGTTCACATTACTGACCCCTCAGTGGGTGCTCAATAATTTTACTTGTGATATGACTTTTCATGATGAGGGCTTCACTTGTAGAATTTCTTAAGCATTTTGACAACTTGGAATTTCTCAGGGAACTATTGATCCATAAAGCCAATTTCTGAAATAACGTGCTAATTCAACTCCCCAGACATCACCACTCTCAACCCAAAGTCCAATTCTTTCTCTTTTTTTTTTGCCAGCAGTTCTTTGTAGCGTGGATCATATAGTACACATCATCTACGCCTTCTTTTTCTGTCATGAGTGTTGTTTTATCACTAGATTTTTATAGACGTCAGTTAATTACACTTTAGTTATATTTCCAACATAAATATTTGTGTAACATGCAACTAACACGACTCTAAATTGGTCACAGAGGATGATAAGGAATAGGAGTAATCTGTAAATAGTGTGCTGGTGTGGTTCGCACTAAAGTTTTAAAGACACGGACCAGCGACGCCTGGAGGTAGGAGGAAAGTCTTCATGCAGAAAAGGCGTCTGAAGGCACAGGACCAAGGCAGCCTTGGCCCTGGCCAGGACTCGAGCAGGTGCGTACATCCTGAGACAGAAATGATCATGCTCAGGATACGGACTGCAGCTCCTATTAAGAGAGTAACCTGACTGGTTCATAGAAAAGATCACAAGCCCTGGCTGGTGTGGCTCAGTGGGTTGAGTGGCAGACTGTGAAGTGAAGGGCTGCCAGTTCGATTCCCAGTCAAAGCACAGGACTGGGTTGCAGGCCAGGTCCCCAGGCAGGGTGGGGGTGGGGGTGGTGTACGAGAGGCAACCACACATTGATGTTTCTCTCCCTTTCTTTCTCCTTTCCTTCCCCTCTCTCTAAAAATAAATAAATGAAATCTTTAAAAAAAAATCACAAGATTCAGTTCTGTAGAATTCCGTAGAAGGAAGCAACGCTTGTTATTATGTAGCTAGATTTGGCTTGTGGTATCTGAGACCTGTGATTACAAGATTTATGCTTCCAAATACAGTGATCTGTCTTCACTGTTCCACAACAAATCCGTTATCATGGAAATGCCTATCCCCTGAAAAGAAAACTAAAAGTTTGCCTTAGATCAGCTCAGGCAGCTGTAGCAGAACATCACAGACTGGCAGACTTAAACAACAGACATTCTTTTCTCACAGTCCTGGAGGCTGGGAAGTCCAAGATCAAGATGCCCACACACCTGGTATCTGGTGGGAACCTGCTTCAGGACTCATAGAGGGTGGTCTTCTTACCACCCTCTGCCACCCGCACCCTCAGGTGGCAGAGCGCAGAGAGTGAGGACAAGCTGTCACATGGTTCTCATAGGGGCACTAACCCCATTTACAGGGTTCCCACCCTCACCGCTCACCTCCCACAGCCCCACTTCCTAATGCCATTACATGGGGGATTGGGATTCCAACAGAGGAGTTGGCTGGGGATCCAAGTACTCAGTCCCTAACAAAGCCACTCTGATAATTCCGTGAAAAGCTGTATAAACCCTCCAATGAGTAATAATAAGTGAGTCATAGTAAGTACTAACATTGTTAGAGTAATTCGCTAATCCCACTTATGTGCATTATGTTATAGGTAAAGATGTTAAGACTCAAAGAGATCGCGTGCTTTGCCCAAAGTCACAAAGTTAATTTGTGAGTGAGCTGGGATTTAAACCCGGATGTTTATTCTATATTCTTTCTGCTATAGCATGTTTTTTTCTAGGGTCAGGCACTCTGATGTTTAAAACAAAATGTATTCATATGTTTAATTTGTTACTTACCCATTTTTTATTTTTTAAAAAATATTTGGATTTACTTTGTAATCAGTTAAAGCAGCTATTTTTAATCTTTTTCATCTCATGACCCACATAAACTAATTACTAAAATTCTGTGGCCCAACAAAAATATATATTTTTTGCAAAAGCAAAAAAATATATTATTTGCAAAAGCAAACCTGACCAAAAAATAGGTATAATTTAATTCATTGACACTGGATGGATATTGTTGTGTTGGCTATTGTCATGTTTTTTAATTTGACAACCTAAGGGAAGAGAGGTCAGTACCCCCGACTAAATAGTCAGGTATTGCATGTTTTAAAAATGCTTCTGGCACAGTCATTGAAAATTGCTGAGTTAAAGTATTGCTTCAAGTTCTTCTTTTTTAAGAAAAATACACTTGGTGGCATATTATGTATTTTTTCTTTTTGGTTTGGCTTATTTAAGATTTTCTTGGTAAGATTCATGCATGTTGACAAATGCAGTTGCCATTCATTTCACTGTTCTGGAACATGAGTTGGCACCCTTTTCCCGTAGAGAGATTATTTTAAAATGTTGGCTTTGCAAACCAGGTGGTCTTTCCTGCAACAACTCAACTCTGTCAGCGCATGAAGGGAGCCGTTGGCAATAAATATATGACAGAATGAGTATGGCTGTGTTCCAATAAAATGTATTTGCAAAATTTGGTGATGGGCCAGGTTGGGCTCACGGGCTGTACTCTGTTGACCCCTCACCTACAGTGTCTTATTGAGTGGCTATACCATGATGTGCTTATCCATTCTATTTCTGATGGGCATCTGAGATCTTTCAGCTTGGGGCTGTCACAAATAATGATCCTAAGAACCTTCTGGATCATGTCTTTTGGTGTTCAAGGGCCCATGTTTTTATCTGGCAAATATAATATAAAGAAATGGAATTGTGGGGTCATCAAGCATGTTAGTCTTCCATTTTGATAGTGTTATTGTTTTTTTCAAAGCGATTCTAATAACCTCACTCTCACCATCTGCATATGAGAGTTTCTGTTGTTCCACAACCTTACCACCAATCACCTACTGGTCGCCCTTTACTCTCAGTATTCCGGTGAGTGCTTAGTGGGACTACATTTTGGTTTCAACTTACAGCACCTGGTGAGGACAAACACCTTCACAAGGTTTGGGCCACAGAAGTCTCCTTTCCCACACGGCTTGTTAAAGGACTGTACACATATTCTTTCAGGGCTGCCTCTCATCTCGCTATTTTGTAGAGTTGACTATAAATTCTGGTTATATGTTGCAATTACATTTACCTAATATTTACTCTTCGGTTATGTTTTTTTTAAGATTTTATTTATTTATTTTTAGAGAGGGAAGGGAGGGAGAAAGAGTGAGAGAGAAACATCAATGTGCGGTTGCTGGGGGTTATGGCCTGCAACCCAGGCATGTACCCTGACTGGGAATCGAACCTGAGACACTTTGGTTCACAGCCCGCGCTCAGTCCACTGAGCTACACCAGCCAGGGCTTTTTTGGTTATTCATTCTTGCATTTTCTGAGCTTCCTTTTATATGGCATATATTTCTTCTGAACTGAAGAAGTCATTTTATTGCTTGCATTAGTGCCTTCCTGCTGGTGATGAATTCTCTCAGCTTTTGTTTGGTTGCAAATGTCTTAAATTCATACAAATTGTTAAAGAAAAAATGTTTTTCAAGTACAGCCTTGGAGGTTGGTGCTCCAAGGCTTTATTTTGGTGCTTTGATGATTTCATTTCTTTGATTCCTAGTTCCTACAGTTTTTGTAGATAAAGCAGCTGTCTTGTCACTGTTTATCTGAAGGTGATGCATCTTCCTTACTTCTTTGTTCTTAAAATTTTTATCTTTGTTTTTGTTTTTTAGCAGCGTTTTTTTAATGAGACCTTAGGTATGGTTATTTATATTCATCCTGCATAGGACTTACTGGCTCCTGGAATCTGTGGCTTAATTTATGTGGCCATTTTGGGGAAATTCTTACTGTTTTTGGCCCTTTCCCCTCTCTGTTCCTTCTTGGTCTCCAATTATGTATATGTAAGGCTTTCTTAGATTGTCTACATATGTTACTTGTGTTTAAAAATATTTTTATTCTTTTATCTTTGTATGCTTTGTTCTGAATATTTTGTTTGGGCTTATCTTCCAGTTAACTAATTCTACTTTTGACTTTATCTAATCTGCCATCTAACACATAACACAGTAACTTAGTCTTCTTAGTTATATTTTTTTCATGTCTGGAATTTCAGTTTGATTCCTTTTATAGTTTCCAAGTTTCTGTCAAATTAACAGCCTTATCTTTTATGTACTTGAACATATTAATAGTTAACAGTTGTTTTAATCTGTGTTACAGCTTTTTTATGTGGCTATCTTCTGAATTAATTTAAGAAAATGTTGTTCCTTTTAATTTTGTATCATATTATCTTGCATGTGCATAAATGAGTCAGGGTTTTGTTTGTTTTTTTTAGTTTTTAAACTATTTTTCCATGTTTTTTCTAGATTTTCTTAATAGGAGGTCAGTCTGAACTACCTAGTCTGTCATTCAAGGAGCAGAATATCTGACTGTCCCTCCTTTTTTTTCTGTTTCCAGTAATTATTTTAATTATTGTATTACTTTTTCATTTCCTTGTCATCTTGTGCATGACTCATCTTTATTTTCATCTCATTCGTCTGTGTTTTATCATGCCCATCCTTTCTCACTGTGGTGGTCTGCTTTCATTTCAGAAAGCCAATCTTTACTTGTCTTCTCCTGAAAATACCAAGCTGGTTTCTAGAATTTTCATAGTGTATTATTCTTCTGAATCTTCGGAACAAAGACCTCTTTCATTTATCCTAAAGTGTTCCAAAAATGCTATTGAAATTATTCTCTCTGTTTCGTTGTTATTTGAGACTATCTTTCCAGACCCAATGACAGTTTGTGAATCACTGTTATTTTCCTGCCGTGCATCACTGTTCCTCCGCTCCCTGTCAGCGGCAGGCCTGGCGGGCTCTCCAGCTGAGACTTACACCTGAGTGGCAGCTTGATGTGCCCGCCTTCAATTCTTGGTGAGTTTTCTTTGAGTAGGTGTTTATTAGGCCAAAAGAGAAATTCCTTGAACACATAAACATGCAGAAGAAACATTATAAATCCCAATATGTGTACTCCATCATAGTTCTTCCTGTGTTTGCCTTTCTTCTTCTCTCCTTTATGCGGAACTGCCGTTGTTTAAGAGTCTGTACTTACAATAGGCCAACCAACCTCTACTATTTTATCAGGTTTTATAAATTTCCTATTTCTTCTTTGTAAACTTGGGATAACAAAATGGCTCTCACAAGATTATTAATTCAAAGGATGGATGCAAACTTCACAGCACAGCTGCAGGCACTGAGAATTAGATAACTGCCACCTGTTGTTCTTGCTGGTACACGTAAGTGGGAGCACCAACACCGTGACTGTTAATTTGCTGCCACTTGTTTCCCACGCTGACCGCAACCTGCTGGTTTTAGAGAGAAGGTGATTTGACGAGATTGCTGGTGTATAGGGAGTGGACCAGTCTGTCGGCCCTTTAAAAGGTGGTGCTCATACAGTAAACAAATCAATACCCAGATTTCTGATAGGTTTAGAAATGCTGGAAGGGTAGACAGTGGAAGGAGCAGAAAGAAGTCTTAAATGCACATAGGTGTCAAATACGTAATAAAAATGAGTGCATAGGCCAAGTGTAATTAAAAGAGCAAACTGGAGAGAACACGCCTGGTATTTTTAGGCAGCCGAACTTCAGCTCCAGTTAATTGGTACTGCCTGAAACCATGCGTTGAAGTGACTTCCCCAGAAGGTAGTCGTTGGGATTTGTAAGTAAAATCCTATTTTGTAGTTATGTGAGTTCATTTTAGAAGATCTAGATCCAACTGTCTGTGTGAGCCCTTTGGGCTGCA
Organism: Phyllostomus discolor; assembly: GCF_004126475.2. Taxonomy (NCBI): domain Eukaryota; kingdom Metazoa; phylum Chordata; class Mammalia; order Chiroptera; family Phyllostomidae; genus Phyllostomus; species Phyllostomus discolor. The sequence continues at coordinate 130,432,008 of NC_040909.2, read as the reverse complement.
TATGGCTCATGGGATGCTGTTTTGTGACCTCTCGCTTGTAAGATAAAGCCCACTATCTTGTCCAGAGCATCCCATGATCTGACTCCACGAATCCTCTTCAAAGTTCATTTCTACCTCTTATTGATTTTAACTTGACACTCGATAATACCAAAATGCTTCCAAGAGTCCTTCCATTGCATTCGAAGCCCCCAGAATGGCCTAAGTTGCCTTATTATAGTTTGCACACCATTCTGGACATTGAGCAATCATAGCACTTGCTGCATAGTTTAAAAACATTTGTTTCCACCATCCCCATTTATCCAAAGGCTTCTTGAAGCTGAAGGCCGTGTCTTGTCCACCTTGCAACCTGGTGCCTAGCCAAGTGCCTCATACACAGTGGGTCCTCGAAGAGTATGTGTTAGACCTAATTAAAGTGTTTGGAAGAAACATAGAAAGTCTTTGCAGAAGGTAAAATGGGCATAGAAGTCATCACTACAGGGCACTCATTATGTATCACTCCCTTCTCTTCCGTTTGGAGGCCTAAAGAAACAAGGACCTCTAAGGCAAAATCTGCCCAAGGAACCTGCAACAGGCTGGTTTCTCTATATTAGAGCACTCTAACAGCAGAGGCAAAAAGTAATACAAACAGTAGTAATTAAGCTATTATTTATTTAAGTGCTTATAAAACCAAATTCTTTGCTAACCAGTTTATAGGAAATACAATTTTCCATTTTGATGCCATCTGTAAAAGGCAGATAGTATTAATATTGCCATGTACCAGATGAAGAAACTGAGGCTCAGAGAATCTTTCCCTATCTACTAGATCTGGGAGCTGATGGATTTAGTATCCATGCCCAGACCTAACTCCCCTTCCCTTCTTTGTGCCAGCACACCGATGCCAAGCGACATCTGTGGCCTATGGGTAATATTTTTTTATCCCAGGACACCTAAAACGTAGAAAGAATCCACACTTCTTTGTGACTGCCTCACGATAGTTTTGAGGAGGTAATGAACTGGAACAGGATCAGAGGCACCCTAGATAAAAATGACCGCCTTGCATTGGTTTGACTGTACCTCGGAGCAAGCATTCTTTCAGCATCCTTTCCAGGTTCTTTTTGAAAAGGAGGCTCTCTCACTAACAGGGAGGTTTTTGAGAAATCAGCCCTCCTTGCCTGTGAACAGAGGAAAAGGCAAGGGCCCTTGGAGTCATGTATGTTTTAGCTCAAATCCCCACTCTGCCCCTTTATGAATTGCTTACATTCTTTCAGGCTTATTTTCCTTACGTATAAAATAGAACTAATAATGCCCTGCTGGACTCATAGGTTTGTTCTGAAAATCAAATGACAAATGCATGGAAAGGAGCTTTAGAAATTGCAGTGTACCAGGCACAAGGAAGAGTGGTTATTATTTTTACCGAAATGACATTCTCCAAGCCGTGTGAGAAGTGGAAACGTGGGGTGGGGCTGGGGATACACTGTGTTGATAGCAGCTCAGCGGTTTAAGTAACCAGCAAACCAATGGAAATCAGGCTATTCACACTGGACGTGTACAATGTATTGGCGTGGACTTTTGCTTTGCCGGGGACCTCCAATCACACCTTATGACAAGCGATACACACTTTGCATCTTTTTAATAAAGCACGCATCAATGGGTAATGAAAAGGAAGAAAGCAATAACAAAAACAGATATTGGACGGAAAGGCATGCCTTTATGGGGCTAGATGGGAAGAGATTCGGTGTGCTTTTCACTAATAGTCATGTAGCCTTTACCCAAACTCATCCCTATACGAACCTCAAGCCAAGCAGACATGATTTCCATCATACTTATGCCTCCACGACAGAGAAGAAATTCCCACTCCACTGACGAGTAGTGCCAAGGAGAAGAGGCAGGGATTTTTCTCTCCACCCCCAGCACTATGCAGACCAAACTCAGACCTCCTGATTCAAAGCTGTCTTTTCGGATGAAATGCTATTTCACAGAACAAAATCTTTCATGCTCTTTCCACGATCCTTTTACCAGGAAATAAACAACTAATTTGTTATCAACCTGTTTATCACAGATTCACTCTGAGAGACTGCCCTGGCACTGTGGGACCCTGTGGGACTGAATTAGCAGATGCTGCTTCTATCGTTTTTAACAGCGTGGGAGAGCCTGTCTCGCTGAAGACCCCTTGCTCACTGTTAATATATAACTAGTAGATGCTTCTGTGCAGTAACAAAGCCAGTAAGCCAGAGAGGGGCATGCCAGTAGGTGAGAGCATATGCTGATTAAGGAGAAAGACAATTCAAAAATATGAATTAAAATAATAACAATAATAGATATTTATTGGATAACTATATCAGGCACCATACAAAGCACTTACATGTATAATTTAAGTTTTGTAAACACCTGTGAGGCAAAATATAGGGTGCAGCCTGCTTGAGAGCAGTAGGTAGGGTAATCATACGGGTGTGATAATTGATAGTTTTAAGAGGAACATTTCACCTAAAATATTATATGGTGTGCTTGAGTGTGATAGTGTTATGTTACAAAATTACATGCTTATGATTTTGTAATAAAAGATTTTGTAATAAAAAGGGGCACTGGGCCCTACAGTATTGTTGTCTTGATTTTACAGATGAGGAAACTGAGGCAGAAAGTGTTAAAGTAACTTCCCAAAGCCTCACAACTGCAGAGGGGGAAAACCTACAAAGTCTAATTTGTAAGGAATCAGTTATCCCTCCTCAGATGACACCCTGGTGCTGCTGGCCTTGGGCATGGAGACAGGTCAAGAAAGAAGACAACATCCCCAGCTTCCAAGAGCCACTTTGTACCTGATTCACTTTCCCGCCACTTGCATACTTCATTCTGCCGCCTGGATCTCAAACTCACCTTTCCACTCACTGACCATGTTCTGCATCCTGGGTCATTGGCTGCCCTTTCTTCACTGACCTTGACTTGCTTCTTGGTTCTGCTAACTGGAATGCAGACATGTTTGGGCCTAGAAAACAAAAAAGCAAAAACCTAAAATATTACCTTCATGCTTCTTGCTTTGTGGACAATGCCAAGAAGGGTTTTCAGGAACTACTGTAAAGGACACATAGACAAAACCAAGGGGGAGGGTGGAAGCAAGGGAGGGAGGTGGGTAGGAGGGGGTGGGGGGGAGGGGAAGGGAGAAAATACAGACAACTGTAATTGAACAACAATAAAATAATTTAAACAAAAAAATAAGAGTAAATTAAAAAATAACAAACAAACAAAAAAGAAAGCATGAGATGTCTGTCTGTTTGAAATCTCTTTATCCTAAAAGTGACGAAACACTCGAGAACCTAGCATTTAGGCTGAGGCCACAGAAAGCCCTTGGAGACCCATTCTCTCTGAAGAAATGGATATTATAGCTCTGAATTCAAACCCTGCAGCTGTCACTGTGCACATAATTTAGCCTGGGAGCAGCGAATCCACAATACCCCTCTGGGCCTTCTCCTTTTTTTAAATGGAGACTTCTATGCAAGAGTCCCCTTTGTAAAGAAAATAAATAAATAAAATGCTTGAGGCATCTGTACATTACCTTTTAAAAGTTAAGACAAATAGGAAAGCAAGAATAATGTTTTGCTTTAAAAAACCATGGGAATCAGGTCGGCACGAAGAAGCCGTGAGCTGTTCATGATCATCCCAAACTTCCCACTGCGGCGAGGGCAGCGGCGGTATGGGGTCAGAAACACCTGTCAGGCCATTTCACGCCTCTGCTCAAGCCTCAGAGCCTTGGTGGCAAACTTGTCTCCAAGGAATGTCTCCAAGGAAGGCAAACAAGAATGGCCAACTCTTCTCGGGACTTCCCTGGGTGCAGGGCATGGAACTCAGCTTTTCACAGGCATTATCTGAAGCCTCAAACTGGTAGTCCATAACATATTTCAAATGTATTTGCACATTTTCTACCTTCTAGGGGGCTTCAATATTTTAAATTAGTTGTTATTTAAAAAAAGATAAATTGGGAGGGAGGTGGGGAGGGATGGCTAGGTGGGCTGGGATGGGGGTAGAGGACAGAAAACTGTACTTGAACAATGATTAAAATAGAATTAGAAAACAAAAGAAGATAAATTGGGACAAATGTAATAGAATAAACAAGAATTTAAACAATGTAAAAACTGAGAAAACTTTACATTTCTCCCACTTCTGGCTTCTCTAAAAATGGCAAAGCTCCACGGCAAATGCCTGCTTTTATTTAAAGGCACCCTCCCTTTGCTTCGGGCCCACCACTCCTGTTGCCTAGCATTCGGTGCCCTTTGTCCCTCTACATGATCTTCTTGGACCCTGCAGACTTCTGAATTTGCCACACTGGCACCCGTCTCAATTCTTGGCAAAACTCTATGGATTATTTCCTTTCCTTAAGAGCATATGAGTGGATATGATTTTTTAAAAAGGCTGTTCAATACATACTAATTAACTTTCTCCCTTCGCTTTTTATCTGCAAAATTTGGTTGGGTTCCAATGTAGAGGGGAAGACCTGATCTTAAAAATTTAATTAAATACAGCTGGAAATAGAGGCTCTTTGGGGAGGTTTTATTCAAAGAACCACAACATGCTATTCAAAGAGAGTTCAAGTGCAAAAGCTACATCTACAAATGTCCACTCCCTCTGTGGAAGGTAGGCGGGCCACATCATTACCTAATTTTGACCAAAAAGCCTATTAGGCAAGAAGGTTTTAAGAATTAGAATATATTTTGAATGGGAACTTGATGATTGTCTGAAGAGTTGAATGTTTGAAGCAAAAATAAAACAGAAAAGTGGAAGGAACAAATTTAAGAGATAGGTTGCAAATTATTTATGGGCACCCCAGCCCCCACCATCTACAGCCAGCCTTCGTGGGAGAAGAGCACTCTGGGGAGCCATATCCTGCTGCTCCCGGACATAAACAACTCCAAGGGTGGTTGCCGGGGCAGTTCTTCATCCACAGTCTAATTACCCCAAGGTGCACTGGCGAGCCACTTATGTGCATGGAAACAGGAATAGCTGCGTTTCGATAAATCACTCCAGCCAGGTGGTTGCCTGGCCAGTGCACTAAGAAGCTGGGGATACAAGGCAACCACGGCCGTAATTCATCATCAGAAACAATGGTGGGCCTGCAGCGCATCCCTGGCATGGAGTGTTTCCCCGGCTTCCTACAAGAGAGCCGCACGCCTGCCTGAGACGAGCACCGGGCAAGTTCAGACTTCCATTCAGTCACACCTACGGGTGATGCCCGCTTCTCCGACCCAGCAGCTGTGGAGATCCGCTCCAACCCCATGACCTTGCTGAGTGTAGATTCGCTTATTTGTCGAATGCGAGTGATATAAGACATTATGAGATTGAAGTTTAACATGGGATGTACATGTGCATAGTGACCGATATTTTAAGGCAATTGTTAGTATTATTTTTATAACAAGAGGGGTCTGAGGAGTTTTAGAATGGAAGACAGTTACCAAATAATTAAAAGAGAAGATCTTCCCAATTAGAGGATCCAGTCATCCCCCTGCTGCACACAACCACGTCCCCCCCCCGCCACACACGTCAGACGTGCCCCGTGGACGAGGAGTTCAGGCCCACAGACACCCCATGTGTGGTTCGTGGTAGAACTCCCCCATCGGACAGTCTGCCCAGGTCTCCCGTGTATTTTCATCCCAGAGCATCCCTTCGTAATAAGATCACCGCATCCAGTCCAGGTTTACAGTTGTGCTGGATGAGGAACTAAAGCTCAGCTTGGATCAATCTTCCTCCAAACCAAATGCGTGCCCCCTCCCGTGCGGAGCTCGTCTTTGTCTTCCTGTCACTTTCTTGTTGCCCACTGTTCCCCGTTTCCTGTTTCTGGGATGTAAGCAGCCATCCTCCCGGTCAACGAAGTTTCCAGGGGAGTAAGTATTCTCATTCCCATGTTAACATGCAAAACGGATGCTCGCAAAAGTTATGCGGCATGTGCAAAGCTATGAGGACTAGTTAGCGACAGGACCAAGTAGAGCACAGGCGGTCTGACCCCCTAACCTGAATCCCAGACTCATGACACGGCATCAGAATGCCTCTCCTAATCATCTGTTTAAAAAAGCACCATAACATGTGTCGTTGGTGCTATCAGAATTAGTCTCACTTTCAACAGTCTGTGATGTTTCAGGCAAAGTCTTCGGGAACTTTCATTGGTAACAAAAGTGGTTGAATTCTTTGAGCAACACAGTCATCAGCTGTCAAGCCCACGTATCGGTTGTCCTTTTTTCAGTCTCTCGTCCCTTCCTGATCGCAGGGATGACGTTGAAGCACGTGGACACCTTCCTTTTAGTTGGCTTTGCTGCTGATATTCATGCAGCTGTTTGATGTCCCTTTGGACCCAGGCTGCCTCGTTACATCTTTCTGTTGCAGTTTCTCTAGGAGGGATGCAACTACCCGCTTACAAGTTTATTGGCTTGCCTGAAAGTTTTAACTTTTAACTTCATTAAGCTTCCCCTGGCCTAGAAAGGCTCCGAATTGGAACAGTTCTTGGTTATAACTCACCATTTTACAAGATGTCTCTTTGACAACCAATCTTCTCATCTTTATCGGGGGTTTCACAACTCTCTCCATCCCTCCGGATGAAAATTTTTATCAAGTGATTCCCGACAGACTCTACGAGATCATGTGGTTAAAGAGAGAATGAAGGGCTGAGCGTGCAAGCACTTCTGTATCTGATGTCTTCGAGTTTCTCATTTCCCTTTGAAAATGGAGTATCTTTGGGGAAAGGATCTGGGAAAGGGATGCTGTTCTTGAACAGTAAAACTATCTTTCTGACACTGAGAAACTTTATAGGCCTTCATCTGTTTGGACTTTTATTTTAAAATTTAGACGGATTGTTCTAGGGCAGTGAAACTACTCTGTATGCTTCTGTAATGATGGATATCGATGGATATATCTCTTTATACATTTGTCAAAACCCACAGAATAAACAATATCAAGAGTAAATACTAATGTAAACCATGGACTTTCGATGATGTTGATTCTTCACTGTATCAGTTCTGATACAGGTACCACTCAGGTGAGGGAGGGCTGGAACTAGGGAAGATGTGCCTGTGCGGGGACCGAAGGTGCATGGTAAATCTCTGCCTTCTATTCTATTTTGCTGTGAATGTAAAACTGCTCTAAAAAATAAAATCTATGAAAATATAACAGCATAATTGATATGAAAATTTATTTCCCACAGGCACACAAATTATACGCCAAATATAATCTCTGCTTTTATAATCCTGTGCTTTCTTAGAGTCTTTAGTGTGTGTGTGTGTGTGTGTGTGTGTGTGCGCGCGCTTCACTTATAACCCTGCTCCTTGTACAAAGGCCTGGTCACTGTGATTTTGTGTGTGTGTGTGTGTGCAGGCTCAAAACGTATTTCAGGGGGAGAAATGTGGCTGTGGTCTCGCCATCAAATATATGTCAGTTGGAATCTGTGCTATTTCATACATAGGTTGCAGTTCAGTCATAGTTGAGGTTGCAAAGGTGTGAGAAAAGGAAGTGTTAGGTTATTATAAACAATTGCCAAAATATCAAAATATCTTCTTATCATCACTTTTTTAATGTAAATGTGTCAATTACAAATGATTTTTATCAATTCACAAAAGCCATTTTAAGAATCTATGAGCATCACTTTTTTAGCATATGGAATTACTGTATCTTAAGTAAAATAATAAGGCTGACTGCTCTTATATGAATTGCACAGAAAAGAATGGGTTTCCCTCAAGTTATTTTGAATTAGTAAAGTTTATGCATGAGTTTTTCCAGCATCTTTCAAATTTTGATTCAAAAGGTATTTAGTAATGGAAACTTTCTTAGTCCTCACACATTTATACATGATCTAAAATCACATATAAACCATTCAGTAAATCCCATGTAAATTTTATAATGTTTCTCAATGGCCTTGTCTAACTCAGGATTGCTCTATCTCCACACTGTTAACAGTTGGGGCTGGAGAATTCTTCGTGGTGGGGGCAGTCCTGCGCATTCCAGGGTATTTAGCAGCGTCCTTGGCCTCTACTCATCAGATACAGCTGCACCCTGAAAAATGTCTCCAGACATCCCCTGGGTGGGGGGCACTCCCTCTCAGGTAGAACTGGGCTAGCAAATGATTGAGCTAACAAAGCTCTATTTTCTCTAAAAAAGAAAATCTATTCTATTTTATTTGTGCTCAGTCTAACTCGAGTTAGCTCAGCTGTTTATACTCCTAATGAGTTTAGGGTCAGAAGATGGATCCTTCTGAGGTTCAATGCATTCATCCAAGAGCCGTTTATTGAGTGCCCTACAATTACATCGCACTGTGCCATGTGCTGACAGGGATGCCAGAAAACCATGAAAGCAGCCAGCGCCTTCCAGGAGTCTGTAGTTCTGCACGGTGAGGTGGGCTGTGGGGGCGGGGGGAGGTGGCAGCCAAAGTGTGCGGTGCAGCCAGGGAGAGGGTGATCCAGGGTGACACCAGGGACTGAGACAAGCTCTGCCTGAGCCTAACAATGACGGACAGAAAAAATGTGCTTATACAGATGGCAGACAGCGCTGGTTTCTCCCACGAAGGAGGAACACCGAGGACAATTATTTATAGTGAGATGTTAAAATGTGCTAGGCACCACACTAAACGAGTGTTACATCATGTCCCCCTTGTGTGAGGTATAGGTACAGGACTAAAATTAAGCTCTGGCTCTAAAATCATCAGACTCTGGTTTAAATCCCTACTGCTCTTGGTTCACCAGATGACTTGAGAATGATTCTTATCCTCTTTACACATGAATTTCAATGTATAAAACAAGAATAATTACATGGCATGGCTGCTTTGAAACCTGAAAAAGGTGACGCATGAAAACCAATTTAGCATAGTACCTACGCTTACAGTAAGTAGCAAATATCTTCATTCTCCTTATTTTTATTATTGTTTTAAATGCTAATTTATTTAGGTGTTTAAACCAGATCCGTCTGGCTTCAGAGCTGTGAACACTGTGATCCTGCATGCTCCTGGAGCATGAAATATATGCAGAGAGCCACGGGGGCTCCCTGCCCTCCCTGGGGGAAGAGACAGGACTACACACCTAGGACCTTGGACTATTTGCAAACAACAGGAGAGATTAATGGCTGTGGGCATTGCTCATATGAAGATACCCCCAACAAAAAAGAAAGAGAAAGAAAGAGAGCAGGAGGGAACACAGTAACAGATGGAAGGAAAGAGATAGGCAGAGTCCAAATCATGCAAACCCTTCTAGGTGACGATAAGGAGTTTATCCTGAAACCAATGGGGAACCACGGAAAGGTTTGAAGCAGCGTGATATCATGATCAAATCTGTCCTCTGAAAGGCTCAGCCCGGCTCTTTGAAGGATGGAGAACGGACTGAAGAATGACAAAACTGATAAGAGGGAGGCCAGCGAGGAGACTGCATGACTGGTGACAGCCTGGGATTGGCCAGTAACAGGAAGGAGTAGAAGTAGGAGGTGTACAGGTCTTCCAGTGATAGATTTGATAGGATGCCCTTCAGCTAGTAAGGAATTTTTATATCAATCATGTGAACTTATTTTAATATCCTTTTTCTAGAGCAGGTTAAGTTCACAGCAAAATGGAGCAGAAGGTATGGAATTAACCTATACCTTCTGTCCACACACATACACAACCTCCCCATTATTTTAACTGATTACAAATATAGTGCCTTTTCCCGGCATTCCAGCTACCTTCTCCTCTAGCCTAGAAACCAACAAGTCACTAGACACCTTAGAGCAAGAATGGCTAGATGCAAAAATCAGCATTGAATACCAAAACGTGGAAACAAGAACTCAAATCTTACGGTCTTCGAATGTTTTGCTGTAAATGGTAAATGTCTGTGGGAGGAAGAAAATGAATGGTCCTGGGTCACCGACATCATTACAGTATGAGGGAAGACACGGCTTGCCTGGAATACGGTATTTACTTCAGCGCACCCCATTAGCATCTAGCATTTGCCAGATTACCCGTCGCTTCGGAACAAATTTGAATAAGTATATATTTTTAAAATATGCTGAGATGCTTTCAGTTTGATAGGCAGTCTGCTGCCATGTTAGAATAAATTGGCATCTGACGGATGCTTTCATATAAGCACATCTTTAGTTAACTTTTAATGCATTTACTGATTTATGCAACAAATAAGTTTTGAGCTATTACTCTGCCATGTGTTGTGCTTGATGCTGCTGATAAAAGGAAAACAAGGTAAAATATCTCTGCCCTTAACCAGTTATAATTGCAGAAAGAGACAAGAAAGGTAAGCCAGTAATTGCAACCAAGTCAGCAATGGGTCGGATGGAATTGCTGTATGGTGCTGGGAAGGGAAGGACACGCAGCCCTCTCCTGGAGGAGCCACTCTTGAAGCGCAAACCCGATGGTGGCTAGGACTGGCCTGGGAAAGGTGGGATGTCAGAATGGAAGAATGTCCCAAGCAAAGGGCTACAGGTAAGTGTGCAAGTGACGTGTTCCTGGAATAGCCAGTATTTCCGAATGTCCGGAGAAAAGAAGTTTGTAAGTGGGAAGGCCCACGGACAAGGTCATGAAAGAACACACAGGCCATGCTAAATAGTTAGCCTCAACTCATCCAGATGGCAAGAAGGAGATATGAGAGGACTTTCAGCAGGGAAGGGGCATGAACCAGTAAGAAGTGTAGAAAGACCTTTCCAACTGCAGGGTGAAGAATGCACGAATGGGGGCGGAGATGTCACATAAAAAAAACAGGCAAGTAAACTGGAAGTCTTATGTGTTGTTAGGGACTAGACATCATACATTTGAAGAACTCTGAGTGGGGATGAAGAGGAGTAGGCAGATTTTAAAGGAACAACTCAGTGGACAGATGGCCAGGTCTTGGTTACTGGCTGAATGTGGTAGGTGAGGGTTGGGACGTGTCAGAGACAGCGCCCAGGTGTCTGACTGGAGTTGGTGACGACAGGAGAAATGGTTAGGGCAGGATAATAAATTGTACCTTGGACATGTTACGTTTGCCTGTGTGTAGGTCTTGTCAGTGGAGGTGCCACCCGGTGACGGAATGCACGGTACTCACAGAAGAGCTCCGTGGCGGACTCAGAGATCTTGTTGGCATCAGTATACTCCACAACCAGTATATTCCATTGAAAACAAGGTAAAATATCTCTGCCCTTAACCAGTTATAATTGCAGGAATAGACAAGACAGGTAAACCAGTAATTCCAACCAAGTCAACAATGGAAGAGCTGTATGGTACTGGGAAGGGAAGGACACGCAGGGAAATTCTTTGTATTCCAAAGAAGTTTGATTGAACACAGCCCACGAGTAGAGCAGTCAGAGGAGTGTGACAGCATCAAGTGAATCAGCCCTTCACAGCTATCCTGGGGCTGTCATAATTCCTCTGTGTAATCAGTGATGCACCAGTCAGGTTCCCAAAGGCCACTCCGGTGACCTTGCAGCATTACTCTATTATTAGGCTTCCATAGATTTCTGTCTACCCCGATTCCAACATGCAGCCAATATGCCGATCAATACCTATATACTGAGTGCCCCACATATGTTCAGCACAAGGACTATCTGAATTCTCTTCAGAATTTTGGATATGTTGGGCTAGAACTGGAGCATAATATTTTAAACAGGATGACCAGAAGTAGCAGGAACTCGCAAAGCAGGTAAATCGCAGGGCCAGGCCTAAAATACAGCACATGTCAATCTGTACAAATCAAGATGGGTGAGCAAACCCAAGGGCAACAGCATTGCAGGACCAGGAGACAGCGCCAAGGCCAGAGAGCCGGCAGAATGAGACAGAGCAGCTGCCAGGCCAGGAGGAGAGCATGGAAGGCCCAAGGCTACTAAGGGGCTTAAGCATCCACATAATGACCTCGTCTTCAGCAGGACATGGTACTGGCCTGGGCTAAACCAGCTTCCATGCACAGGGTTGCCACAGGCAGCAAATATTGGCATTGGTTTGATTCTCTCCTGATTCCAACACTTTACTCTGGACATTTGTACTTAAGACAGTAGTTTTACTTACAATAATTTCCACATTGTCTAAATCCTTTAGACAGGGACTCCTGAAATAATTCTGAGTAGATTCCACTTAACCAACACTTACTGTAGTCCCTGAATAGGCATTTTACATGCTTTGTCCCATTCAATCCTCACAACGCTCTTAGACAATACATATTGATTTTATTATTAAGCCTGTTTTACAGATGAAGAAACTGCATCTTAGAGAAGTTCATCTAATGCTCATTCAAAAATATGTATTGAATGCTCCTAAATGTTTATTAACACTAAAACCGATAATTAAATTGCATGGTATTCATGACAGAATACCATGCAATAATGAAAATTAATAAATTACCTCCACATACAACAAAATAGGAAAATCCTACAAACAAAATGGTCACTGTTTATTAAACTTTCAGAAGTTAAAAATTCAGCTTTAGTTAAATATTTTATTTAAAATGTTGTATGTATTAGATAACATTTATTAGGTATACCATTAGTTATATTTGCCTTTTAATTTTAATAGATCAACTTGAATATTTTAAACTCAAATCACTTGGTAAAACATGCAAAGTAATTTGATATTTTAATCTTTTACCATTTAATGTGCATTTCTCATTAAATAAAATGTAACTTTTGTAGTTTTGATTTGTAAAAATTGTGGGTGAGAATGTTAGGTCAGAAAGAATACACATCGTATGACCTCACACACAAGATTCCAAAATAGGCCCGAAGCATCAGTGGTAGCACAAGTCCGGGTAGTGGTTGCCATGGGGAAAAAGAGGGGGCGCTGTGATGGGCGGGGCATGCCGAGGGCTGGGGGCGGGCACTGCTCCTCCTGGCACTGCATGGTTGTAGCAGACAGGTGTGCGCTTTGTGAAAATTCACCAAGGTGTACCAACGATTCATGTCCTTTTCCTATGTGCATTCTCTTTCAGTAACAAGTCACTAAGTATTAGAGACAAGTTTTCTTTTGGCAAGTCCCCGGCGGAATCCTAGTGTTCCGTACTATGATACTGATAACCAGTCTGCTATTCATTACAGCTCTAGGGAAGGCGAACATTTCACGTGAAAATGAACCAGACTGTGTTCATGTGCATGAAATAAGCTCCTAGTGGTGAAAAGGAGGACAGGCAGTGAAAGACGTGTATAGGTCAGAGCTTGTGTTGAGAGGATTGTTGTGCTGCAAGTCTAGTACACACTGGGTCAGTGCTGGGTGACTTACACATATAATCAAGCTCATGACGCCTTCTCCTCTCCCATTTCCCCTATTTTGAATGAGAAAACTGCGGTTCCTGTTGTCACGGGAAGAAAACCAAAAACCTGAAGGCTGTCTGTTAGACGCTTGTTTCTGCTTACTTTCATGCCCATTTTTCTCCGGAAACTCACTGCAACTCACTCTCTTGTTCCAGCCACCCTGGTCCGTAGTTTACCAAAGCCACCCTTCTCCCTGACCCCTGGATGTTTGCACACGCTGTTCCCTGGGACTGGACTTCCGGTCCCTCTTTCACTTTGTTTTCACCTACAGGTCTCAACTTGGGGACAGTTTCTCAGGCAAACTCTCCCTGCTGCCCCAGACCCTGCAGTGCCCTTGTGCATCCTGTAGAGAATGTGCGTCTTTCCTGCAGCGCCCCGAGCTCAGATTGTAACTACACCTTCATTAGCAGGATCAGCAGTTTAAGGGTTTGCACCCTAAGCAGACTGGAAGCACCAGAGAAGAAGCCACCATGTATTTATTTGTCCACTGTTGCATCCCTGATGCCCAGTAAGTCCTGGCACGTTGTGAGCATTCAGTAAACATTTGTCAAAACATAAATACATGAAAAGGGCAACTTCCTTAAGGTTCCACAGCTAATAAATTGATATACACACCATGTCACCAAACCCTTACAGTCAGAGAGTTCGTTTTTATTATTTGTAAATTATGAAAAGGAGGGCTAGAACCATTGTCACTTACCTAAGCTCAGTCTATGGATCAGTACCAAAATGACAGCTCGGAACTCCGACTTCCCTAGGGTTTTCTTTTTAAAATGTTGACTCTGTTTTGCTTGCCTTTTGCCTCTTGCCTCACCCTCACCATCTCCACTCTGAGAATTCATGTCGACGCCCGAAGGGAAACATTAATATGAGTTCAGTGAACAGAGCAGAAAAGTAACTCAGCACTCAACATCTAAACTGATATACTAAAACCCTAACTGAAAGCATTGCTTCAATCTGGCGATGCACTTGTCACTTCTATAGTGTGGGTTTTTCTTTGCATGCTGCATATTCCCCTTCAAAGAAAATTGAAAACCGCTATTGAACTGTGCCAGAAAGAGTCATCGCTGTGTTGAACATTCCACCGACATTCCTTTACAAGCATGTATCATCTTGACACGTTATTCAGATATATTTTTTTAAAGAAGCAATTGCCTCTATGCTGTGAGCCGATGGAAAGCAATGGCACTGGCTCTTTAAAACCATGTGGGCTCCCAGAGGGGAAACCACAATTCAGATCACGGCTGTACGGCAGCCACTTATGGGTACGACTTCCCCGTGGCAAAGTTCCCCATTCAGCCCATGGATCATGCTGTTCCCTGTCAGCTGACACCTCTTTGAACGCCAGTGCCTGGGTTCCTACAATGGAATTTAAGGCTGAGCCTTCGCAGTAGTACACACTCCTTTAGTTCTTCTTGATTATCTCTGCTCCCTTTTTTCTGCCTTTCTCTTTGCGTTCCCACCTTGTCAGGTGCAGACTACGGACAGAATGGCCCAAAGCTAATAAATGAGAAATGCATTCTCTTGACTCAGAATGTGATAATGCCCTGGCGTTTCCTAAAGATCTTTCTCCTCATTAATCCAGCCTGATCTTCCAGCAATAAGCCACTGAAGGGGACAGTTGACGATGGGCCTCCCTGATTCATCTTCTTAGGCTTTCTAAAGCCCACCGATCCCTTCTCAAATCGGAACATCACTCACCCAGGACTCTGTGCTGAGAGGAAAGGCTTTATTAGCAATTAACCAAAAGACCTCAAAAGCAACTGCTCTTTGAAAAAATTAAATTAGAAGGAAGATAAGAGGCAGATTTGAAGTAATGATAATGAAGATTTTAGAGTCGGGAAAAAAAACCCCGATGTGCAAGAGCGAACGACACCAGGAGAAGTAGCCAAGGACACTCTGGGGACATGCGGGACCAGGGGGAGGACAGTAGAAGGGAAGGCCAAGTGCCTGGGCTTGAGTTAGGCTCACTGGCTGGCTAATTTATTAATTCGTTCACTGGACGGTGGTAGCATGGCCCAGTGGTTAAAAGTGCAGACCTTGTAGCCAGCGTGACTAGAACCAAATCCATTTCACCACGGGCAAGACGTGAAACCCGTGGTGAGCTACGCGGCCCCTCTGGCTGTGGTTCACTCATCTGTCAAATGGGTCTAACGACGCTGTCTCTTCCATAGTGACTGGGAGGCTGTGATGAGTTGACCTAGGTAAGATGCCTAAAACTGCATTTGGCACGTTGTGAACACCATAAAAGCATTTTGTGGTAAGAATACGTGTGCGAGTGATTAATTTGTTCACTTCCTCCCACTTTTCTCTGGTCTCAGCGTTTCTAATCTCACCTATTCTCTAAGGCCCACATCAAAGGTCAGACTCTTGGGTGGGTAGTTTCATTTTAGTGGCCATCCGACAAAAAACAATGCTCCTTTTTTTTCCTGGAAACAGTACTCTAGTTTCCTCTTTGGAAAATGCCCCTTCCTTAGCTCACGTACTCAGAAACAGTGTGTGCATAGGTAAAAGGCAAGGAGAGTGTTCAATCCCCCATGACCAGAGTGACTGCCTAAAAGGTGGACATTTAGCCAAACTGGTCTCTCTGAGCAAATCCTAGGATGTGTGTGAGACCAATCAGGAAAAAAAATGCTTCTCTTCTCCTGGACTTGAACCTGGAGGGTACAGGAGAGAGAGAAACATGTCTGAGGATACAGCCATCACAGAGAAAGCAAAGATGAAAAAGGAGGAAAGAAATGCTAGTCCCCGTTGTGAGACACCTGGATCAAGCTTTTCCTGAAGCTACCCTTCTCTCTGGGATATCAGTTATGGAAAGCCATACCTTCCCTGTCTTATGCAAGCCCTGTCCCATGTGGGTTCTCTGTTGCTAATGACGGAGACAGCCCTACCTGACACACGCTCCATGAAGCCTTTCTAACCCTCCCGAGCACAGCCAATGTCTTTCTCCTCTCACAGCATTTCTTTCCGTCAGTTCCTACAGAGTTTGTTCCTGGGCCTGTTCCTGGGCCTGGGCCTGTTTGTGGAACTTGGCCCTTTCTATCACGCCTCACAATTATTTTTGTGTGTATACCTAATCTCCCCTACTGGAATTTCACCTGCTTAAGGAAAATCAACTTTTCTGATTTGTCCTTAAATTCCCCATCTTTCAGGATCTTTACTGGAGGGCCCAGAAATGGTGTAGAGCTGGAAGAATCTGTTGAGGATATCTGGGTGGGCTGGCCAAGTTTTGTGGCAATGGAACCCAAATTGAAGGCCTGGAACTCCTGACAGCTGGGGATTTATTGGGTTCCTCAAATCTGCATGCATACTAAACATTGCATAAAGAATCAAACCACTAATATGTCTCAGATACAAAATGCTGTAAAAACATTTGTATAATCTGTTGTGCTTGTCAATCTATTGCGATGAACAAAATGCAATTTAATTTTAATTCTGTTACTGAAACCACGGCAAATATTTTCCAGTTATAGTCTCTGAATTAGCACACGTATAGCTGGATAGATACCTTACCTGCATACTCACAAACAAAACTGCTCGTTGAACCCTTGAGACACCTCATGTCACATGAGCTTCTCTGCACGTGACACTTTTGCAATGTCTTCCATAGGTCCCTACTGCCTTTCCGGTGCTTCCCAAACTTTACATCAAAGCACTAGTAGAAAACACAAGCATTCATTTGGTTCATTATGGTCCGAGGACAAAGATGCCTGCAGCTGGAGGTGACCTGCAGTGCATGTGGCTGTCCAAGGTCCCACCCAGTCACCCTGAAGGCTGAGAAGATCGTTTTCTTGGTGCAACTAAAATGTGTCCACGGCACTGTAGTGCGCTGTTGCCAAGGGCAGGGTTGTCAAACTCATTTTCACCGGGGGCCACAGCAGCCTCGAGGTTGCCTTCAAAGGGCCGAAATAATTTTAGGGCTGTATAAATGTAACTACTCCTTAACTGTTAAGGAATTGAAGTTACCTTTGTTCCCTTGAAGGCAGCCACGAGGCTGCTGTGGCCCCTGGTGCAAATGAGTTTGACACCCCTGGCCTACAGGGTACTTTCCAAGCCTAAGCATTGAGTACAACACCTTCAAGAGCACATCCCTGCATGTACTTCCCCCTCTAATCCTTCTGGCCCCAGCACTCTTATGCATACACACAGATGTATACACATCCATGCACACACATAAATATATACAGGTGTGGGTATATTTGCTGTCCTATGCAGTGTGGGACTGTCATAGGTTTCTGTGCACACAATGTGTTGCATTCCTCTGCATTCCTATTTTCGAGTGAGAAAACCAAGGCATAGAATGGTTAATGTGTTCAAGGTCTAGCAGGGGTGTCCGACCCACAGCCCATGGGCTGCATGTGGCCCAGGATGGCTATGAATGCAGCCCAACACCAAATTGTAAATTTACATAAAACATTATGAGAAGTTTTTGTTTTTGTTAGTGTTTGTGTATTCAATACGCAGCTCAAGACAACTCTTCTTCCAGTGTGGCCCAGAGGCTCCAAAAGGGCGGACCCCCCTGGTAGAGTCAAATGTAGACAAATATCATTCTAGAGTCAGCAAACTTACTCAGTGCTATAAACTTGTTGTTATTAAAATTCAAATTTGAATCTCATTATCTCTACTGACTTTGCTCTGATTGAAGAGCACAACTGAATAAGATGATTTTTAGATACGACTTTTTTTGCATTTTATTTTTTAATTTTTATTGAATTTATTGGGATGACATTGGTTAATAAAATTACATAGTTGTCAGGTGTACAATTCTATCATCTACCTATTGTATTGTGTGTTCACCACCCAAAGTCAAGTCTCCTTCCATCACCATTTTTCCTATCGTCTTCTAATTTGGAACTGGGACTGTACTGGCTTACAAAAATCTTGACCCTGAAGTTACCTGGCACTTGGTGAATATCCCCCCAGTGTATACCTCTGATGCTTTTAATGCTTCACTGTGTATGGGGGGCGGCGTGGTAGCTTTGCTCCTCATAGCACTTGCCTGTAGGAATGATAGTCATATGTGATTTGAATGACAATTTTGTATCAAAGGGATGGTGTGTGTATTGGGGTTAGGAGGGGAGCCTGAAATGGGAGACTGGGCAGAAAAACATGAACTCCTATTATTCGACATTCTGTTAACGTACCACATTATCCCAGATCTGAAGTATCAGGAGGTGGCAGAAACAATTAAGTTGTACAGCATTACTCTGATACAGTAGCTGTTTGTCAGAATGTCGAAAATGCATGTTGATTAGGCTTTGGTCTTCCTCTGATAAAAGGCTCTTTCTAAGAAGACAGAGAGGTGATATCTGTCAGAACCTAATTTCTTTTTTTTTCATATCCTCACCCCCCAAATTACCCACCAACGCTGGGAGCCTCACATTGTTTGGTATGACAATTGCTTAACCGACGTTAATCCCAAAGCCATGTGCGGTTTGTCATTTTTCATGGTGGATTAGGTAGAAGACATGGCACCATGGAATCATAACTAGGGAGAATGCGAGAAGAGGGTTAGAGAGAGAAGTATGATTACCGTATTTTGCCATGTATAATGCACACCCACATTTTTGTGCGCATTATACAGGGGATTATTATACCCATTATTATGCCCATGGTATGTAATAATTATACCCATGTAAAATGTCCATCCTTATTTTTCCCTCAAAAATTTCAGCAAAAAAGTACACATTATACATGGCAAAATACAGTACATTCCATGTAAATGAGGGTCATTAACCAATAATATTTAGCTGGTTGATGACTGTTTCTCTTTCATTCTGATGAGTTGATCTGTCCCTGACTCACTGAGAAGCACATGACCCCAGTGGATAATCAAGAAGGCTATTGCTTGTTATGGTTAAGACCACATACTGTGGGACCAGACTTTTGGGTTTCAAATCCTGGATCCGACATCTATTAGTGTGACCTTGGACAATTACTTAACGTCCCTGTGCCCCAGCTTTCTCATCTGGAAATCATGGATAACAAGAGCGCAGATTCCATAGGGTTGTGGCAGGAACATAAATGCATTAATACAAGAAAGGAACTAAGACTTAGGTCTGGCACAGAGGAGGAGCTGTAGACGTGTTAGCTATAATCATTAACGCTAACCGCTAATTCCTTATTATTTTTTGCTACTAAGTCCCTCCAAAGAAGTGATGTGATCTGAGTTGAGAAAAGCTTGGGCTACATTTTCACTTACCCTACACATTATAGTACAATTACTCATGGAGCATTTTGATTAGAATTTCATTCACTGGGGGGCAGGAGGTTTCATCCAGTCTCCCCTCCCTGACCTGCTAAGGTGTGCCAACTCCGCTTCAGGAGGCACCAAGCAGGTGTCCCCAAAGCAGGACTTTCCTCCCTCCTGGTTTTCAATCAGAGATTACACACTAGAACGGGAAGAAAGGGCACAGCTTGTAAAAAGCAGCTGTAATTGTGATGCAAGGGCTTTATTGGTTATTTCTCACTCTCTGGGCTGGGGAGCTGAGGTTTTAGCCCAAGGCAACAGCTTCAAACACATTACCTAATCATCTTCCTTTGTCTTATATTTTATGGCAGAAACCATTTTTTGTTCTACTCCATAACATTGCTTATTCCAAAAATTAAAATGAAACTGGCGCTCCATGAATTTGAGCTGTTTCTGTAACTTGAAATCTCCCTCCCTACCTTTCTCAAGCATTTTTGAATGCAGAGGACTTTCCTTTGGGGTACTTATACCCCTTTCGAGAAGTGCAAGTGTGTAGTCTCTTCTCACTTTATATTTCCCCTCTAAGAAATTCCACCTTTCGATCTTGTGGCTCTGTAACCAACCACATGCCAATGACTGCCCATTTTCTATCTTCATTCTAGAACACACCTCTGAATTCTAGACTTGCATTTTCATGACTAATGAACAAATTCACTTCATGTCTCAAAGGTGGCAAAAGCAACCATTCCACTCTCCCAGGTCCACATGTTCAGATTTGAACTGAAGGACTACTCCCACCTTAAGGTCCCCTCAATCCTCCCCGGCGTCTCCTCTCCCACCCTCCAACTGGCTGTGTGAGGCAGAAATCTGCCCCTGCCATCCTGTAGCCTCTCCATGCTCCACACTCAATCAATCACCAAGTCTAATCAATTTAACTCCCTAACTTTTCTCGAATGTATATACTTCTCTGCATCTTCACGGCCACTGTCTGGGACCAAACTACTACCATGTCTTTCAAAGACCACCAGGGTCCACCCTTGCTCTGCTCCAGTCTGCTCTCCACCTGGCAAGCTGGATGACTATTTCAACATTCAAACCCAGTTATGTCGCACACATGCTGAAAACCCCTGGGTAGCTTCCGATTGCTCTGAGGGAAATGATACTTGAAGCAGCAGGGGGATCACTCTGTAAAGCACGTGATTTTCTAACCACTTTGCTGTGCATCTGAAACTTATACAGAATAATACTGAATGCAAACTGTAATTCAAAAAAAAGCATAATAAAGAAATTCCACATTAAATAAATTTCCTACTGAAACCTTTAAAAGCCCCTGTAACCTGTTCCTTCCCTGCTTCTGCAGGTGCATTACCCAGCAAAGACCACGCCCTCCAACCCTGTTCCTGCCACATTGACCTTCTACCCTATCTATGGCTGCCTTAGAGCTGCAGTGGCAGAGCTGAGTGACTGAGAAAGAAGCTGCATGGCCTACAAGGACTGAAATATTGTGTACCTCATCCTTTATGGAAAAAGTTTGCCAACCCTTGAACTATGGTATGGTCATTCATGCAACTAAATTTTTCTGAGAACTGACTTGTGCCTGCTAGTAGGCTAATTGCTGAATCATGTCACTGGAAAAGAACAGCTAGTGATGGGAAGTGGATGTTTTGGCAGATAACTACTGTCCTCCTTAAACAGAATGAAATAGAAATCAAAACAGTTTTACCTTTTTAGCCCAGACACTTTCCAGATGCTTTTCTCCTCTTATAATCTCTGTGTAAGATGCCAGTTATCTCAAATCATTTCCAATGCCACATTGCTTTACTGACAGAGAAGGCATCTGCCTTCAACTTTCTGGGGGCTTTCAATATCTTAGATCGAGTACCAACTAATATTCTAGAGTAGGGGAATAGAGGAAAAGAAAAAAAAATAGTGAGGAAGAGAAAATGAGAAATATACAAACTAGAAACTTGAAGGCCACTTCTAGATTGAAGGGGATGCAGTTTAGAATTAGACAGTCCTGGGATTTAGTTCAATGTTAAATCTTATAGGTCTTAGTAAAAAAACAAACAAACTGATGTCATTAAAACACACTGGCCCTGGCTGGTGTGGCTCAGTGGACTGAGCACTGGCCTGTAAACCGAAGGGTCACTGATTGGATTCCTGGTCAGAGCACATGCCTGGGTTGCAGGCCAGGTCCCCAGTAGGGGCCACACTAGAGGAAACCACACATTGATGTTTCTCTCTATTTCTCCCTCCCTTCCAAAAAAATCCAAGAAGATGGAAACCTCCCCAACTGTTTCTATGAAGCCAGCATCATCCTAATCCCAAAACCAGACAAAGACACAACAAAGAAAGAAAACTGTAGGCCAATATCGCTGATGAACATAAACACTAAAATCCTCAACAAAATATTGGCAAACCACATCCAGCAATACATTAAAAAGATCATACACCATATCAATGGGATTCATCCCAGAGATGCAAGGATGGTGCAATATTCACAAATCAATAAACATAATACTTCACATAAACAAAAGGAAAGACAAAAATCACATGATCATGTCAATAGATGTAGAAAAAGCATTTGATAAGGTACGGCACCCATTTATGATTAAAACACTTGGCAAAGTGGGACTAGAGGGAGCATTCCTCAACATAATAAAGGCCATATATAAGAGACTTACAGCCAACATCATATTCCATGGGCAAAAGCAAAAAGCTTCCCCACTAAGATCAGGAACAAGACAAGGATGTCTGCGTTTACCACTTCTATTCAACATAGTAGTGGAAGTCCTAGCCACAGCAATCAGACAAGAAAAAGAAATAAAAGACATCCAAATTGGAAAGGAGGAAGCAAAACTGTCATTGTTTGCCGATGACATGATAGTGTATGTAGAAAAGCCTATAGACTCTACCAAAAAGCTACTTGACCTAATAAGTGAATTTGGCAAAACAGTGGGATACAAAGTCAATATTCAAATACCAAAGGCATTTTTGTATACCAATAATGAAATATCAGAAACAGAAATCAGGAAAAAATATCCCATTTGATATAGCAACAAGAAAAGTGCCTAGGTAAAAATAAATAAACAAAATCTTTTAAAAATATAAATAAAATAAAACAGACTGAATTTAGTCAATAATAGTTTGACTTTAGAAAATTTACTTATAGTCTTTGAATCTGAATTTTCTTGTCTGTAAAATGGGGATAATAATAAAAATATATTTAGTGATAATGTGTCTTACATGCCTCTTATATGTTAGCAATAAATATAGCTTAAAACTCAACAATTATTTATAAGAAATTAAATATATGTGTATATTACCTGAGCATTACAAAGTATTAAATGTTATGTAATTGTAAGTATATACTAAAATAAAATGATTATGCTGAATGTATATAATTTTATACAATATTAACTTATTTGCATAAATGTGAACTATTTCTGACCCATCAGAAATGTTCTATACATATTTGTTGAATAAATGAAAATTATAGTACAGTATAAAAACTGCATAATGTGCTCATTTCTTCCTCTAAGTCCCTGGGAATGCTGAAGGACACAGGGTGACAGATCAGCATTTGATATGGGATGTGGCCTGGCCACTTGTTAACTGCTGAGAAAGAAAGATGCACAATTTATGCTTCTCCCTAGGGTTATAAGCTATTGTCTCTTGTGTGTCCCCCCCCCCCCCCCCCCCCCCCCCCCGCCACAAAGACACTGACCCGGCTTTTCTGAGTGCAGCTTCACCATCTAGTCTAGGTGAGCTGGTGTGTTTACTACTCTACAAAGGAAAAAATAATCACGAGATACAGCTACCTGACTGTACAGCTCTACAGCAGAGGGCTAGTTGTGGGGCCCCACTTACTACGGGCAGCCCAGAATGAGGGAAAGTCATCATTCTTTATGTCGAGGAGACCCAATTTCCAATCCTAGTTCTTCAGCTCTCACAAACGTTTGCTACTGATGTTGTCCAACCTACATTCTCCTTCTCCTGATCACACTACTTAGTGTCCTCAGAGGAAACCCCTCCCTGTTGTCAGTTCCAACAGACATTGGATCTACCCCTGACTAGAGGATGAGCATTCAAAGGTATGGAGTGGGTCTGGGAGCAGGAACACTCCAATAGCAATAAGTGCACCCTGAGCTTTTTTGTTAAATAGCATTCTCCCCAAAAATGAATTGGGAATTCTTGGAAAAATGGCCATTTGGGGAGGGACAACAGGAGGAAAGGGAAAGGAGGAACTTGAAATACCACATACTGGAAAGTATAAAAGTACTCAGAGAATGATGGTGACATGCCAGCTTGAAGGAGCTCCCACCTGGCAAATTGGATGCAAATGGAGTATTGAAATAAATAAGGATAATACAGATCTGGCCCACTAAATAAAATAAGAAAGCATGAGTCCATAGTAAATAAATAACATTAATTAAGAACATAAATTAATACGTATATTAAAAGGTTTGATGAGTAATGGTGCGTGTACTTAGTTTAAACAACCTTTTCAAAAAATAATTACTAACATCAAAGCAGAATAGAGAGCTCTACAGTGAGAAGCCTGGAAAACATCACCTGAATCCAATGATCAAAGTTATCTCCACCAGTAATGGGACAAATCAGTGTCATGTGCCTGCTGATGAGATGCAGTGAGGAAAGCACAACATCGCTTCTGCAATGTTCCTGCCAAAGATGCACAGCATGAAGCTGTTCATGAGGGAAGAGCAGACAAAGCAAAAATGAAGGGACTCTACCAAGTCACTGACCTGCAATGTTCAATAGTATGAACACAGTGGAAGTCAGAGGAGCTAAAGAACTGGTCCAGACTCAAACCACACAGATGTGGCAGCTAAATGCAACACGTGACTATAGGTCCTTTGACTATAGAGACATTATTGGGACAACTGCAGAAACTTGCACGGGGTCTGAGGATTAGGTGGCAGGATTGGATCACTGTTAACTCTGATCTGATGGTTGTGGCTTGGTTATACAGAGAACACCCTATGTATAGAAAATGGACATTAGAATATTCAGGGGAAAGGGCCATTGGATTGGCAACTCTCAAATGGCTTAGGAAAAAATCTGCATCCTGTACTTGCACCACCTTCACTGTTAAGTTTGAGATGGTTTCAAAACAAAAGTTCTGACACTGCATATGTTCTGTAGAACATGTCTTTTTTTTTTTAGAAACTTTTTTAAAAGATTTTATTTATTTATTTTTAGAGAGGGAGGGGAGGGAGAAAGAGAGAAAGAAAAACATCAATGTGCGGTTGCTAGGGGTCATGGCCTGCAACCCAGGCATGTGTCCTGACTGGGAATCGAACCTGCAACACTTTGGTTCACAGCCCGTGCTCAATCCACTGAGCTATGCCAGCCAGGGCTGTAGAACATGTCTTGAAGGACACACTGAAACTGCCGTTATTTGTGAGGAGAGAGCTGCTGCCCAGGGTGAAAGAGAGATTTTTCTGCTGCTTACCTTTTGTACTGTCGAGATATTTTATGTTGTAAATTAAAACTATATTTAGTAAGTGAAATAGAAAGTAACGGAAATTAAAAAATGAAATGCTTATATGATCATTATAGCAATTTTGAAAACTACAAATATTTTGAAGGCTTGACCAGATCCTTCAGAGATAAGCATTTTGATGTTTTTCTTACGACTATTCATCATTCCCCTCACTTCCTCCACTGGTTTTACAATGTTTTGATCCTATGGTCCCAAAATTGCCATATGCAATTTTGTATTTTTAAAATTGTCATTTTCCATACTACTTAAAACTCATTTAAACATGAATAAGTGAATGAATGAATATAACTTCTTTTAATCTATAAGTCTAGGCTACTTAATTTTTATTTCGAGACCTGATTACATGATGAAATATATAAATTAGTATTACTATCATTATTATTATTATTTATTATTATTTTGGCTGTAGCTCCTGTGCTAAAATGTTGGCTCCTCCCATGAGACTAAGGGACTTTGGTTTATTCCCTGCTGAGGCTTTGACACCTAGTGATATGCCTGGCACACAGTCAACACTCAATAAATGATTACACGAGAAATATAAATGATGAAGGGAACTTACTTGTTTTTAGCTTTCGGAACCTATTAGGTAGAAGTTATTTCCTGGGCTGATGTTATGTACTTACTCCGTGCTCAGGTACTATGCCCAGTACTTTATACATAGTCTCTAATTTAAAGATATTTCAACAACCCTACGGGGAAAACCTCTCACCACAGACAGGCGCACTGAGAGGTTTAAGAATGAGTAAACTGGCTAAGCTTACACGGTTGGCATTTAGGAACCTGAGACTAAACCCTGCCCTACCTGTCTCTGTGGCCTCTTCTCCTTCGGCACTGCCTCATAGTCTTACTGCTTGTCACAGCCAAGCCCCTTGTCACAGCCCCTTGTCAACAGGGGCCTCTGCTACCTCCCTGGCTCAGCTGTCCATGACCTCTCCTCTGGGCTCCTGCAGCGAATGCTTGGCTTTTCTCTCTGCCTCCTTCCCATCCTATCCTTTCTTTCCCGATTATGTTTCCAAAGACCAGCTGACGATGCCTCCACCAATTATTTTCAAGGACCGCCCAGCAGCTAGAGCAGAATAGCCCAGAGCTCGTAGACCAATTAGTCCCTGAGAGGAGAAAGCAAGGATTCCTCAATGTCTCTTCCTTAAAGCAGTGAGTCAGGGAGCTAAGCATTGCATCTGAAGAAGCATGTTGAAGATCGAGGGCATTCAAATGTTCATCCATTTGACCAATAAATCGCATGCCTGGGGTGCTAGGGGTTGCACTAGGGTTATTGCTATAAACAATAAGGGTGGGGGAGTGGGATGCTGAGATGAAATGTGAAAGGTGAGGTGTACAGCCAGAGATAATAAGTGGAAGGAAGAGTGAAATGGGACAGCAAAACAGGAGGTAGAGTTGACATATTCTGGAGACAAGACTAATTAAGAAAAATCACATCAACAACAGTGAGTTATTTTAAGGAAGTAAATAAAGAGAGTTAGTGTTTATGAAGAGTCTCATACAGGGTCTGGCACCTAGCAGAAACTCAGCAAACAGTGTATCTTATTAATAGTACCTCAGCTTTAAAGTTTTGGAATGTGGGATATATTTTATAAACACTTCCCAGAAGTAGAGACACATCTTTATGCATTTGTGCATACTGTCTTCAAGCGCCTTTCGAATACAGTGACAATCTCAAAATGCACTCTAAAACATCGGTATGTTTTTCCAGAGAAATCAATAAATCAGTACTCTTTCCTTTCTCTTTCAAGATCTATGGCTCTGATGATTTTTATTTGGTTTCACTTTTTATAAAAACCCTTGTTTCTCAGGCCTAAAATTGAAAGTGTATCATTAGAGGATTTACAAAGCAACTTAAATTTTGAAAACTAGACCTAGCCCGAGGTTGTTCTCAGTGATTTCTGTTTTCTTGCCTCTTACGTGCTTTTCAATGCCTTTGTGCTCGTGTAAGAAGTTATCCCTCTATTACCCATCATGCCGCCAGTTACAGCCTAAAATTTAGACTTACTAAACATAAACTCAAATAGAAGAGCAAACTCGAAATCAAATTACATATTTGTGTAGATCCTCCCCTACCACTGCCACTTGCCCCTTCAAGTAAGCAGCCTGTGTAAATGAAAAGCAATAGTCATTGAATAAACAGAAATGGAAGGCCATTGCACACCATGCGCTGGGCTAGGTAATCAGATGTGATGTTATCATTCCATAGACCCACCTCTCAGAAACATGCCTACATCCTACTTGAATGGGGAGAATGAGTCAATTGGTAATGCCCTTCAAAGCAAGAAATCTCAGTGTTCCCAGGGATACTCTAAAAGAGAAAGCAGGCAAACCTGCTGGGCACAAACTTGAAATGTCCCATTTGAGAGCTCATTTGAGGGAACATTGCCTGACATTTCTTATCTTTCTTTACTCATTGTTCCTTAACCGTTGTTACATATTTATTACCCTGCGCATGGTCTTCTCTCTACTTTCTGTGCTTGAGATGAATCACAGTTTCTTTGTCCACTAGACTGCTTTGTTGTTGTGTTTGCTCAAATATGAGTGGCAGTAATCCATACAGTTTAGTGGCTGCAATTAGACAGACTGGGGTTCAAGTCTGGCTTTGCCACTTTCTGGCTGTGTGACAAGGACACCATAGTAGGCAGTTGAAGACTGTCTGATAAGAAGGCCACTAAGAGTTAACAAATAAACAAACAAGGGAGAAAAATAAACAAAAACCATAGACACAGTTGCCCCAATACATTCCATAAAAAAAAATTTCCCTCCATTTTTAAGATATGGAAACTGAGACCTTGATAGGTAATCATTTCCTCCATACCATACAGTGAATGAAGACTCAGTCTTGAGTTCATTGTCGAGAATTCCTGGAGGGACAGGAAATGCAGAAGAGCATGTGAGGAGAGGCAATTTGTTCATGCTTACATGTATGTGTGGTTAAGATACGCTGAGCAACATTCAGATGAGGACACCAAGTAAACAGCTGGAATAAAAACCTGGGTGGGAAGAGAGAGGTCCAAGCTCGAGGCAAACACGCTGTTTGGTTCTTTTTGATTTCAAAGCCTCTCAGGAATTGGGTTCCGGTGAAAAGATAAAAAAAGGCAGAAGTTGTGGGCTGTCTCTGTGAGTTGATGGGAGCCATTATTAGGGGAACTAGGAATTTTGGAATTGAAATTAGGCCATTTGGTCAATTGGGAAGATCACTCGGGTCTCACACAGAAATGCCCCTACCCGTCCCATGCTCGCCCAGGCCCTCCCAGTGCCTTCCCTGTGAATCTCATGCTGATAACTCCACGAGATGTAGTGGGAGAGGCCCTGAACTAAGTGTGTGCATTTGGCTTCTTGTCCTGTCTCTGTCGCCTGCATATCATTCCTTTTATTTCAATAAGCCATTATTGAAGACCCACTTTGCACCAGGATCTCCTCTGGAGGTTAGGCCTTCAGAGCCATTGTGTGTCCTCAAAGAACTCCCTGTTTGACAAAGACATGCAAAAATTAAATGTGTGTAAGGGATAAGGAGTCTCTCTGAGGAGGTGGCCTGTTTACACAAGTCCCCACCACTATCACACCTGCGTGTCTTCACCTGTCTACATGTCACGACCAGCTGAGGAAGGAGGAAAAGGGCTCAGCTGGGTTCAGCGATGGGTTGGCCTGGCGTGTACTTTGAGGCTAACAACGGGCTGGTGCCGAACTGCACACAAACTGAGGGTGTCCCTATTGTACACAGCAGGGGGGCGGGGTTCATGTTCTCTGGGAGCAGAGCTTCGGTGAATGTGCCTGATCACACTTGGTGTTGGAAGGGAGGCGGCCTGGAATAAAGAGATGTATGGGCGCATGAGCAGGCAGATGGCAGGGCTGGTTGGTCGGGGGTCTGAAGGTGAAAAGATTGGAAGATCAGGGCCCCTGTGGTCTGGGGAAGAGGTGTGAGGATGGGGCCCAAGCCAGGGACCAGCACATGAGACCTGTTTTAATTGCAGGTAATGCCCATGAGACCACTGATCACGGAAGTGGCCCTTGATACTAAGCTCTCAGAATGGCTCAGCCAATTGACATCAGACAAGAGAAAACGGGAGAATTCTCAGTCTCTGGATCCTGTGGGGTAATCAAGTCATTTCTCAATGACTTGAGAAATGGGCCTCCTCATCTCTGTCTTCCGTTTTAGAGTTCCATAGGCCCTGCTTCCCATGCTTCTCACTCCAGGGAACAGAGACCAGTGAACTGGAGCCCTTATATTTACAGTACATTGAGGTCCTGTGGCAATAACAATGTGACTTCTGAAGACGGCCGACCTATTTTTTTTTGTTTCTTTACTTACAAGCTAAATAGCCTTGAACACATTCAGAGAGGTAAACCTCATCTTAGAGATAATAATGCCCATCTGTACGGGAGTTACCATGAGTGCAGAAAATGAAGTTTTTAGAAGGCTTAGTGCAGGACCTGTGACATGATTAACCCTGTGTGTGGGTTAGGTGCTGTCCCCAGTAGTCAGAATGCCACGGTCAGATCTCTTTGGCCCTTGTGATCCATCTAGACCTCTCCTTCTCACCTTCCACCAGACTCCCAGGCACCTTTTTAAAAATGATTTTCCACCCAGAATAGTAAAGAGACTTCCTCTTGCTTCTAACGCCCTTGTAACCACTATCAAAAGGGTTGTGTGGAGACACGCTGTAACAACGCATCCACCAGCCTGCGTCCCACCACACTGATTTCCCCCTGATCCTAGTCTGTGACTCCCCACAGCACTGTGAACGGTCCCTGGAGTTACAGCAGCTTAAAATCGACCAGCCTAGGGCAACTGTTGTCAGTGTGTTACAAAAGGAGCTAAATGAAAGGTCTAAAGGAGAGATATATCACTTACCAAAGCCATTAAACATGTTATTCAAGGCTGTGCCACCTGGGTCCCTCTGGTATATACACCAGCAAACCCAGCGGCACCATTTCAATTACACACTCCTAGTCGGCCCCCAGATGTGGGTTAATAAAGAAATGCCAGTGCAAAAATGGCAACAGCTTAATATGTACAGGGAGAGGATTATAATGCTGGGTTAACAAAGCCTGGCCAAGAAATGATACATTCTGCGAATAAATAAAACTCACAATAGCCTATTGGGAGAGCTGTCCACATAGCATTGAATTATTTTAGGAACCCACAAGGTGGGGAAACCAACAACAAAATAAAAGTGGGCCAGAAATAGGACGGGAGGGTGTGAGCTGGGCTCTAGCTTTAAATGTGTTACTAAGTCGTGATGCTAAATGAAAATATTCTCACTGACAAGAAACAAAATGTGAAAAGTATTCTTACACATGACTAATTCTTCCACTAGACCCTGGACCAATCAACCTCTGTTTCCTAGGATTCTGTCTTGTTTTAAAAATCGAGGGGAAGGACATAAAGGACTTGGCAAGGAAGGGAAGTGAAGTGTTCACTTCTAAATGAACATTAAAAACTGACGCTGACACCACAATTCTCTAATCTGTTTTTTTTTTAAAAAGGTAGAAACAAAGAGAAAATCAAAACAAAGCCAGTGAGCAAATGATAAATAAAGCAGGTTTCACGTAAACTGTGAATAAACTGTGAATCAACAAATGTCATGAAATATCTATTATTTGGGCCCATAACTATACTCTCTGCCAAGGAAATTATTAAAGAGTGCTTCCTAAATTAATTGAGTACTCACTCTCAGTTAAGCCCCACACAAACCCTATGGAGTGGAGATTTAGGATAGGGTAGGCAGTTAGTCATGAGCGAGGCAGGCACAATAGGCCAGAAACGGAAGGTCATAGGGCAGGAAGTCCCAGGTGCCTGGCAACAGGACAGTAGGCGGGGACCTTACTCCCAGGGTGAGTGTCCTCCGCAGGCATGTTACTGATCACACCGCTTACATCCCTCTGACCTCTCACATGGCCAGTCATGCAATTCAAACCCCCTAGAGGAGGAACAAGGGGACCAGAGAGTACCTTCATGTAACTCTCACACAAGCCCTTGCAGCCCCTCTCCCTTAAGCAGTAAGCCCTCAGGACAAGGAGGTTCTGCCCCACATCAAATAATCTTAGGAACAGAGCTTGGGGCGGCTGACCACAGAGACAGAGTTTTGGTCGAACTAGAGATGACATCTGGGCCTCAATTTTGTGTCGGCTCCAGGCCCAGAAAAGCAGTAAAACCCGACGAAGCAACCCCAAAGCGAATGTCAGGACCAGATACAATGAGGAGGACCCCCTACCCTACCACAGGCCAATCAGTAGAGACCACAACCCTGGAAGGACATGCCCAGAAAGCTGATGAATATTCTATTGAGACCCTCCCCTGACACCTCCACTAAAATCTCCACCTTTAGAAAACCACGAAAAACCCTTAAGACAAAGGCCCCGGGGCTTGCTCTCTCACTTTAAAGCATACCCATGCCTTCTTTCTCAGACACATACCTTTACTTTCTCTCTCCTAAGCAGCAAGGGCCTTTCTTTCGTACCTGTAACTTGTTTCCTGAGTCCAAGTGGCCCAGCTGGCTCCCTTCTCCTGCCTCTGTGACTTTCTCTAAATAAACTTCCTCCTGCATTAGAATTCTTGGCTCTGAATTCTTTCTTCACCAAACTCACAAACTGAGGTCTAACATTTGCCATTAACACTTAGAGATGAGTGAGCTTGGTTTTAAGAACATTTAACCATCCACTGGAATGTGTTGGCTGCAGGTAATAGAAACCCCTATTTAAACTTGATCAGCAAGGAAATGCATTCTTGCCTACAACTGGGAGCATAGTGGCAGGCTGTCTCCAGGTGTCATACAAGGACCTGAATTCTCTCTGTTATCAGTGTCATCTGCATCCTGTATCGTACCACCTGATGTCCACACAAGATGGGGCATAGTGATAGCATGAGCTACATGTTTCTTGTTTCTGTCCAACATGAGTGAGAACTCCTCCTCTGGGGTATAAACTCTCCTTCAAGCTTTCGGGGACACCTTAGGTCATGGGACAACTCTTAAATCAATAACTGTTGCAAAGGGATGCCATGTGTTGGGATGCTGACATTAATAAGAACCATTCCTAGACCTGAACATGGAACCCCTTTCTTCTAAATCATGAATGTGAGAGGTGCACATGTGAACAAAAACAGGGTGCTTATAAGAGGCACAAAGGAAGAATAGACTAGATAGTCAACCCATGTGTCCACTGTCTTTTCCCAAAGTCAAGTGCTTGGCAAGTGACAGAGCTAGCAGTGAACTGGTTAAATAACTTATAGAACCATGGACCAACTTCTGCAACTTAGAAAATCACACTACCAGGCAATTCTTCTTATTACAATCCAACAAATCAGTTTTAACAATTACACCCCCAGAGACACATGATACCATATTTACTCAACAAAAAAGTCAGGCTACTTGGTCTAAAGAACAGTAAACTTATCAAGACAACTGAACACAGCATTTGAAATTCAGAAAGTCATAAAATATCCAATACATTTGAATGCCATTTCAGTAAAATCCATTTGCTTTGAATGAGAGTCAACTCTGCATAATAATAAATATTCATGAACCATTTCACCTATCTTATTATTATTATTGATATTTGTTCATGGTAAAGCAACACTGTTGTGTTTTTAAAATTGCAAAAGGTATAGAAAGCCTTTAGGCAATTCTAATATTTTTAATGAATAGACATAAACAAAACACACTGCCTGATAAGCCTGCTCTAATTTCTTCTGGCTGCTACTGATAATGGTCAGTAAACAATGCTGCCACAGAGTCTGGTGTCTCTAAAATATTTAACAGTGGGACAGAGATAAGCGGGCTAGGTGCTGGCCTCCTTTTAGTTGAGACCTAGATCCCAAAATATTCACTCCCCATCTAGGGTTTACCAGTGTCACAGAAATATAATTCTTTCACAAGAGGATTTTGTCCCGTTGCGGGGAAAGTTGGACAAGTGGCAGCCCAGGATAGCAAGTCTGCTTGGAGGACTAGTTCCAGTGTCCTATACAGAGGGAGATAAACCAGGTAATTCAGCTTTTAGACCATCTCTCAATCTCTCTCTCTGCCTGGGGTCATGACCATATACCTGCTCTTCCAAGTTTGGCCAATAACCCCATTAGGAAATCTTCTCCATTCCTGGGTAAACAGAATTCCTTCTTGTTTTCTTCCTCTGAGTAGATGCTCTTTAAGTTTTTGGTGAGTGAAAGATCTTAATATAGGCTTTTTTAAATTGAATTGAAAAACTAAAAGGAAACTCTCAAATAGGGAGTGATCAGATGCCCTTGGTGTCTCCAATATGTCCCTTCCTTTTCATTCCGCCTTCTCCATTCTTGACAAGTTCTTACCACCTTTCTCTGAAGGGTCATGGACTCTTGCAACCTGCCACCCCAAAGCCAACTGCAAAATCAATTTTGTAAACACCTCTTTGTTCATTACCACCCTAGTCAAAAACCTTCACTGCATTCCCATTGCTCAAGGAAGACATTCTCAACAGAGGTCAGCAAACATTCTCCATAAAAGGTCAGATAACAAATATTCGTGGCTTTAGGGGCCAGATGATGTTTGTTGCCACTACTCAACTCTGTCCACATAAAGCTTTACTTATGAATGTTGAAATTGATATTTTATACAATGCTCATGTTCTTTTGATTCCCCATCTAGTAGGGCATTGGCCATACTAAAACAGGCAACAGAATGGATTTGACCTGGGGGTTCTCATTTTCTGATTTCTTGGTCTAAAGCCATTTAGCCTAACATGCAAATCAATTCCTACTCACAGTCCAACCATCTCTTCGGCATTAGCTTTCGCTCCTCCCAATTCGCCACCAACATACTACCAATGTTGCTAAATTAAGCAACACTTTGTCCTTGAAATGTGCCCAATGCCCTTCTATCTTAGCTCCTGACAATGTCATCCCTTCCATCCAGCCTCCAAGACTCATTTAAAGTATCAGTTCTCTCACGAAACTTTTCCTAATGATTTTAGCTTGAAATAACCTTTTTATCCTTTTTAATAGCAATTTCTGCCTAGTTCTGTGTAAGCAATTTGCATACATTACTCCTTTTAGCCCTTAGACAATGAGATGGGTGCCATTAGAACCACTTGACAAATAGGAAATTGAGATTCAGCATGATAGTTTACCCGAAGTCATAATAGTAAAGGGACAAGGTAGAGTTGAAACACAGGTATTGGGGACCCCAAAGTGCACGCACTGCTTTTGAGCTCCAAGTACATCACACACACTAGCATCTGTACTTCTTTTATGATGCTAATTTCATTTCTACCCTCTATTAGAGCTATTAGTGTGAATTTCATCTCCTTCTCTAAAGGCTAAAATTCACAAATCACAGTCCGTGTCTTATTCATATTTGTATCCTCAGAGGGATTCTCATAGAATAGGTGTTTAATACATTTTTGTTGAGAGAATGAGCACCAATTCAACACATACTTGTAGCGATGAATTGCTATTATTAACTTTTGGATTTGATTTCCTGTAATCACTACCCCTGATGAGAGAATGAACCTGAATTCTTTTACATTTCCCCCCCCCAGAAAGCAACACTCAGAGATCAACAGAAAATCAAAACTGGTTTCCATCAGTATGTGTGGAAAGATGTTTGTGCTCCAGTGAAAACCAGACAGATACAAATACAAAAGGCACTGGGCCGTTTGTTTTAGATGTTAGCACTTTCTTTCAGACAACAAAAAAGTGGCGGGTTGCCAGGATGTTCGTGAATCCCATTAGCATGTGAGCCCTCAGGTTGGCATGACATCCAATGGGCTTCCCAGCACCCTGGGCATCAACAGCCACAGGCCCGGAAACTTCTCACCTCATTGGTGACAGGGCCATCTCTCTCTCTACTGGACACTTGAGTCATTTAGAATGGAACTTTTGTCTGGCTGTGGTATTGTAGTAGACCGTTCTGCATGGCATGGGTCCAGCTCCCACTGGGAGATGCACAGGACCCACGCCCATGGATAGGTTCTCCTGTGGGGAATCAGGCCTGCAGTGTACCTAGGCCACTGTGAGTCTTGCTTTTTGCTAAAACTCTCTCACCCCTGAATTGAGGACATTTACTGCAAAGCAACTTCCTAAAAACCATATTAAACCTTCCAAGGATGAGTATAACTGGTTCAACTACTTTTGCCTTTTCATTTG
Organism: Phyllostomus discolor; assembly: GCF_004126475.2. Lineage (NCBI taxonomy): Eukaryota > Metazoa > Chordata > Mammalia > Chiroptera > Phyllostomidae > Phyllostomus > Phyllostomus discolor. The sequence continues at coordinate 130,396,977 of NC_040909.2, read as the reverse complement.
CAAATATCCCTCTTCTGTGATGTGATTAGCGGCATTGGCTCCTTTGTTTTCTATAAAAGCTAACCACCTAAAGCGAACCTGTGCATAGTAAATGAGGACCATCCTGTAATGGGCGGGGAAACCCAATAAAGACCTGGGATGGTGGAGGCCGAGGCTTTTTGCTCCCCTTGAGAGAAAAGCCATGCTGTCCCTTTTCCTCGACCAGACTCAGTAGTCCATGGGAATGTCTCATTTCATCTACAATGACTCGGACACTGCAGACCGGTGTCTGCATCATGGTACTGGCAACAGGGACAGAGCAATCAACAACTGCCTCCCTGCTTGCACTTCAACGTGCCAAATCTACAAAGTGGCTGATTTTCATGGCTTCTGAGTTAAGTTAGAAAAATTGTTTCCTCCTTTGGGTGTGATGCTGGTTAGGTGACTCAGAACCTAATGCCCTGAGGAGCAGCATGGCTCAGTGCCTGGGTGTGGGGTCCAAGACCCACCATTCACTCTCATGTGTCGCTTCCCACGTTTTATATGATGTACCTGACTTCTGTTTTCACTGCTTGTAAAATGGAGAAAAATAACATCCTCTTCACTGAATTTTCAATGAGAGATGGAGAATATATCCATCAGCATGGATATATTCAGCATGGATATGTTTCACTACAGTGCCTGTCTCATCGTATGTACTCAGTTATTTCAGCCACTATTATTCCCTTCTTTCTATCTTATAACATTATTTTTGGAAACTAGAGCTAATATGGGTTCATAAGTTAGTTGTGTGACCACAGGGTTTTGTTTTGTTTTGCTTAGTGGCTGTCTCAGGAACATAACTGAAATTTGACTGTATTGGATTGGCCGAAAAGTCCATTTAGCTTTTTCCATAAAATAAGACACATTTTTCATTTTCACCAATAACTTTATTGATTTGGGTATTTCAAATATGTTGGCTATCTCCCACATGGTATAATGTTGATTGTTCTCAATGAATGTCTCAGTTTGCTTGCTATCAACTGCAACTGGTCTACCTGACCGTGGAGCATTGTCCAGTGAGAAATCTCCAGCATGAAACTTCTCAAATGACTTTTGATATGTTTGATCAGTCACAACACCTTCTCCACACACTGCACACTGCACAAGTCTTTTTTTTTTTACATCTCAGATGTGTTTTTGCCTTTCTTGAAATAATAAAGCATAACGTGCTAAAAATGTTGCTTATTTTCTTCCATCTTCAATATTAAAATGGCTACTCAAAAATTCACCAACTTTGATAATTTTTTTAAATGCATGTTGATAGGACAGCTGTCACAATACAATCTAACAAAATTGTTTTGAACGAAGTTAAAGACAACTAAGCACTACTAGAGCCATCTTACAGAAAAAAAAAATGAAACTTTTGACCCACTCAGTATTTCATCATGAATGTTTTCACAATTAGAACCTATTTCATATGAGTAGTGAGCCTAAAACTTAAGACACCACATTTAAAAGAACTTTTTTTCTGGTCATTCATTTATTTATTTTTTAGTTTAAGTTTTATTTTTCAGTTACAGTTTACATCCAGTAACTTTGTATCAGTTTCGGGTGTGGAGCTTGGTGGTTAGACAACCACACACTTTACAAAGTTACCCCCCGATATAACATGTCTTGGCGGCAGAGAAGAGCTCATGCTAGAGAGACCCCGAAAGTCTAACTCACAAGCCCAAGTGATAACGATGGCGCTTCTAGGGGAGAGACCACTGCATTCATGGCCACCCAAGGGCTCAACGGCCCTGATGTCACTGCGGAAAAGCAACCACTGGTTTCCAGCTAACCACAAGCTGGTGATGAGTGTGAAAATCGATCCTCTAGGGAGGTTTTCTTCTGCCCCTACCTCCTCCCTTCCCCTTCAGAGTAAATCATCTAAGCCACGTGGTTCACTTATTCCTCTTCACCTTTCACCCCTAGTCATCGGGAGGTTGATAGCATCTCAGGTCCTCATTTAAATTCCCAAACCATATGCATTCCCTTTAGCTAATGTTATCCTCCTGTCTCTTCTTCATAGTGGATTCAATTATTTTTTAAAACCTCTACCTCCTTGTGCACTATGTTACTTTTTGCATGAAAGTTTCAACAAATGTGCACCAAGGGCCTCTGACTGCCGGGTGTGGTCAACGGATCTGGCGCCCAGCCTTCAACAACAAACACAAACAGCTTTGCCCCCGTGGGGCCTGATGTTGTGCTCCTTCACCATCCTGCTGACTCTCCCGTGATTCGAAGCATCGGGTCCCTCTTTCTGTCTGGGGCCCACAACTGGGTTGACAAAAAGGTAGTCTTTACATTTAAGAAGAAATGTGCTCTCACACAGCCCTTAAATTCCCACACGGGAGCACCTACTCTGGCTTATAACGGCTGCCTAGTCACCTGAATATCTCTCCCAATAGAAGGGAAACCTCTTAAGAGCAAAGACTTAGTCCTGTCACAGTTATAACCCCGAACCACACAATCATTGGCTCACATATAGAACAATCTCACATGTAGTTGATGCTGGTTGGATATTTAGAGATGATAAATGTGAGGAACAGAAAGGCTAAGCAACTTGCCCATGTTCACAAAGCTAGAAAACAGTAGAGCCAGGCTATGATCCAAAGCAAGCAGTCTGTCTAAATGGCCTGTTCTTATGACTCTACTATAGTACATCCCACTGAAATTGTGATTTGGGCCCCTTGCTTATTTTCTCTGCTGGACTCTGAGCTTCCTTGGGCCAGCAGCTATGCTGTGCTCATTAATGCATCTCTCATATCTAGCATAATGTCTGGCAAAATGAGAACTCAATTGTTGAACAGATGGAAGTTTGCAAAAGTTTGGAGCTGGTTTGGATTTTGCTCTTGCGGGCTGAATCTAGCTGAGGCCATAACTGATGGGATTTAAGGAAAGACTGGGTTTCATAGCCACTGGTCAGCATTACAGCAGATGGGATGCAGTCAGGACATCATTCACATAAAACAGAATTATCCTCATTCTCTGTGTGTGTAAACACAGACACACACAGGGCTTTTCTGGGTCTCTAAGATCAAGGGTGCAAGCTTTATTCTATTGCAAGCCAGTGTTCTTCATGGTCATTAGTTCAAATAGGGGAGCTGACCTGCTCCAAACTAAGCCCCCAGAAAGTATTTCTATCTCAAAGGACACATGAACAATGAACATGGACAGGCAGTCCATAAAGCGGTAAAGACCTTTTTATTTTTAGAGGCTGGAACTATGGATTTTTGGTTGATCCCATCGCCCGACATTAGGCAACAAAGTCAACGTGGCACAGTGGAAAAAGCTGACATCTCGACAGAGAGCCTAACGGGAATACCCAGCTCACGCGCTCAGCGCCATGTGAGACTGCAGTAGTCTTCTAAACTCTTACCTCCTTTGGTTTCCTTGTTTGTAAAGCCCTTCGTGTTCCCACCAGTTGCTCTGAGAGTTCTATGAAATAAGAAGCGTGGCATTGACATTTGAACAAGCCTGCTTCATAGGATACCGTCAGAAGGCAGTTTTATTTTTGTTTTCCGCTAACCCATTAGACTGATCACAGAGGGTTGGTTGTTCCATCACCGCATGGAAACTTGATCGGCCTCATCTAGGCCCACCTTAAGACACAAATACACTGTCAGTTCAATCACTCAAGGTGTGTAGTATGAGTAATAATCAGAGCTCCGCGCTTCATCCAAAAATAAAACCCTCTCTATTGCCACATCCAGGGCCTTGTGTTGGGAGGTCCCCAAGACCAGCTCTGGTTTGATGATTTCCCAGGAGGACTCACAGGACTCACATACAGTTCTACTCTGGCTCTGATGAATTATACCAAAGGGATACAAAGCAAAATCAGCCAAGGAAAAAGGCCCGTGGAGCAACGTCTGGGGGAAATGAGATGCATGCTTGCATAGTTCACTGCCAGTAGAGTCACTCGGGATGCACTTCATTCAGTCCCTCCGCAATGAGTTGGGGTAACACGTGTGAAAGGTTGCCGCCCAAGGAAGCTCATTGGAGCCACAGCACCAGGAGCTCTACTGAGAGTTTATCACATAGGCACATATTAAAATTTTACACTCCCAAAAGGAAGCCAGGAGTTCAGCGTAAAATGTATTGTTTCCATAAACGGTTTAAGCCCAGTGAGCTACTCTGATAAACTAGAGGGACGAGGCCCCTCCCAAAATCCAAGTTCTCAGACACCTTCCAAGTGGGCCTTTCTCAGGACAAGCAGTCGGGCTTGTTAGGTCCTTTCTGAAGGCTAGTCGCCTTCGCTGGAAAAAGTAGTGCCTAGGGCGTCCTCTGATTTCTTTCCTCCTTATGTCCTCTCCAACTATCTAGCTGATCTTGAATGTGGCAGGACTGAGGACAGGGAGGAGAAGCGAGGGGAAGAGGACATTCTCACTCCACTGGTGCCATTTCCACTTCGCCCCACACATCTGGGTCTGCCTGGTGTTCCAACGGGGGCACGTGGCACCATGTCTCATGGGCGTCTCTCTGGGTTTTTCCTGGAAAACATTCAGCAGGATTTCCTGGGAGGCATTGCTCCAGGGAGGCTCTCAGCCCTGCATTCTTCCACTCCCTGTGGACTCCCCATGGAGCCCTGGCCTGCCTCTGAGCTGCCCTCCTGGGCAGGATTTAAGGGAGCTGCCTGTGGTCAGTCTCTGGCTCAGGAAAACACGTGTGCATCTTTACTCCAGAGAAGCTCTGTGGGGGTGAGGCAGGAGACAGCGTAGGAAGAACTCTGAGACTGCAATACTGTCGGTCACTGGCCAGCATTTAACACCCTGGTTGCCAGGAAACGCCTTTTACCAGTTAGGTAGAATAAATAAGTCAACTGAGGCGGGGAGGAGGAAGGAGACAAGTCTCACACGCTAACTCAGCAGTCCTGAGCCTGGTCTGATAATATTGCCAGGTGTTCCAACATCACAAGAAACACTGGATTAGCAAGAAGGAGGGAAAGTCCTTGAAATTCTAGGTAACATTTCCACTATCTGGGAAAGAAACCCTTGAAGCTGTGCTTTCATCCCAAGGCCTGAATGTGGGAGAGGGTCTCGGGTGCCCAAAGAAAGAGCCCATAAAACAACTTTGGTGAATGGCCTACCTCTGGTCACTATCTGTTTTACGAGGGAGTCCCTGATGCTTACAGAAAGAGCCCATAAATAACTTTGGAAAGTGCTTTAATTTTAATTAACTGCCTCCTGTCACATATTTGTTTTACAACAAGATGAACAAATGGGGTCTGGAGCAAGATAAGGATTCAGGCTAACAGACCCCCACACATACTTAAGTTTGGGTAGTCGCATCCCCCAGGAAAGCTGGCACCACATTTACCTATCCCACCAACTATATAAGTCCTGAGAACAAAGGACTTGCGCTCTCTCTCTCCCTCTCCGTCTCTCTCTCTCCCTCTCCCTCTCCCTCTCTCTCTCTCTCTCTCTCTCTCTCTCTCTCTCTCTCTCTCTCTCGGGCTCAGGGTGCTCTTGGCTCTCAGGCCACAGGGCCTCTGGCCACCCGGCCTCAGGCTGCCTAGGGGCTTGCCACCCTGGTCTCCAGCCTCTCTTGCTTTTCTCACCCTGCTTTGCCCTGAAACTTTGCCTTTCACCCCCTACTCTACCCAGCCTGTTCTCTTCCATGGAAGCAAGCCACTAACAAACTGATTACATACTACTAGATTTGCTGATATGTAAGCCTTTCCATGCGTCGGCAAGAAGAACCAGGTCTCTCCGTCACCAGGTGTAGCTGGCCGAGGTGGTCACCGCTCCTTGGCTGCAGTTGCCCCGACAGCCACCCAGCCTCCAAGGCAGACACCAGCCATGCTGTTGCTGCAGCTGCAGGAGCTACACAGCAAGCCTTCTGCGTGGTCCCGCCGAGGCACCTCTTCTCATCTGACAGAAAACTCAGATAATCCTCTTCCCTCACCTGGGTGCCGGGGAGCAGTAGGGGTGGGGGGGAGGGGAGGGGGAGGAGCTCACAGTATAGTGGCAGCCCTCTCCAGAAATTATTCTCATAACCACTCCATGGATTTCTATCTCACGACTCACTTTATGTCTAAAATCCAGGTGCAAATCCAGGTTCTAAGGGGCCTGAAGTTCATGCATTTTGGGGGAGGGGGAAATGTGGCTTCTTTTAAAAAAATCTAGCCCTGGCTGGCATAGCTCGGTGGATTGAGCACGGGCTGGGAACCAAAGTGTCCCAGGTTCGATTCCCAGCCAGGGTACATTCCTGGGTTGTAGGCCATAACCCCCAGCAACCGCACATTGTTGTTTCTCTCTCTCTCTCTCCCTCTCTCTCTCTCTCTCTCTCTCCCTTCCATCCCTAAAAATAAATAAATAAAATCTTAAAAAAAAAAATAAAAAAAAAAAAAAAAAAAAAAAAAAATAAAAAAATCTGCCCTGGCTGGCGTAGCTCAGTGGATTGAGCTCGGGCTGTGAACCAAAGCATCACAGGTTTGATTCCCAGTCGGGGCACATGCCTGGGTTGCAGGCCACCGGCCCCAGCAACCACACGTTGATGTTTCTCTCTCTCTCTCTCTCTTTCTCCCTCCCTTCCCTCTCTAAAAATAAATAAATAAAATCTTTAAAAAAAACCTATAGAACTAAATGTAAATACAAAACTGGGTACTAAACGAGTGTTTATGTTGAATGAAGCAATAAATCAAACAATATGAAAATTTTAGAAAGCTGGTAAATACTATAAACATAAAACCCAGAAAAATCATATTACCAGTTAACTACCTGACGCTCCTCTGTGATCCCTTTCCCTATACTATCTGCTGTGTTTCACTGTAGACTCTTGGATCCCTTCTGTGTAAGACAACAAGTCTGTAATATTTTGAATAGTATGAAAAGCAAGTCTTTTCTCTGGAATGATGGTTTGGAATTTAATTGTATTACTGATAGGTAAGATAATCTTCTTTTTCATTTTTTTAAATATTTTATTTATTTATTTTTAGAGAGAGGGAGAGGGAGGAGAGAGGGAGAGAAACATCAGTGTGTGGTTGCCTCTCACATGGCCCCCATTGGGGACCTGGCCTGCACCCCAGGCATGTGCCCTGTCTGGGAATCGAACCGGCGACACTTTGGTTCTCAGCCTGCACTCAATCCACTGAGCTACACCAGCCAGGGCAGGTGAGATCATTTTCTTTCAATGCCACAATACATCACTGGTCAAGTCATATACATTTTTTGGATTTTTGTCAGAATTGGGAAAGTTTCTATCAAGTTTCCTTCAGGCATGAATTAAAAGATTTGGAAGAAATGTCTGCAGACTGGCAACCAGCTCCACCATTTCCAACTTCTTTCTTTGCTCCACCCCACGTGCTCCTGTGCTCAGATCTGTCATCCTGGCCTGTGCCTCGTGTCATGAGGCTGCGGGAGTTGGCATAAGCCATGCAGACGCCACGCCCACAATGGAACTGTCGGCAAGACTGTCAACTCTGACACAAACAGGACCTTGAGCCTCACAATCATACTCCACTCCCGACTGAACGTACCCACAAGTCACCTTCCCAGTAGTTTAGTGGTTCTCAACAGAGGGAGGTTCCATGTTCTCTTTCCAGGAAACTTTGTCACAACTATGGGGGAGGCGGGGTTGGGGGGTTTGGGAGTTGCCACTGGCATCTAGTGGGTATAGGCCAGGGGTGCTGCAAGCCTCCTTCAATACAAGGAGAGCCCCTACTGCAAAGAATTATGCAGCTCAAAATGTCAAGAGGACCGAGTCTGAGAAGCCTTACCAGCCAGCTCTTGCTAGCTGCATCTCCAAAATCCGCGCCTAGTCATTGCAACACCACTGGACACTGGGGATACTGTGGCAAAGAGAAACCTCAAAGTGCTTGTAGACTGGGATCCTAAAGCCTCGCTGCTAAAATATCCTGCTTTTTCAAACTCTGCAAAAAATGTGTGATTGTCTGATCACAGGGCCAGTCTCTCCCCAGGGCCATGGAAAGGGCCCTGGAATGGAGGGTCCAAAAGCTTCAGCTTCATCAGCTTTGTCCGCTTCGGGATCAATCTTGTCTTCCCACCTCAGCTGAAACAGGCAGCCTGCAGAGCCCCAGGTTAGCATCCTGCTCCGTGCTGAACAGGACAGCACATCTTTTAAGTGTTTATAACACTCTAGCACATCATCTCAATTTTGTAACGTGTAAGGCTGGGGGAGGCCACCAACTGGCCATTGGCAGGCTGGGGCGATGCTCACATTCAATGGGAATGAGTTGGCAGCCTTGAAGAATGATACTTGACACACCACCCAGATCAGATCTCAGGCTTTAACTGCAACCACCAGCAGCACTAGGTTCTGGCTCCCACCTGCTGACCAGGGAGTTCGCTCTAAGTAGCAGTTGCTTTCACAGCAACCCTTGCTCCCCGCCCAGGCCTCTAAGTATTTAAGCCTGCAAGCCTGCAAGCCTGCCCTGTGGCATCAGCTCCGTACAGAGGGCCGTGCAACTATTCAACAGGCTACTGATGTGCACCCTTTAAATTTCTTTTGTAGCCTCTTCTGAATACTCAACAAACACTCCCTTATCTATCATGCATCATTTTTCTTTTCTTGGAGAGTCACAGGTCCACACTCCTATGGAAGCCACGTAACCTCTGCAATTTGTCACATGCTAGACTTTCTATGGAAATGCACAACGTGCAGAGGGAAAAAAATAACTGTCCTCCCTGGGGAATGCAGCAGGGCTGACCGGCCGAGAGGCGGCAGGCCTCAGGGGCCATCTGCGGGCTTACCTGGTAAAACCGTTTCTTGAAGAGGCCAGGGTACAGAATGTTGAATTGATTTCAAAGCCCAAAAGGACAATCACATGATGCAAAAATTAGTGAGCCAAAGGAAAACAAAGCGAGGAATAATAATGTCAATGCCAAAATTATAATGTGTCTAAGTTGATATTAGGATATCTTTTTCATTTGATGCAGGAAGGTGGCACCCACTGACATTTAGCAAAAAGTGTGAGTGGGCTCCTTGCAAAGCTAGGCTTTCTGGTCGCATCCACAAATGGTTAGGAATCCCCAGGCAAGCATTAGGTGGTGTATTAGATGCCAGGCAACCAAAGAGTAAAAGTGTTGAAGATCTTCTGTCCCTGAATCTAAACTCCGTGCTGTTTGTCTTGTTCTTAAAGACAGGATTCACTATTTTAGTTGGATAAAAATAAAACCACCTTCCTTATTTTTCACGGAAACCTTATTTTTCACGGAAACCCAGGGTTACTTGCTACCCTGCCAGGCTACCCATGATGGTTGATTTTTCTGTGCTAAGTTGGCTGGGCCATGATGTCCAGATAATGTGGTTGTTATTATTCTGGATGTTTCTGTGCAAGTGTTTTCAGAGGAGATTAACATTCAAATCTGTGAACTTTGAGAAAGCAGAATGCCCTCCTTCGTGTGAGTGGGCCATGTTCAATCAGTTGAAGGTCTGATCAAACAAAAGGCTGACCATCTAAGCCCTGGCTGGTGTAGCTCAGTGGATTGAGCGCAGGCTGCGAACCAAAGCATCACAAGTTCTATTCCCAGTCAGGGCACATGCTTGGGTTGCAGGCTGTGGCCCCCAGCAACCGCACATTGATGTTTCTCTCTCTCTCTCTTTCTCCCTCCCTTCCCTCTCTAAAAATAAATAAATAAAATCTTTTTAAAAAGTATTTAAAAACTAACAAAACAAAAAAAAAGGCTGACCATCCCCAAGCAAGAGGGATGGCCTTTGGATTTAAATTGCATCAGTTCATGCCTGGTTTCCAGTCTGCTGTTCTACCATGCATATTTTTAAAAAACATTTTTATTGATTGATGTGAGAGAGAAGAAATGAGGGGAAGACATCGATTTCTTGTTCTACCCACTTCTATATTCATTGGTTGATTCTTGTATATACCCTGATAGGAGATTGAACCCACAACCTTCATGTATCAGAACAATGCTCTAACCAATTTAACTACCCAATCGGGGACTACCTTGCAGATTTTGAACTTCACAGTTCTCCATAATCACATGAGTCAAGTCCTCAAAATAGGTCTCTTCGCATAGATTCCATACATCTTATCGGTTCTGTTACTCTGGCGAACCCTGGCTCATACACTTCTCAAGGAGAAGATTTTAGACTAGGATTCAATTCCAGGGCCTTCCTATCGAGAATCCTTTCAACATCAAATGGTCTCTGACTACACAGGCCATTGAAGACCGTTGTGCAGTAGGCAAACAGTCACGCTCTTCAGGGAGGTATCACTTGTGTGTGTTGTTCAGCCCCACCAACCAGCATGGCTGTTTTCCAGCTCCTGCTCTTGGAGGAGAATAAGAGGGACAAGCAGACCTAGACTAGAATCAAAAGATGGGAGCAGATGCAAGTTCCAGGAAACCGGAGAGCTGAGGCAGGAAGTGCTCAAACTAGATGACAGGAGATACCGGGCCCTACACAGGGAGAGAGGACAGCAGACAGGAACACTGAGACATAAACTCACAAGGGAAGCCCGAGAGGAGAGCTGAATGAACCCTAGGGAGGCAGGGAGGGCTGTTACAGTACAGAGTCAAGACTTTAAACCAGCCCGTTAAAAGCACATACAAATGTAGACTATTGGAGGGAGAGTCAGTGATCCACCCCACAAATATTTGCTGTGCGTCAGGCCCTGTTCTAAGCACCGAGGATGAAATGGTGAGCAAAGGCAGCATGGTCCACACCCTCGAGGAATTCGGGGCCTGCCCTTGGCAGTTACCTGGAATAGTGACTCTCTACAGAGGAAAGGAGAAGGCATACCTTGCCACGAGCTTGCTTTATGTCTCCAAGGAAACAGGCAAGCGATGTGTGGTTGCGTTGTTTTTTAAATGCATATTCCAAACAATTCTATATATTTCTACCAGGAAATGATTTTTTAAAATCTATTGTTTTCATAACATAAACTACAGAAAGTAAAGCTTGGGGAGTCCCTCGTGCAGAAAGGACAGTGTGTGAGAAGTATTTGCCAAGAATATGAGTGAGCACTTGCAGCTTGCTTTTAGAAACTGGCAGGGCTGGGGTGGGAAAGTTTGTTGACATGCATTCAAGGACCAGCGTGGAGCAGGTACATGCAATTTCACAGGCACGCCTCACTTACACATCCTCCACCTCCCACCTCCCGCTCCGTGTGCCAGCACACACTTCTGCACACACATCCATACTCGTGCTAGCCGAACAAGGTGTTTCCTCATTGCTTCCTTCAGAGAGGCAAGAAGGAAGACCCAGCACAAAGTGCAGGGCTGGCAGCCCTGGCCCTCTCAGAGCTTACTGCCCACCAGAAGAGAAAAGCAGGGAGCAAAGGCTTGCACCAAGAGGACACTTCAAACTGATACCCAGCTAAGAAAGGAAAGCTACGCAGTGCCGTGAGAGCACAGAACGGGAGACAGCCCAGCCCCGGGTGTCAGGAGGAAGGTGCGATCCAACGACTTGACCTTTTTAGGTAAGACACACGTTCCTCTTTTCGGAGCCATGGAAACCTCTTATCATCCTTTTCGTTCCCATATTTCCAGCTGCATACCCGAATGAGGGTGGCGAGGAGAGGGCGGAGGCCGTTTGCCTCCCTGTCGGAGTGATTGATAGGAGCACCGTTGTCTTCCGAAAATGTTCCCTGAGTGTCGCTCTGTCGGTAAGTGTGACTCTCCCGCCGTCCTTTAGGGTTTTCATAAATCCTGCCTCTAAGAAAATGTGCCACTACCACTCAACACAGAAGTTATTTGCAGCCTTTTGATTTTCACCAGGTGGCGTGCAGTCATTACTAATTCAATCAGAGAGCTCAGCTGCCATAAGTCACTGGCCCCAGCAGTTAGCAAAACAAAACAAAAACCAAAAACGGGCATCCTGGGCTTTGTCCATGACCCCAAAGCCAAATGGTTTACTTTTTTCTCATGCTTCCTCATCAGATGTCCTTAGGGGACTGACACGGTTGTTCATTTCTGCCCTCCTCCTTTTTGGATAAATAAGAAGACAATTAGGTTCCTCCTGCCGCCCAGAAGCGTTTATCGATAAGTATTTTTGTCTGCAAGACTCTTGACTTGTTGACAGGCTAGCAGGGAGGCAGGGACGCAAATGAGTAAAAATAACCAGGCAAGTGTGAGAACAGAGGCCGAGGCTAAGCGCCCGAGATAGGAGAGGGTGAGGAATTGTTTCACAGGGAAGATGCTACTTTAGCAGCAGCGCCAAGTGGGTAGGAGTTCGCCAGACTGGCGGGGGGAGGGGAGGGTGGGAGGGGCAAGGGGTGGCTGAGCACCATTCAAAGGCTCAGAGGTGAGGACCAGCCCAGCCCCTGCATTCTAAGCAGAAAGCTCTTCAATTCAGGGTTCTGCAGGCACCAGGCAGGAGGGGGCAGGCTTGTTGAGCAAGGAGAGGGGGCGTGGGGACTGTGTCGCTCTCAAAGCCGAGGAAAGAAGTCTGGGTTTTTCCTGGAGGCAAAAGCAATCTCTAAAGAATTTTAAGCAGACACGATGGTTGTAATCGGATTTGTGTTTCAGAACCATCACCCTGGTAACTGTACTATGGGTGAGCGGGCATGGAGAGACCCAAAGCCGTGAGAAGCACTAGAAGGCCACAGCAGCACGGGTGTGGACTGAGGAAGGCTGTGCATCTGATTTCCCACCCCCCCCCCCCCCCCCCCCGCCCCCAGAGCCTGTTCCCTCCACCCAGCCCCAGCTCCAGGGGTATGCTTTTCGCCTGACGTGGTTGTGTGTGTTTCAAACTTCTGTCCTGGGACCCAGCACGGAGTACCTATTCAGGAATAACTGGAAGATCTCACACATTCTGGCCCTCTCCCCTGGAGGAAAGTCATCTTGAGTCTCTCAACCAGCTTCATCCTCTGGGCAGAGGTAAAGTGTCAATGAAATATGGCAGCTACAAGTCCTCAGACCTCATCTCTCGTAAATGGGCCCCAAACGAGCAACTGTGTTTTTCCTCCTTTGGAATGCCAACATACTCTCAGTCGAGAAATTTGGTTGGCTTGGCTTATGATGCATTCCGGAACCCCATCAGCCATGGTACCATCGCCAGAGGCCACCACGGTAACTGTGTACTTGTAACTGGGGGAGAGCCCAGGAAAAAACGATCCAGGAGGTGGACGCCTTCTCCTACAACTGGTTCCACTGATGTGGTATATACAGGTGCCTGCAGAACTTGATTCTCTTGCAAATATTTTTGCTAAGTTTTGGCATTCTAAGAGCGGCCATGTTTTCCTTATGTGCATATCATCCATCAGACATTTCTCCTCCCTGCTTGTATTGATTTCTATTCCATCTACACAAAGACTTTTCCCCCAATGAAATCTAAAACTGAAAGAAGAGTGTTATTTTTAAGGGATTTTTTTTTTCTTATCTCCCCGCAGGGCCTGGCCTTCATTCATTGTTTGTGGCGAGCACTTGAGTTTTGCTAATTCCAGAGACAGGCATGGTTGTACGGAGGGGGATGAGACAAGAAGAGCTTATTCAGGAGCGGAGAGTGCACACGGACTAGCGGTGACAACTGACACAAAGGAAGTAAGCTATAGCCATCAGTCCGATTCCTCGCTGGGGAAAATGCAGGCAAAGGACCAGGCACAATCTTCCAGTTTGCAGTGAGACATGAACAGCAGTGGAAGGGGCCTGGGGCTAGGAATTGCAGACAATTGCAAGGCAGAGGAATGCTGTGAAAGAAACAAAGGAAGAGTAATTGACCCGCACTCTGCACCGGGATGCTGCGGAAAGCTTTGCCTTATTGTCATGAGATAGCGTTCTTCAAGGGTGAGTGTGGGCTTCCCAGGTAATGAGGAGGACAGGTGCACATGTCAAAGGTACTGCCTTTGCAAAGATATGACACCTGGAGGCATAGGTCGTGTATGCTTGGAAATACTACTGTAATTGTAAAAAAAAAAGTATGCATACTTAATCTAACCAAAGGAAAAGGGAAGGAAGTAAAGGAGGGAGGGAGGGAGGAGAAAGGAACAGGGAGGAAGAGAAGGAAATCAGAGAGGAGGAAAGGAGGCAAGGGGAGGAAGAAGGAACAGAGTTTGACTGTAGAGTTTGACTCCTGGGCTATGCAAGCACGGGGAACAAAGCCATTCTCTCTGTCTTTTGTGGACAAGTAAAAACTCTTCCCTTGCTTCCCTTATGCCATCTCTGCATTTTTACATGTGTCTAGCCTGTTTTAGTTTTGCCCCGAAATATTGTTCAACTTACTACACAGTTGTGCGTAGTTTAAAAAGACCACCCAATCCCCAGGCCTAGGCCCCTTACTCAATTCAACCTTTTCTATCAAGTTTCAAAACTCCCTGGGGAAAACAAATGAAAACCTGTTTCATTTTGCAAATTCTCAATAAAGAAATCCAGCTGTTGGTTGGTTACCCTGTGGTTTGTTGGCCTGAGATTGAGGTGCACTCTTTATTTGTTAGTGGAGCCCCAGAAAAAGGCCTGCCCTGGTGCCCATTAACGTAGAAGAGTTACAACCTGGTGGATGAGTTTAAAATATATGTATGCTTGGTAAACGGTGAGAAGGGTGGAGAAGCACAGAGCACCCCTTCGCCTGTTCTGTCGTGGAACTAAGAGGAATCAAACCACAACCAGCACCCGCACCAGCATCTACAAGGCAATGGTGGGGCCGGTTCTCCATCCAAGCAGCAGTGTTACTATGCACAGTCAAGGAAAACACAAGAGGGTAAAAGAAGATGCCAGAATCCAACAGGAGTGATGCCCAAGCTGGAGGTGTACGTACCTCCGAATTCAGCCAGGTTGCCCATGACCATGTCTCCCAAGGGTATTTATGTTGGCCGATATCTTTCTCATCTAGGGCTACATTAAGGGAGCTGGTAGCCCATGAGTCAATTATCGCTTCACAATGCACTTCCGACTCAGGTGGAAATTCATTAACGCAGCCTATGTGACATCATCGACCATTCCAACACGTCGTGGTGCTCTTCCAAATGACCAAGGCCAGGTTCAACTCTGATCTGATGACACACGGAAGTGTCCTCCCTTTCCATGATAGGTGTGAGCTGATGTTTTACGGAGAAATAGCCAAGAGGCTATTCTAAGTTTTCTTTTTAAAATGTGTAGAGGCAGAAACAGAAATTTTAGGTAAGAGAAACAAAGTGGACTGAAGAATATGTTCTTTTGGGAGTGAGAAAGCCCTTGGGAATCAGCTCCCTAGAAGCTGCAAAGCTCAAGCTCCCGTCGGCCTCCTCTTTCCCAGTGCAGTCCCAAGCCGGCAGGCAGGAGAGAAAGCCAGAAAATAGTGCCCTTAGCTCTGGAACCTACAGAGGTTCCTCTCACCTTTGTCGGGAGCTGGATCTAACGTAAGGCTTTACTTTGCTTTTTATTTATTTATTAATTTGGGGGCCAAAGGTTTTGCTTTTTGTTTTTTGTTTTTTTGTTTTTTGTTTTTTTAGACAGAGGTGAGAAGAGAATCAAGAAAGAAAAGTCTCTCTTCAGTAGTTTTTCTGATGCAGGCCTGTTAGGCTGGGGGCTGTAAGCAAAACATGAACATTGCACAAAATGGAATGCAATCAATTTCTACCCGTGCAAGGGTTAGAACCACCTTTCTCTAGCCAAATGTTTTAATTTAAGGTTTATTTTTAAGTTTTTTTTGGCTGTAGGTGGTCATGGCCCATTCTTAGATTAGAGAAGACAGGCCCTTGCCCTTCTGGCAGGAAGTCACGAGGGAAGGAGGAAGTCTTGAGGAAGGGAGGAAGTCACGAGGGAGAGGCCCATCGTCACCATGGAAAGCAAGATCATCATCACTTTAGTCACCATCATCATTTCCATTGTCATTGCTACTGTGCTCCAAGCCCTGGCGCAAGCTTCGCACATGCATCATCACATCAGAGACATACACACTCTCCGAGGTAGGAGTGTAACTGCTCCTGCCCTGCTGAAGAGTAGATCGAGGCTCCTAGACATTATGCAAATTACCTGAAGTCACTCAAATGTTAAGTAGAGGGGGTGGACTAACATCCAGGTCTTTCTGATTCCAGACTTGGTGTTCACACCGACGATGTTTCCCGTCATCTAAGGGCCTAAATCCTGGGGCTGTCCAACTTCTGAATGGAAAGTCGAGTCACGGAGACAGCATCAGGCTACAAGACTGATGTGTGTCACAGCCCAGTATATCGACATGAAATTGCTTGGCCTTGGCAAGGCTGCTTCCCACCTGGGCCCCAGGTCCCCCACCTGCACCATCGGGGGGGGGGAGGGGGTGGACAGGTTTATCGGAGAGTTCCCTTCCAGTCCTGACATCCTGGGGGGTGGTAGTTTCAGGGATTGCCCACCCACGCTACGTTCCCTCCAAACAAAAGAGTAAGTGGTCTCTGTTTCCCTATCTGTAGGTGAAAA
Source organism: Phyllostomus discolor (assembly GCF_004126475.2). Classification (NCBI taxonomy): domain Eukaryota; kingdom Metazoa; phylum Chordata; class Mammalia; order Chiroptera; family Phyllostomidae; genus Phyllostomus; species Phyllostomus discolor. The sequence continues at coordinate 130,380,688 of NC_040909.2, read as the reverse complement.
GGTTGAAATGCTAGGGCTCTATTAAAAGAGGTTAAAAAAAAAAGAATTCTGTCTGGTTAGGCTAATGACTAAACCTTGTGCTTCAGCTTCCCCCAAGTCCAGCAAGGATGGCCGCTCCCAAGGCCGCATCCACGAGCTGGTACACTCAACCCCCGGAGGCACTGAGAGCACCGAGGCCTGAGGCTGCAGAAGGATGGCACCGCGTACTCTTATAATCACATCCTTTGCTTCGTGAAAAGATCTGCTAAATGAAGACTTTAAATAGCAATCTCTTTTAGAACATTTAATTTAATTTTCTTCTTTAGAAATACATTTGCCATCCCAAGCAAGGCTCACCTTTATCTCCAACCGGAGTTATGAATAGTTATCAGTCTAATGGAAGCAGGAACATTTCAGGCTTCAAGAGGAAAAGGTACCAATTTACTGCCTGAAAACATGTTCATTGCCCGCACATTTACTCAGGCACCGAGTGCTGGGCTAGGTCCCAGGAAAATGAGCGAGAACAAGATTAGCGTGGTCATTTTCCACACAGCATCTTCAGGTCCAGTGTGTTGGGAGGTAACTTTTACATAATAACTCAGAAAAGAAGCGCCATGATAGGACACATGGGGGTGTTACGGGTCCTCCGAGTGTGGGCGTGTCATGAGAGACCTCCCGGAGTGAGTGATGTGTACAGTGAGACCTGAGGGCTCAGGAGGAAACTGGTGAAAGAGGTGAGTGGGTGGGAAGGGAAGAGTGCCCCAGGGAAAGCTAAAGGACAGGTCTGAAGACCCAGAGAAGCCAGAGAGCGTGGCATCCTGAAGTAGCCCACAGTGACATAAGATAGAAGATCCAAATCATGAGGTCATTCAGCTAGGCTGGGGCCACCTCAAGAAAGGTATTGTCTCCTTGGAGAGCTCAGTCTGAGCAACAGCGGGCTAGTCCCTTCACTTCTCTGGTTCATGGGTTCCTAACCCGAAACATGAGGGGTTTAGAGCAGACAATATCTAAGGTCCTTTCTAACTACTAAATCAAACGTCCTAGCTAAAGGCAGGAGAGAAGGCTGGGCAATATAACTTCCTCGGAACTTCAGTGGAGGTGTAGGGAGACAGGGTTAGGGGCTACTGATTTGTTTAGTCGGTAATTATTTACTGAATGCTTCCTGTGTGCCAGCTACAAAATTAAGGATCTATGTCAGATGTTGAAGAGGTGGTCCTTCCGCAAATAATTACATAGTCAAGTTTTATGAAGAAAAAATCAGGTTTAGATCAAGGATATCTGTAAACCTACAGAAGGCACTAGAGTTAAGTGATAAAACACTAAGAATGTGTCAGAAATAAGTCAAAACCACCTTCTCTCACTTTCATTAAACATGGTGATGAAGATTCTAGCCAGAGTAACAAAAGGAAAAGAAAAAGTAGAAAGATCACAAATGAAAAAATAAAACCATTACTTTTAGCAGACAGTAAGATAATCCAGGTAGAAAACCTCCGAATATTACAAACCTTTGGAATGAGTAAGAAAGCTTATCAAAACTGAAGGAACACACTGATGTAAAAATAATCAGTGATGATATTATACAACTGTTACCTCAGAAATTGAAAGTTTATAATGTCCTTAAAGTACAACATCTAGCATGATATCTGCAAGATCTTGCAAAAAACTATAAACCTTTTAAGTGCACTTAAAAAGATCACAGCAAATTGGTGATGAGCATATTCATGGCTGGAACCCAATATTAGAGCAACATCAGTTCTCCCGGGTTGATCTATAGATTAAATGCAGCTCCGTTCAAAGTCACAAAAAGCTATTCACGGACATGGTAGGCTGCTTCTAACACTTATCTGTAAAAGGAAAATGTCAAGAATATTTAAAACAAGTATAATTTAGATATGAAAGATATTAAGATATGAAAGAAGATATGAAAACTTATGATTAATCTACAACAAATAGAACAGTATGGCAGTTACCTAGTAATAGCTTTTTTTTAAAGTCCCATAGAAGAAAACAGATATTCAGAAACAGACCCATGACCATTTCATCACTTCAGTATGACAAATAAGTGGGGAAACAAGGGACTGTGTGATACACAGTGCTGGGTAAATAAATTATCTATTAAAAATAAAAGTATCTCTCTATATCACACCTTACTTCAAAGAATTAAACATGGAATAAAAACCTATATGTGATAAAAACCTATATGTGAAATGCCAGATCAATACTTCATATACCTTCAACTCACACAATGTTACATGTCAGTGAAATCTCAATAAAGATGAGGGGGGAAAAAATCCCTAAATGTGAAAACACCAGATTGTGTTAGAAGAGTTGCTTTGGGAAAATTTCCCCAGATACATTACAATTCAGACTCCGTTCTCAGAGCCGTTGTGCTTTCTCAGGGCCCGGATTGTATCTTTTTCATGTCTCTGTCCTCAGGAGCTAATACTATATGTGGTAGGAAGTAAGTTGTCCATTACAGTTTAATGAATGAACTATGTGTTGAAAATGCAATGAATAAGTGAGCCAGTGAATGACTGAGTGAATGAATGAGCCCTCCGCTATGGAAATATCAGCCCAGGTACTGCTCTGGGTAGAAGGAAACTGGCTGGAAACACATGAAGTGCAGAGCACTGTGATTTCTTGGTGTATATGGAGGCAGCCCGAGTGCACATCAATGGACAAGTGGATAAAAGGGCTGTGATACATATCCAATGGCGTGTTCCTCGGCCATAAAAGAATAAACTCTGACCATTTGCAACAGCATGGATGGACCTAGAGGGTTTTACACTAGGTGAAATGAGCGAGTCAGAGAAAGACAAATGCCACATGGTTTCACTTACACAGGGACTCTAAAGAACAAATTAAATAGACCAAATTGAAACAGACTCACAGAGAACAGAGATCAGACTGCTGGGTGCTAGAGGGGAGGGGTGGGGGTCTGGGTGAAAAGGTGAAGGGATTGAGAAGCAGAGATTGGTAGCTACAGAATAGTCCCAGGGATGTAAAGTACAGCAAAGGGAATGTAGTCAATAATACTGTAATGACTGTGTACGGTGCCAGGTGGGTACTGGAAATATTTGTAAAGCATATGATTGTCTAACCACTATGATGTGCACCGGAAACTAACACAAAATAATATTCACTATAAACTGTCATTAAACAATAAAATGAAGAACAAAGATTTCTTGGTCTATGTGAAGGCCAAGGCCTAGCTGGAACGAATGCCAGCCCCCGCTGTCTCAGGGGCAGGGCCACTCGCTTTGGTTGATTGGACATCTCAGGACAGAGGGTCCAAAAGTCAGCCGACTTCTAACCTTCCCTCTCCAGATAAACAGGGAGACGGACATATGAGCTGCCTCTCCCTGTCCCATGTTTGTCAAAAATTATGCTCTTTTCTGCCCCCTCAGCACCCTGCCCTCAACCCAGCACTGCTTGTTGGTTCTGATCTAAACCTTCTCTTTGCCCCAGGTCAGCATTTAGAGACGCATGACTGGCCAGGTCACCAGGAAAACTACCCCCAAACATAGTGACAGTGGAGGGTGGGGGGCGGTCTGTGCTTTCCTACATTGGAAAGGCCCTGGAGGCTTTATGCCCTCCTGCCCTCAGAAGACATGCGGTGAATATGTGAAGCTGGGAAAATTCCACCAGTAAATAAATCTACTTAACATTGGTTAAGGACCTGCTTTTCAAACCTATTTGACCTTAGGATGATTTTCCTTCTCATAACAGTAATAAAACCATAATAACACATACCCACTGTATTTTAGTTGTGATGCATATGCCAAGAGCTTTATGTGACTTATCCACTAGCCACAAGGATCTGAAGTCATGGGTGTTCTGACTCTTCCCTTTTAGAGATGAGAAAAACAAGATGCTGAGAGGCCAAGTAAGTGACTCCAGGACGGGGGGGGTGGGGGGGGGAAGGCAATAGCCAAGACAGGATTTGAACTCAGGTGTGCTTGGTTCCAGTGTCTATGGCATGACACCAGAGGAATCATTCTGTGCTGTAGAACATTTTCTAGAAAATATCGACTTCCCTAACCTCTCCTTGAATACTTCCTCCTCCTTCTCTATCTTGTCCCCTATGGATGCAACCTTTCTAACACTCCTTAGTGATCATCTTCAAGGCATCTTCCCAAGTTTTCCTGGCCCATTGTAAGCTCTCAACAAGTAGTCCATGAGTGGAGGTATTTGATCTAATTCTGCTTACACAGTTGAGAATCCTACCATGAGCAAAGTCATACAAACATGTATGTGTGTATATTGCCAACTCCATAAGTGTAAAGGCGTTGCTGTTAAAGAATAGTTTACAGTGCCTCACTGAAGAGTTAGAAAGGCTTATGCTGAACTCCCTAGCTGTTTGAATTGTCTCCCTCGATGTTCTGCATTCCAGAAGGGCCCCAGCAAAAACTGCTTAGTTGATGAATCCCCTCTCTCGGCATAATTAAATGCCTGAGCAGCTCTGGGTAGGATAGGAACACACACACACCCACACACACACACACACACACACACACACTGAGGTTGCAATGTGAGAGGGGCCCTCAAAAAAATCTCGGCACCCCTCCATTTCAGCTCACAAGAAGCCACTGAACATCAGACGGATCTGGGTGACACATAGTCCTGAAATGACAGGTGGTAATGAGCTTGCTAATTATTACCTAGCCATCTTTAGCTAGTCATCGTATCTGGCTCCCTTGGAAATACCTTCCATCTCACCTTGGAAATCCCCAACGGCTCTTCTCCAGATAAAGACTGTCAAGCTGGTAACCTGAAAACTCTCTCCAAATGACCTTCGGGTGTCTGGGCTCATAAAGGAATTAAATGTGAAATATTAATATCCCTCATTGAATGTGAACTTTCGACTGTGTCAAAGCCCTCGCCAGCCTTCCCCACATGGTCCCTACTTTCTCTGTTTTATTGTTATTGTTATTGATATTATTCAGCCAGAATGTAGGCTGCCCACTGAAAGCACTGTTACTTCCCTACCCCCAGCCCCTTGCCAAAGTCATTTATGTGCATCTTATGGCCTTGGAGATGATTAAAAGATGATTTCTATTTCCCTGTAGTCATTTGTCATTTTGCCTTGGATCATAAAAGTCCAGGTAAGTTTCCAGGGAGATTTAATCAGGTCTCTCCTGAGATAAAGGGGTGGAAAAGGGGATGAGGCTGTTAGACCAGAGCTCCCGTCATGCCCTGGGCATGAAATCCTGATCGAGCCCCCTCACCTCTGCACCTCGGTCACCTCATCTGTTACAGGTTATGACTCATGAGCTGATATTCATAAACACACACAGTAGGTGCTCCACATGTGAGAGCGCCTTCCCTCCTCACTTCTAAAGAGAGGCCCTGAGTGCTGTCATTGCAGAAGTGACTGTGTCACAGGTCCAGAAATTCTAGCACCTGCAGAAGCACAGCCAACCAGATAGGAAGGCCATGGGGAGGTCCCTGAGGGCTAATGACAGTGGAGCTTCCCAACAGCTCTTCGGGGGATGGTGTCATTGTGCGTTGCCGGGGAGTTTATATCCAGATGGGGTACAGCGTCCTCTTCTGTTTCTTAGACACGTGTATTCCCTAAAGTCCTCACATCCTTGGAGCCATGGCAACATGAGAATGGCCAACCGAGATCAAACCCTGGCCTGCCTCACCCTGGGCCAGTGTTCTGAAACCGATGGGAGGCTTAAGGGACCAGATCTGGAAAGGAAAACACATCCTTATTGGTTTCAGTGGTGCAAGCTGGGAGAGAACTAACATTGTGAGGAGCAGTTCAGTACGAGGGGACGGGGAGGTACAAACTGAGTAAGACACAGTCCCTGTAGGCACACAGATTCTGTCACAATGTAAGAGGGGCTGTCCCAGCGCTGCATGTGTCATGCCTGAGTGCAGCGGAGTTTTCCTTCTACCAGGAATGCAGGGTAGGGGCAGCATACACACAGTGTGGTTTGGGGCTTAGGGCCTGAGGCACGCACGAGAGTCCACTAGACAGAGAGGCTGCCTAGATTGAGGGGTGGGCATGAGCAAGAATCCAGAGGAACAAAGCAGGGTAGGTGGGAGGTCAGTCTGGAAAGATCATCTGGGCCAGATGGTCAAGAGCCCCATATACAGTGCTAAGGTGTCTGCCAAAGCTCCCACTGACGGGCTCTGAAGCAGAGCACACCTTGACCAGGTAGATCTGCTTGTGCCCAAGGCTCACTTTTCTTCCTCGTTCAGAATTTTCATGAACAAATTCACGCTCTCAGGAAAACTCCCTTTAAACAGTTATATTGATCTTTGGAGAGAAAATATTTTCCCATAGATTACTGTACTTATTATTCAAATTAGTAATAACATGACACCTCTAATACAATGATGGATCCATTAGTGCCCTTTCCTTGGGAATAAAAGAAACCTAGTATGGTGAAACTTAAAGAGACATCTGAAGAATCCGTCACCAAGGGGCAGGGGGTGGGCAGCCCTGAGGAATCCAGGGGCCCAAAGTAATGAACTGTCATGGAGGATGCCAACATGGGGGTGAGTCAGATGCAAACATTTTCTGGTTTTTTTCCCTACAAATGTAGGAGAATTTTTTCTACATTTACATGTTGTCATACTTTTTAAATAACATATGAAAAATATGACCAAGGATGCCATGTATTTGCTCTCTTAGCTCCTTCTTTTATGTCTGTGTCCCAAAGGTCAAGACTCTTCTTGTTCTTTACACGTAGGGACTTATTATTTTGTTATATTTGGATATTTAAAAATACATTCTATTGTTTTGTGACTTTCCTCTTTTGCTCAGCATTTTGACCTTGAGTTTGAGCCATATTGATTCAGGTAGGTTTAGTTCATGCATTTTCACTGTAGTACAATAGCCCAGTATTTAAATATGTCCCTTTCTTTCTTGTTCTCTTTCTGTTGGCCTTTTTCATTCTCTCCACCCAACTTGGTTTCTTGGGTTGGGTCCTCTGGAGCCAATCTCTGACATGGAGAGTTGTAAGGCTTATCAGGCAGTATTCTTGGGAGATACACATAAGAAAATGAGGAGGGAAGGGTGGGCAGCAGGAGAAGCTGGACTGGGAGGTGGCTGTAGCAGAGACCCCAACCTGTTCCACAGGGAGCTTTGGGACGGAGATGGTCTTCATTGTTGTCCCAAACGGAGACCAGGTGGCCAGGTCTTTGCATCACCAGACTATAGCCAAACATGAGCAGTTATTCCCTTGGAAGGATGCATAACTGCAGGTGAGTCAGTTCTTAGTGTGCAAGGACAATTCCCAGCAAGTCACAGAGGTGTGAGCACACAGCACCTGGAAATCCAGTCCCTGTGGAATGGGTGTGCCAGCTTGAAGAGAGGATCTGGGTGCAACGTCCATTGCAGACTGAAATGCAGTTGAACCCCAAATTGATTCGACCTGTCTTCCAGGGTGATTTGTAATAACTGAGAGCCCAAAAGCACAGCCTCAAATTCCTCGGTTCCCTCAGAAGTAGTGCTGTGTGTGTAGGCTTGTGCAATCAGACGCTCTTGCGTGAGGTTTGGGAGGAGGGGGCCGGGTGGAAGCTGAGCACTCCTGTGGGCAAGCAGAGGCTTAGAGGGGTTTGGCGTTTCTCCATCAGTGATAGCAGGGTTTCCGGTGTCTGGGTTCTGGTTCGGTGGGTGCTGAGCAACAGCCTACGGGGGCAGCCATTCAGCCGGGACAGGTCACAGCAGGGGCAGTGTGGTTCTGGAATCACCGGCTGCAGCTTCTGATATTGGCAGGCCCCTGCTTGTGGCCATGGCAGGATGGATGTGGGGCCAGGGGCTTCCTGACCTGAGAGGAGGTGGCAGGTCTTTGGGGATCGGGTTCACGGTGACTCTGCACGCCATTCCTGTGACTTCAGTCTGTTCTTCACTGTTTTCCTCCAGTGATTCTCTAAGCCACTTTCGTGCCCTTAAGTGTCTCCCTTCTTGTTAAAACCTCATGGGAGATGTGAAGTTTCTGTACCTGGAACCCATCCGATGTATATCAGTTACTTAGCATTTTATTTAGTAATTTGTATCGGATATTTAGATTTTCTTGCTTTTTCTATTAAAATGAATGCTGCAATAAATATCCTTGTACATGCCTCCTGTTGACTGTATGCAAGAGTTTCTCTGTGTACAAAGGTGCATATGTCTTCAGCGTTGCTAGATAATGCTGAATAGCTATTTTCTCCCCTCATGTTCCCCCTCTATAGTACGAGAGTTCAATTTTTCTATATCTCCACCAACTCTCAGAATTGTTATACATTCTTATTTTTGCCAGAGTACAAAGTGGTTGGTAGCTCTTTGTTGTTTTAACTTTATTTCCTCTCATAATTAGTGAGATCGAGCATTTTTCGCAAGCGTAATAATCATGTTTCCTCCCCTGGGAACTCCATGTTCACATGCTGAGCGGGTTATTCTGCTCAGTGGTTCTTCTCTCTCTCACAGATTTGCAAAATGTATTGATGGATTCTGGACTCTAATCCTTTGTCGGTTGTGTGTGCTGTAAATATAGTCTCCGGGCCATGGCTTGTCTTTTAACTTTTTATGGTGCCTTTCAATTATGCAGAAGTTTTTAAATTTTTAAGGTGTTGCAGAGTTTTCTCCCCGTGGTGGGATTGGACAGAAAAAGTCAAACTCTCAGCCACTCACGTGCCTGGTTTCAGCCACTTCTATTCAAAAGAATGTGTATATTTTTAAGTCAGTATAATACTGGCTATCTCTTTCTGAATATTTACTCTAATTTGCCATTTGTTTGTACCAAGAGAATACATGAAACTATTACTATTTTCAGCCTTTGTGTTACTCCACTTAAGATTCAGGTTCCGGGGGAAAAGAGATGATCTAATTAGTCGAGCTTGAGTCACACACTTACTCTGGGCCCGCAGACGATGGGTCTGCTTCACCGACAGGCCCACCGGGACTGTCAGAGGAGTCGACCCTGGAACGGGAGCCCCAGTGTACCCTTTGGGGAAAGGCAGAACGGGCACTGGGCAGGCACAAAACAATGGATGCTCTCCTAGCGTCTGGCAGGATGAATATTGAATAAGAATACTGATCTCTCAGCTGCAGCAACAGAATTTTGTTTAGCAAAACAGTGAAACAACGAGATAAATTCTTTATAACGTATTTGCATATAATATAATTGGAGCACAAAAAAAGAACCCTCGAGTCAGTCTGAGGCTTTGGGGAAGGATCCAGAGGAAGTAATGCTTCAGCGAAAGGGAGAAGGAGAGATTCCAGGCAGAGGTAACAGCCATGCAAAGAAGGGGAACTATAACAGGCAAGCCGTGTCCCGAGAATGTCCAGGCATTTAGTGTGACAGGCGTGTGAACCGCAAAGAGGGTGGCTCCCGATGAAGCCAGATGAGAAAAAAGTGTCTTATAACTGTTGACTAGGAGATCTCTTCAGAGAGACATAAACGAGCACAGGGAGGTATTTTTAATGGTGAGAAGCAAAGAAAGCGTATTGAGATGCAGGTGTTAAAAATATCTCAGGCTTCACGGAGACTGACACGTGAGACGCCGTCTCGCAGCTGTTCCAAGGTGCCACTGTCAGAGAACAGCATCAGTCCTCCAGGGCGCACAGGGGGCACAGCTCGTCTTTCAACATGGACTTGAACGTAAAGATCCCCATCCTCAGCGTTACAGCAACAAGCACTCGAGTATAAACGTAGATGAGAGTGACAGGCAGGGAGAACTGAGAGCCAGGGTTTTTTTTAATATGCTCTTTAAAAAAAAATCATGCTTCTGTATTTGCTTTTCTGGAATTTACCCCTGTAGATTTTTTAAAAAATATTTTATTGTATTGAATTTATTGGGGTGACATTGGTTAATAAAGACAGGCTTTATTTCAAAGATCGTGCTGATGCTATCCGGACACATCCTGACTTTTGCTTCTGGACACCGGAATGCCTAGACCGGGTCACAACCACGGACTGGAAGAATAGACAGGGTATAAAACATGGTGTCAGTTGACCTTGGCTCCAAACCAGAGTCTGCCACGTGCCTGCTCTGTAGCTTTAGATTTCTCCAATTTTGAATTTTCATACCTGTGAAACGTTATGAAAACCACCACAGACCCCACTCACATCCAAGGAAACCAAACTAAACATAACCTAGTCTTCTACACGTACCTAGAGAAGTCATTCATAAGAGTCTTTATATATATCACTATTTTAAAACAGTACATACAACCAAGCTTTGTCTATTTGATCCCTCCTTGTTTTGAAGCTCCACAGTATTTTTCAATCGGTAGGTTGAAAAAAACCTGATTTTGACCAGCATTTAAAACACAATAAAAACTGAATAAAGTAGACTGGAAGGGCATAAAATAGAGTAGACACAATAGAAATAGAAAATACCAAAGTAATACCATAGTTAAGAATACTATTGTTTCAGATGTGTGTATCTCACTGTGTATCTCACTGTGAGTCCGTGCATCAGGTTATGGTATAAAATAGTTGGCTTAAATTTTTTAGCAATGTTTCAAATAGGATGACCTAGGATTTAAAGTAAGACTTTGGGCTCCAAGTCCAATTCTCTCACTCACAATAGATACTTGCCCAATATAAAGAAGGGGTGGGTGCCCTATGGGTTTTTAATGAATACTGATTGCTAGTCATGGAATGAGTGATGGACATTACCAACTGAGGGCCTGGGCATTGCTAGGAGTTAATGTTCTGAGCAGAAGGAGTGATATCCTAGCAAATAGCTAAGGGCTTTTAGCACCAGCTCAGCTCTGTCTCTGGGGAATGTCTGAATCAGAAGTCACCATTATCCTCCTAAGAACAGCAAATGAAGATTCATAGGCCCATAAATTTCCTCTTCCAGGAGCCCCTGGACTTGCACGACTTAGTTAAAAGGCAGAGATCATGAATAAATGTCCTGTTTAGTAAACCCAGAGTTAGGGGCAGAAACACTTGTCATTTTATAATTCTCTTACAACCACCGAGTTTAGAGTTCACCAACAAAAATATTCTCGAGAAAATTACCTTCGAAGGAAGCGCAGTTTGCTCATTTGGAATTGGTCTATGTGGTTTCTACATTTTCATTCAATTTAACATTCTGTGGGCGGAGGCGGATTTTTACCGACAGAGCCCATGAGAGCATCTTGACAAGAGGACATGGGTATCTTGAAGCCACAGCTTTAATTCACTGATTCACTCCATTATATTTTAAACAAAAGCGTATTGTGCTCCTACTACTATGTTTTTGGTGCCAGCTACATTGAAGAATGGAGGAAACAAGACACACATGTTGAATACAAGTGTACTGAGTTTATAAAGTCAGTGCAGGAGGCTATGGGAAACAATGGGAATGTCTCTTAACTCGAAGGAGAGTTCACGGAAGACTTTTTTTTAAGGAAGCAACATTTAAATCATGACCTGCTCGGAGGATAATTAGGAACTAGTTTGGTAAAATCTCAGAGTGGAGGGACGTTCCTCGAATATGCTAGAGGGTTTGTGTATTTGAAGGCCACAGGAAAAAGAGGGGGACACGGGACAGGACAGCGAGTCAGAGAGACAGCAACAGAGGCTGAAATCATAAAGGGAGGGAAGCGAGAGAGACTTCTGCAAGAGGTAAAGCTGGAAGTCGTGGCACAAGTAAGATCTTAAAGGCCACACCAAGGAACTGGGAGTTTACCCGAAGGGCAATGAGAAGTCATGTGGGAGAACTTAAGTCGTGTTCTGACAAAGTTGGTGGTTGATACAGAGGAGTCAAATAGAACCCACAGACGTAAGGGTCTACGTTTCGTCTACGAGGGACAAAGCAGTGAGGGAAGTTTAAGAAACCCACAATGGTGACCTTGATTAAGCATATCTCCAAGGCCAAAATTATTGTCCTTTCAAGGGCATTTACTTCCCCACCTCAACTCTTGCCCCACAATACTGCATCATAACAACTGCTCCAAAAATCAGTTGCTTCAACAATAGCAATTATATATTTTTGGTTGTTGCCTGTGCTTTTGGAATCATATCCAGGAAATTGTTGGCACATCCAATTCATGAAGCTTTGCCCCTGACTGAGTACCTTTTAAGGGAAGCACTACTAAATGACCCAGCAAAGAGAATGGTCACAAGGAACAGAGAAGCGTTGGTGCAAAACTCCATCTGGATACCTCCCTTCCCTCTTTCCATTGCTCACTGTCCCAATATCCTTTGTTTGCTCTGGCTACATGCCTTTGTTATTGGGAAGGGACGCCGCCAACTCTGACGATAGTGACTAAGACTTGTCTAAAAGAACTTCAGCTCCCAAAGATACCTTCACTGCAACCAGGGACAAAAGAAAACCTCAAACCAAGGGAAAGGACAATGTGTTTGACATTTTGGTCATCTCTGAGCATGTGACAGAAACCTTCTCACAATGTGAAGCCACAAGTCAGAAAACCGACTCAGTGCCCCACTTCCTGCCATTTCTGGCATTCCAGCCCTTAGCATCTTATTAATAAACCACTTTGTTAACAAAAGATACCAGGATTCCACTACAAACACAACATGGTGGAAGAATAATCCATGAACCAAACAGACCCAATTAGTGAAATAAACAAAATTAACATTCTTATAATCCTGCTGTATAATGTTGTTTCCTCCCTCCAGGTGGTGTGACTCTCCCCAGCATGCAATGGTGGCTAACTACTTTTCCAGCCTTTTTAAGTCATATTTATATGATGTCATTTTTTTCATAAAACAGAAGATATTCTTCTGGAATCTTCTCCAGGTTGTGTCGGGTCTCCTTTGCATTATGTAATATCAATAGCAAAATAAATGGGGTTTTTTTTCTGTCTTCTAAATGTAACATCACAACACTGGATGTGGTCTTTCAGGCTATACTCCCTTGCTGCGGATGCTGATTTTATGTCTGCACCATCATCGTAAGGGACCGCACACACATACGTGTGAGTGAACACACATACACATGTGCACACACAGTCACAAATCATCGGCACATGAAGCAGAGGGACAGGAAGAGGTGTTTGTGGTTGGTTGTTTGTATTTTGTTTTGCTTTGGTCATCATACAGCGTGCACAGACTGATGAGATCAGGCTTGCATGTGTGATGGACAGAGACAAGGGACTCCAGAAGGCAGTAATGAACCACCCCGACTGTGTGGGGTGCTAGAAATCTGGAACAGACAGAGATGACAGGTGAGCACAGGTGTACTCCTGACACAAAGGAGAAGGTGGGTGGAATGGACATAGCTGGGAACATTAAGTGCCACCTACCCCTCAGCCGTGAGCCCTGCTAAGCCCATTTCAGTCCACCGATCGGAGTCCACTACAGACATGCAGGTGTGGGCAAAAAGCTAAGTGGCCTTTCCCGTGCGTGGGCTTGACGATAAAAATCCCAGAGAGGCTTAAGGGTAATGTAGAGAGGTGAAAAATATGCACGGCTGAGGTTAGCAGAAAAGCGTCCTATGCCTAATTTGTTGCAGAAATTATTTAAGAATAAGTCAACTGTGAAAATACGGCCACTGAGACCCTGCCAAGGTTAGTATGGACCACTGGGATCTGCTGAGCGAATGCTAGCTACATATTCCAAAACTGCTTGGTGGAAGCTTTCACTTAAGTACCGGTTTTTCTTGCTCGCAGTTTCAGTAAGGGATTGGGCGGGGGTGGAGGTGGTGGCAGGCTGAGGTGACCACATGGAAGGCAATTCTGCGGAGCCGGTTAAAGTGGCCCCTGGTCTCTCTCTCAGGCAAGAGGTTTGCTTTTTCATCCCTCTCTACCTCTCTCCACACACATCCCTGGACACTCACCTCAGATCCTACACAAAATGACGCAGAGACACGCATTTCGCTGGGGTTTGGCCAGAGAGCTGGAAGCAGCAGTCTCTCTCTCATTCAAACTGGCCAATTCTTAGCTCGATACAGGGGCCCACATAAGAGCTAAACAAAGCTTGAAAAGCAGCAATGAGCAGGGTGGGGGGAGCCTCGTGGTCTCACATGGGCCGTGCATTAATTGGTGTCGCCAGAAGAAAACCCTATTTGATAACTCAGTGAATGTTCATGCAAAGGTTTATCTCGCATCTTCCCAAATCTCGAATTACATTGCCTCCACTCCAGTAGAAATCTCTCCCCAGATTTTACTCTCTAATGGCCATGTAATAAAAGGTAATATATGTTCTAATGCTAAGCCATAAATAGGAACACGCAGTGGCACTGTCTTCCTGAAAAAATCTCGGGTCTTCTGGGATGCATATTTGTTCACGCAATGAGCAGACACAAATCAACAATGGTGGCTGGGCAGGCACAGGTGAGTGATGGCCTCCGCTCCTAATGAAATCAAACCATGAAAGGCATTAGAAGGATTGATTGGTGTTAAGTTAGCTGCCAGTGTTAGCCAGGGTACCCCAGGCTGTAATGAAACTGCCAGTGGTTATTTATGGAGACGGAGGGTTTGGGGTGTAAGTTACATCCAGCAGGCTGGGCTTACCAACAGACAGACGTACGCTTGAACTTCCACAATGGAAGGAGCAGCAGACACCCAGTTCTGTGGGGCTCCTGGCCAGCTGGCTGGGGTGGCATGCTTTCCCAATCATTTGCACCAGGCTGAATAAGGCCAGGTTCCCAGCCAAAAAGAAAATGGGTCAAGGTTAATGAATAGCTTGAAAATGTTGACTTTAGGTAGGACAAGAGAAGGGGTCACAATCGACCCTAGATAATTGTCGCTAAACGCAATGCCAATCAAACACATACACACACAAAAACAACACTCTAGTCTAAGCCAAGGGACAGGATCTATACTTATTCTCAATGCTTGCTAATCCTCCTTTAGCCTCAAGGCTCCTTTCCAGAGAGACAGAAAGGGAAAGAGAAGGGAAGCCAAAGTTGATTCTGAGTAATGGAGTGACATGCTCAGGCTCTGGGGACACAGAGCAGGGGACAAGGGTGAAGGAGCCCAATGACCAGCATATTCATCGTGTTCTTCATCCCAGGTCTCTCCACGGTGTAAGGTTTAGCTCTGAAGTAAATGTGGGGAAAAAAGGATGAAAGCCAGTTGAAAAACAGGACTTTTCAAGTGCCACTAGGAGCACGATTATATTACAAGCTGTAACCACCAATCCTGCCCTATTCTTTCACCTATTTGTTGAAACCAATAAAGCCCCTGCATCAAATTGGGTGGGGGGGCTCCACCTGCAGGATCCTTCCCGCTCCTGGCCAACATGGATGAGAGTAGGTCTTCCAAGACATGGTCTGCTTAGGGAGGAATGGTGGCCGATCTCTCAAAGGAGAAGTGCTAGGAGCTTTTCCTCAATGGGCTTTTTATGGGTTCATTTGCATAGGAATACAGGACGTATACATAAAACTCATCAATCATTGTCAGGCAGTAATGATCAAACAATAGATAACATTCAAAGAACTATGAGGGCTTATTTTGAGTCAGGGTCAGATAGCTAATGGGCCATAAACCTTTGGGGAACAAACTCATTTCTCACTTCATGCTTGGACCCTTATCATTTAAATTGAGGGTATTAGCAAAGTAGGTTTCACGGGATTTTATGCATTCTTTCTTAGGCCTAATCACCCTGGGGAAACTGCCTTTTCTAGTACAGGGCCGCACCTACCTCCAGCATTGTTTCAGGCTTAAATCAGGCAGGGGAAGTAAGGCAGCCAAGAGATTAGGAGACTTCTTGCAGACAGAATGAGGACT
The DNA here is from genome assembly GCF_004126475.2 of Phyllostomus discolor. Classification (NCBI taxonomy): domain Eukaryota; kingdom Metazoa; phylum Chordata; class Mammalia; order Chiroptera; family Phyllostomidae; genus Phyllostomus; species Phyllostomus discolor. The sequence goes on along the minus strand of NC_040909.2, from coordinate 130,365,081 downwards.
CAGGCTATGTCAAAGCTGAGGGGCAAGGGTCCATCACCCCTTTTTCCTATAGCCCCCCAAGACCTTCCCTGAGGGGCCCCCTCATGACCATGCCTGTCTTAGGTTGTCCCTCCTTTGAGGGACCTTACCTGTCCTTGGCTAACCGGTCATCTGCCCAGGGCCAAGTAGGGTAAAGTAAAGAGCGCAGAGGCAGCACCCCTGCCAGGGAGATAAACTTTGTCTCCTTAGTGACTTAGGGTCCCAAGGTCTCTCACTCAGCCTTAGCCATGGGGGGTTACAGCTTCTGAAACTAGGCAGGGTGGTTCCCAACATCAAATGACCCGCATTAAATCAAGCCTCCATATCCTTGTGAGTATCTTCCTTTGCCTCCTGTCTCCCAATAAATTTAACTAAGATTCTGTCAAGGTGGTACTCACTCTCACAGTGGTATTTTTAGGGAGTCAGCTCTCAACGCTGGTGACTGTTGAGTGGATCCCGGACACACTAACCATTTTAAACTAATAGGCCACCTGGGAGCTGGGGTACAGCCTTAGTCATTGACAAGGGCAAAGCAGAGACCTGGGGTTCCCACCTGGGAGCTGAGTCTCTATAGATGTTGAGAACTTCGATCCTCATCCTCTGGAACAGTGATCTCCAAATGTCAGGACAGCGCATCTTCATGGGTAAGTAATTGTTTCAACTACCAATATGTCATATATGTATATGTTTATATAAAGTATTCACAGTTTCTACTGTTTGGTATATATTAAAAAGCACAGACAAAAATATATAATGAAGAGACTTGAAATAGAAAAGAAAAACTGCTGCAAAATCACTTTAAATTTATTTATTAATACCACCAAAATCTTTGGTCGTATCCCTAAAAACCCTATGCCTAATATTTTTGTGAGAGTGCCACATCAGGAAAGTTCTGAAAGACTTTGAGATGGGTAGGAAACCGGGCATTCTTTGAGTGGAATGCTGAGTGGTATCTTCAGGGTGAGCTACTTCTGCAGAACTCTGCACATTTGATTGTCTTGGTCTAGGCTATTTTACAACTCTGTAAATTGTAAGGGAAATGATCATGCAAATTACTTTTGTCCATAGAAATGCAAATTAATTTTGTCCAGTAGAGATGCAGTTGATGTCTGCCTTATAGAAAAATACCGTTTGCTGCCCTACAGGGTATGAACCAGTTTTATATCTGTTAAAAATTCATTTTATCATTTCTGATTGCCTGTAATCTGTCTACTCTTAAGATTTTTCTTCAAATTGAATTAATTGCCTTATGGGTTTTCTCATTAATTAATAAACTAGAGAACATCTTTGATACATGTTCATTTTGTGTGTGTAATGCAGCCATGATTTTATCTCTTTTGAAAATTATACTTTAACAAATGAAAACAAACATGTGTCTTTTTAAAAATCTAAGTTTAATGCTTAGATACAGCAATTTAAATGTCTGGTTCTAAGTTTAGTTAATTTTGAGAGTCATTTTTACAGACGCTGAAGCTGCAAAAATAAATTTCACAGAGATAAGTTGGTCCAAATATGAAATTATAATGATAATTTTTCAATCCCACCCCAATTATGTAAATGCCTTTGATACATAAAACTAAAAACTGTTTTCCTTAATGTGAATCAGTAATTATTGTAAACTAATAAGAATGTGTCATGTTTTTGTATAACTGTGTGTGTGTGTGTGTGTGTGTGTGTGTGTATAAACAAATGAGTTGATATTCCACTGAAATTTTCTATTGAAAAAAGTTTAAGGAGTTAAAAATTCTGTTTCCAGTTTTATAAATGCAGATCTGAGAGGCATAATCATTCTCACACTTAATTTATTCTTGGGAAAAAATCATATGTATAATGTTGAAAATATTTTCAGACATCTATTTTTAAATGTTTTCTCCATAGCCTAAGTCTTACTTGAAAAATTGTGATTTTTCCAACATCCTCTTTACCTTGAAGGGACAGGATAAGTATACTGCTTTTTAAAATATATATGCTAAATAGTATTGCTTTTTATCACAAAATGACCAGAATAAAAAAAAAATGTGTCATGGACTGAATTGTGTCCCCAGGATTTCCTGTGTCAAAGACCTAAATCCCAGTGCCTTCCACTACGGCTGCATTTCTAGATGGGGCCTTTAAAGGTGTGGTTCCCTCAAAATAGGTCCATTAGAGTGGGGTCCTGATCCAATATGGCTGATGTCCTGGTAAGGAAATGAGGAGACACCGGGGATGTGCGTACAAAAGGCAGGGAGAGGGGTGCCATCTGCAAACCAAGGAGAGGGGTCTCAGGAGAAGCCGACTCTGCCAACACCTTGATCTTGGCCTTTTTGCCTCCAGAACTGTGAGAGAATAAACTTCTGTTGTTTAAACCACCCAGTCTGTGGTGTTTTGTTTTGTTACGGTAAGCTAATTCAATATGTAACTCATCTTCCAGTCTGACAACACTTTTTAATTCTTTGCTGAGAAAACCAGGAAAAAATCTTATGCTGCAAAAAATACTCATCTCTCTCTATAATATCATGAAGGTCACACTATTTAGAGTCATTCACATAAGTTATAAGTCTCCTTAACAAAGGAATATGAACTAGATAAGACAACACATAAGCCACAATATGCTAAAATGCACTGAAAATCAGAGAGTGGGTCAGTCACCACTGCCAAGAGCTCCATGTGGCAGAATTCCCATCATGCCACCCCCAACAGGTATGATTGTCTGACCTACTTTCCAGATGAGGGCTCTGAACTCCAGTGTCAAGTCATAGATCAAATGAAGCTCAAGTTCTTTCTTTTCCTTAAGGGAAAAAAAAGTACAAATAAAAATTTCCATATTGTCTTCCCACAACCCAAAGAATCACGCTTTGCATGCCTGGGATGCCCACAGTCTGCTTTGGGGGCCGTCACTATAAGCCGCAGGAGCCTTTAGGAAGTGTAAGTGAGGCAGACATGATTTAAAGTGGTTGGTTTCGGGGGAGGCTCCATGCAGAATAAATTATGGGTAGACGTGAGTTAAGGCAGGGAAGCCAGTTAAGAAAAAGGCTAATGCAATTTTGCGAGCGAAAAGTGATGCGGTGTAAAATGAAGAGCTGCTATAAGGGTAAAGAGAAGGAGACATAGTTCCAGCACAGTTGAAGGCCATGCTGGTGGAAGCTGGCAGCAGAGCAGCTGTGGGGTGGGGAGGGCATACGTGAAATGAGAACAGTAAAGTTGGGATTCAGGATCTGGGGGCCTGGAGAATGGGGTGGGTGTTAAGACCACTAAAGAGAAAAGGAATGAGGTGTTAAGACATGTATTTTGGGAAAAAAAGATCACAATTTATATTTTATTTGTGTTGAGGTTGAGGTACTTTGGAATATCTAGGGAAATTACCTACTGTGAAGTAGGATATTTGTGTCTGGAGCTCACAAAGCAGAGATCCAGTTGATTTTGTATTAGTTAGAGTAAGGATGGGATGCAGAGGAAAGAGAATATCACATACAATCTAAGATCACAATTAAGATAAAATTACGATATTCTAGTGTCCATTTAATCTTGGCCTTACGTGTGTTCAGTGCACAGGGCAGAACTCTGTTATTGCACAGGATCTGAATGGTATGCAACAGAGCTTCCCTCTAAGCAAGAAATGGATGCTTCAGGATTATGAGAAAAGAATACAGGCCTCGCCTCTAAAGAGAGGCTTCGGTGCCTGAGGGTGTTCTGTGCTCCAACACTGAATCAGCTGCGGCACCTCAGGGTAACACACCACACAGCTATTCCCTTCTGGGGAACTACTCCCATCCCGGGTCCCCTTACCTAGCATTACCTAGCATTGAGCTCCCCCCAAGTGAGAAAGAGTTGAATTTATATACCTCAGACTCACCAGAATACTCATGGCGGCAGAAGTCCAGGGAATGGATGAATTCACAAACAAAGAGTATACTAGGGCTTTAACATGGTATCATTCTGTCTCATTTCAGCGAAGATCTCGAGAGAACAGATGCCAACTATTCCCACATTCCAAAGCAAGTGACAGGTAAAAAAAAGATTTCAAGAGATGATCTTTAACCTATGCTCTAACATCTTTCTTCAGGTATAACAAGGACAAAATTAAAAAGCCTCAGAGAGTGAATTTCCTTTGGAGAGAGTTGTTGGAGTGGGTGACATTTCTTTGTCTCGCATAAAGAGGAACCAAGGAGGGTAAGCCCTCTCACACTCCAATAGCGAGAGGAGCCTCACAGAACCATTCAGAGTTTTACAGGTTCCCTCTGGTGTTTGTGTAACAGGGTGCCACCAAGAGAGGGGCCCCAAATAGGGATTTGGAATGGGGTCCAGAACTCCAGGTGTCCAGAGAATATTAGAAAAACATATAGGATGTCCTCACCATCTGCCCTCTGCCCCTGCCCTGCCTACAGGTATGAGTTGCTGGAAGGGACACATGGAGCAGGGCCATTGAGAGCTATTTTGCACAGCAACAGCTTTGCAGCTAACCTCTGGCATGGTCAGTTAACATAGCTATAACCTTTAAGTGGTTTCATAGATATGTTAAATAGCTGTGGCCATGCTTTAAGCCAGGAGGATGGAAGTGACTTCCACCCAGGATGTAACTAGGAGGCAACGCCCCCTGGTTACAGCACCTGCAAGAGTGCTTGGAGATGGCTGGCTCCACACCATGGGGCCACGCCTGCCCAGACTCACTATGGCAGCCCAGTAAAGCTGGAAGGATATGAGAGTGCTGGCAGGTGTAACCAATTGTAGGAGGAGCCGGAAATGGGGCTTCAGAGGAAGATTGGCTCCAGGATTTAAACCCAGACTGGGCAGCCATTGAGGGGAGAACCGCAAGACTTTGGCCAAGGTGGGGACCTCCACGGCTTTGGTGAGAGTGAGGACCACGTGGCTTTGGGGTGCTTCCTTTGGCCACATGGCTTAGGAAGCAGGAGAGACTTTGCCTGGAAGAAAAAGGGTGAAAGGACTCTTGCTGGTGGGCCATGAGAAGGTGCCACATGGCTTTGAATTAACTGGACATCCTGGTGGCAACACAGCTGATGGTGCCAGGATCCCAAATCATGGACTTCTACTTCTTTTCCTGAGATACGGTACCCCAGGCTGGGCATAGCAGAGAAGGAAGGACTGTGTGCATTTGTGGGTATCCTAAAAGACTTTAATATTTTAATGAAGGCATTGGGTCACTACTTTAAGTCTGTATAGCTTTAAATAAATATTTCCTTTCCTTTTCACAAATCTCTGGCATTGAGAGACGTCTTTCCTCTAGCAGTGGGCATAACGAACCTAGTGGGAGGTCCTTTCAGTAATAGTATATCGTACCCCTCCCCTGTGGCCCTCTTCTGTAACATTTGCAGGACACAGTGGACTGGTATCTGACACAGGCCCTAGAAATCTAAAGCTCAGAGGTCCTATCAGCCAGAGGCTTTAGGGCAGAAGCCTGAGTTGCCTAGGGAGTTATCCACCAAGAACAAAAAATAGCTACATGGCAGAAAGGTATCACATCCACACCCTACAACCACTTTAAACCCTCCCTCGGATTACCCACTGAGGTGACGTGTTCTCATTCGGAGAGAGGGGACAGCACAAGGGCTCAGGGGGAGACGGTGAGTGGCCAGCTAGAGATCTGCATCATGCTGCAGAAAGTTCAGTGAGACAGTCCTAGGGGTGAAGTCTCCAAGGGACCCATGGACACATCCCATGAGAAACACAACATTGAGCAGATATAAAATCTAGAGAACAGCAAAGGTATATTGCATGCCAGTATTGTACAAGATCTTTCTTATCTCTGTAGTCTCTTATCCTACGGCTCTGGAGGGGAGAAAGGGAGGGGGAGGTGGGGAGTGAGGGAGGGAGGGAGAGAGGGAGAGAGAGACAGAGAGAGAGAGAGGGAGAGAGACTTGATCCCAAAGCTCACAATGAGAAGGTGGTGAGGAGAGGAGTCGAGTGCTGAGGAAGAAGGTAGAAAAGAGGATAACTTGCACTCAGTGCAGATTTCTACCCTGAAGGAGGACCTTGTTGAGGGAAAGGAGAATTTTCACTTTGATAATCAGTGGCGTTCTGATTGTAAAATGGGACTGTGCACTTCACTGATTCCGATGACACTGTTTCGTGGCCAAAAAAGTGGCCAGAGAACCACCAATGATCTGAGAAGGATTACAAGAGTCGCTCATGGAGCCAGTCATGGATTTCACTCAAGGGCAAGGAAGAAGCCCCCCAGACCAGGCCAAGGGGAGGCTCATTCCATCAAGGCCATGGCTATAGGCGTCTAGAATAAGAACAGAGAAGATCTGAGAATAGAGCTGCACCATCTCAGTGAGGTGTGGGCAGAAAAAGAGAAGCATGAGAGGCTGAGAAAGAGCAGCAAGGAAGGCAGGAGCCAGTGGTGTCACGGAAGTGGCTGTCATTTTCCTCTAAATGCCACCCTTTTATCATGAATCCTCACACACGTCCCCACCCGTACACATACTCAGTGCAATCCTGGGCATCTGGCAGGCCACCGATGAAAAAGCTGTGAACCGAACTGACAGAGCAGTCCTGGGAAGAGTCTGCATCCACCTGTACCAGCTGCAGAGGCTACAGCACTCTGGGCACCCAAAACCCCCTGTGGGATAGAGACGTAAATGACGAAACCAGGACCTTGTTTCCAGTGCCAAGAAGGAGCCAGAGCCGGTGAAACATTCGCTGTGCCGGATGAATGCCTTCTGCTTTTTTCACACTTTCACCCCGCCTCACAAACACAGCTTGTCATCCCAGAATAAAGGAGAACAGGTGTGTTCCTTCCACCGGACAGATGAAGGTGCTGCGACTAAAAAAAGAAGTGGACAGACTCCCTAACCACGACTAGAGCAAAGACAAGACACCAGGACTCCTGAATGTTGGGCACTTTTTATAAAACGTTTTGCTCTCTCCCCGAGATGGCTTTTATGTGCATGGCCCTTTCAGTTTACAGAATACGGTCACTCACTTTCTTGAAGGTTCTCCCTCCTCCTCAGCAGGTCAACTCCAGGTGACTCCACAAAATCCAGCCTTTGTCAGCATTTAGTGCATTTAGGTCTTTACTAAACGCACTAAAGCATAAGTAACCTTCAACTATGTCAGGTGCATTCAGCTCACATAAATAAAATGGAAATGGCCTTATGTCCTTTCACATAGGAATGTTGAGAGGTTTAAGAACACACGTTAAGTGCCCAACACATAGAAAGCTTTCTGTGGTTATTAATTAATGGGCATCAGCATAAAGAGTTCCGTGGCCAGTGAGTAGGAAGAAGACATTGTGAAGACTGCTGTTCTAACCTTGGGGACATTCTTGTCAGCGTCACAGACATGCCCCCCTCCTGTCTCCTAAATGGCAAACCTTGCCCTACCCGAGATCAGCAGGAAGAGGCACACTCGCGCTCAGTTCCTGCCACATAAAAACAACAGGGTTCAGCAACTTCTCTGCCAAAACGTTTCCAAATGTTTCTGTGCCTTACTTAATCTCAGTGATAAATACCATGCAAAGAGCTGAGGCTAAATGCCAAAGGCATAAACCAGCTGGAGAGCAGCAAAAACATGAGCCATTCGAGCCCGCTCTCTGATGCTCAGGGGAGCTTACCTGTTCTGCTGTTTCGATAGACACCACAGTTGGAGTACTGTGTGATGTGTCTGGTGGTCAGCATAGCAACAGCAGGGGTAAATACATGTTTCAAGTATCCTGCATGCAAGCATCTCTCTGAGTGCTTTTAATACCAAGCTGTACCACACAGACCAGCAGGGGTTGGTATTTAACAGCACAGCTAGCGAGAGCTACAGTGTCCTAGAAAATTCCACGCGTCTCATTGTTGATCAGATGCAAGGGACTGTGCATAGCATTTTCATGAGCAGCTACTCCGTGACCTCCAGAGCACACATGACAAGTCGGTATTATAGTCCCATCTTAGACGCTGGGGAAACTGAGACCAAGAGGTTAAGGAGCCCATAGTGACGACATGGCTAATCAACAGCGAGGTAGAGCCTACGTCTTCTGGTCCCAACTTGCATGACCTTGATGCTACAGTGTGGTTGTCTCAGGCTTTTGTACAACTTGTATGTCTCCCAGATTCGATCGTGAGCCTCCTGGAGACTCCACAACCATGTACTAAGGCTGCACGAAACTCAGCTACCATCCAGTGTAGCGATGTTCATTGTTAAAGAGATCATCATCTGCAAAATAAATTTCACTGAGAATTCCATTATGTAAAAATTGATTCAAATGGGACTCAGCTTCCTCAACTGTAAATTTTGGGAGGAATAGTGAGATAGCATGAAGTGGTCCCAGGCTTGGAGCACAGTTTGAAAACCACAGGTTTGGACCAATCCCCATATTTTATAATGGAGGAAAAGGAGTCCTAGAGAGAAGGGACTCACCAAAAGAGAACTTTTTAAAAGTCTTCAGAGCTCCTTTACCTTCATTCCCTCATAAAAGTCTATTTGCCATGAGTCGTGGTCACATTGTATTACGAGAAACAGGCCGTGACTTCCCCAGCTTGACCCAGGCAGCACTGGAACTAGGATTCCACCCCAGGTCTCCTGACCCCAGCTCCATGCCTCCCCACCATTCCATCGGGGCACCCCAGGCCTCTCCTGAGGAAGTGAAAGCTGGGCCTGGTGAGGAAAAAAGTTCCCAAAGATCCAGAACTATTCTGCATGTGCTGACCCGCCCAGACTCGGTTGCCTCTCAGTCCTCACTGTTTATTGAACAGGCTCCCGTTCGCTGGTTCACAATGTGGATCACATTCCCAGAGTGTAAACTCAGCCCTGCAAACCTTCCTCGTGTCCGCCCCTCCTCCTCTGCCGTCCTGGGTGAAATCATTATATTGTACGTGGTTCATCTGTGCCTGCCACTGTGCAGCAAGCTAATCCTTTCCATGCAGCCTAGAGGGAGGGTGTCTGGGGGTTGGGGGCAGGCGAGAGAAGGGAAGCGTGTTTCCAGTTACCCAGGAAGCAAGCAGCGCGGCAGCAGAACAGAGTGAGTACAAACAAAAAGTGGGGAGTAAGAAAGGCTGCCTCCCGGAGCCTCCTGGCCTGCACTCTGCAGACGCGGGCCCGTGTGGGAGTCACCAGGTGCTGCAGCTGAGCCCCTGGGCCTCCTGCCATCTTGGCTGCTGTGTAAGGAGGAGCCCACTGGGATCGTCCCAAAACTGTAATCCAGGTGCACTCTCGTAACAGAGCCAGTGTGTGGACTCCTGAGATGTAGAAGAGACTTCGGTTCGGAATACTAGCAATAATTATTGGCATGACCCCAATAATAATAAAGGGGCCATGAAAAATCTACTATAAACAATTCACTAAAGAATATACTTTTTAAAAAACCTCCTTCTTTCCCATTCCTAAGGCCAGAGAAGGAAGGGCAGGATAGATGAATAAGCGTATGGAACCTTCTTATCACTCCTGTTCATGCCAACGGGCCACAGGCTCTGCTCAGCTTGGAAGGCTGGGGTTAAATAAGAGATGAGAATTTTAGAACGAAGAGAACTAAATCTTAGTCCTTGAGAGTGACCAAGAAGTTGCAAAATCTGACTAGAATGTCTACCTAATTTACTTCATATTCCAGGGCTCTAAAGAAAGCCAAAGGGGCACTGTTTGTAACTGCTTGAGGACGAAGGTGTGAACCAGGATAATCCGAGGCCACCCAGGACACACGTCACTGTGCCGGAAGGAAAGGGGCTCCATGGAGCACGCTGTTAACAGAGTTTGGAAAAATAGAAGCATGTCAGGTGTATCTTTAAATTAAATGATTAAGTCAATTAATACCCACTTTAATTTTTTTTGTATTGAAGTTATTTTGTGAGGATTCTGTCACTGCTGAAAGCCCCTCAGGAAACCGTGTATAAATGTAAAAATAATCAGTCTGGGTGTGAGTGCTAAGACAAAGGAAAGCACTGGGTACCAGAGGAGCCCGAGTGGGAAGAACCTAATCCAGCCTGGAAGGCCCAGACTTTCCGAAGGAGGAAACCTTGGGCTGCACCTTTAGGTGCAAAGAAAAGGTGCTCAGATGTGTGAGAAAGGTGGGCAGAATGGGAAGGGGAAGACCAAGGAAGAACCACGTAAAAATAAACAAATGCAAGGGGAACACTAAGGAGATAAAAGAGGTTAGATCTAAAGCTGGGGCTGACCAACTACGTTCACAGGCCAAAGCTGGCCCTCAGTTTATTTTTGTCAATAAAGTTTTACTGGCACACAGCCACAGCCATTATTTTATATATTGCCTATGGCTGCTTGCACACTTCTGTGGCAGAGCTGAGTGGTTGCAACAGAAACGGTCTGGTCTGAAGTATTTGCTAGCTGGCCCTTTATGGGAAATGTTTTCTGACCCTCTTATCTAAAGTTCTAAATAGTAAACCAGTTTCCTTGCCACCCCACCCTGCAAGCCATTCACCACCAGGTCTAAGAGAAGTACACAAAAACCGTGGTGGGCCTCCTTTATTACCACTCTTTTATTACTTTATCACTTTAGTAGTTGTACAGGCTTTACATTTCACTCTTTGGTTTCCCACCTAGTGATCTTGGCTGGATCCAGACATAACAGAGAAGATTATCTTGTGAATGAGGAGGTAGGTGTCAAGAGGTTGCTGATAACATCTTATGCCCATGGGCCAATTATTAAAGTCAGATCCTTGCAGAAACAAGCCTTAAGAAGAGAAAAGAGTCCACGGAGTTTATTTTGGAGGTGCAGCAATCCTGGCAGGGGAATGGGAAGGTGATGCTGGAGGAGAAGAGCAGACAAGGAAGAGTGTGTTTTCCATTCGGCAACCACAGTGGACGACCAGAGCATCGCCTCTCCAGGAATGTACAGGAAACTGTGCACAACACCTGCCTCAGAATGAGCCCAGTCACGGGGGAGGAGGCTGGGCTGCTTCTGCCCAATACCCAGCAGCCATTGGTCATTAGAAACCCAGTCCCCAGGTAGCAATGCCCAGTCGTTGGCTGGGCACAGTGGCCTCCAACAGCCTGAGGACAGAGTCAAATGAATAACTATTCAGATGAATAATATCTGAATTTTATTTGAATAATGCCACCTCAATTACATATATATGTACTTTTACAAAACAAATGCATTTGCAAAATATTAACTGTATACATTTTACAAAAATGTGCATGCACATTATTTAATCTTCAAATCACCTTTGTGAGATTTGTGTAGGTATTATATATGTATGTATATAGACATGGATATACACACACTTGTGTATTTATAGTATCCCCATTTTATAGATTTAAAAAATGAAGTGCTGAGAGAGAACATGTAAAAAAAGGGAGGAGAAGGAGAAGGGGAGGAGGAAGAAGAAAGGCTTTAGCATGAGGCAGACTGAGATTTGAGCCCTAACTCTGAGACTAGCAGAGTGACCTTAGAGAAATGACTTAAGCTCTCTGAGCCCATAAGTTCGGTGTTTAGGACCGATAGGATTTTTAGGAGGACTAAAGAAAGTAATGTCATAACAATAGCTACTGTTTGGGGAATCTACCATGAACCAGGTACTGTGCTAAAGAATGTACACACTTTACTTCATTTAATTGTCCCAGTCTTTTATGATATGCCACATATCACAGCCCTTGGAGGACTAAGAAAATTGAGCAACTATGTGCAAACCGTGCAGAACACTTTCCCACACTGTGGGAAGGCAACCAAGAGCAACTGGTAGTAATCAAGGGGCCGGTGGCAGAAGCCCTGCCCAGGAAGAGCGGGAAGGGGAAACCGAGGCAGCAGAGGGCACCGATATGGTGTGGCTTCCACCTCGTGCAGGAGACACTGCCTGCACAAGGCAGGGGCATGATCAGCTGCTTGACATATTGCACCTTTTAAGCGATGTTTCTGTTTGTTTCTACTGCTGCAATAAATCAGGCTGTGTAGTAAAATATTTATTTACTTACAGGGCAAGAGTAACACCGCAGGGTCTAAATATATCACATGCATAATGGCAAAGACGGAAAACCAGCTGGCAGTGGTAGCGAGAGATGTCACACCTGCCATGTCCGGGAGCACATGACCTTCCCAGGACCCTGAAATACATGGCCATTCAGCTGGGCTACAGCTCAGGAATGAACTCCTGTGGAAATGCTAGCACAAATGGAAAAACCATGCAGGCTGCATTCCTGGTCCTGGAACCCACAGAACATGATCTCAGCATTCGCCATCCCTCCACTGGAAAGATTTCCTCCAGAGAGGCATATGGCCCACTCCTGCCCTTATTTACTCAGTCCTGTGATCAAACGTGGGGCTGAGACCCTTCCACCCCCTTCTCTGAAAGAGCTACCTCCCCACCTGCACGCGCTCTCTCTCCCCAGTGCTGCTGTGTTGGTTGTTCAAAGCATTTATTGACAGTTGACACTTCAAATGTCACCTCATTACTTGATTGCTGCGCAGTCACGCAACACTTAAGGACAGTGATACATTCTAAAAATGTGTCACTACGTGATTTTGGCAGTGTGTGAACATCAGAGAATTCACTTACACAAACCTAGATGGCACACCCTACTACACACCTAGGCTGCATTATATAGCCTATCGCTCCTAAGCTACAAGCCTGCACAACATGATAGTGTGTAAAACAACACGAGATTGAATACACACAAGAGAAAATGATGCATTCAAGCGATGCGGCAGATACAAGATGTTATGAGGCTGCTGCCAGAGCAACCGGGCATAGTTTTACAGCAAAAATTTGTGTTTTTTTTTATAAGTAGAAGGCATTCACCCACAAATAATGATAAAAGTGTAGTATAATAAACATACACACCAGTAAAGTAGTGGTTTATGATTGTGATCAAGTATCACGCACCATACAACACTGTATGGGCTGCACGATACGCCTGGCCCCACAGTAGGTTTGTTTACACCAGCGTCACCACAAACACGTGAGCAATGTGTCGCACTAAGCATTATGACGGCAACGCTGTTGCTGGGTGACAGGAAACTTTCAGCTCCATTAGAATCTTATGGGGCCCCCATTGTCTATGCCATCTGTCACTGACCAGAACGCCATCACACGGCAGATGACTAAAATTTTATCTGTCTACTCAGCTATTTATGTGTATTTATTCCTGTATGTATCATTTGACGTTTCTGTGCATGGCCTGTCTCTCCACACTAGAGTGTGAACCGCACAAGAACAGGCACTTTCTGTTTATTGAAGCACCTCCAACATCTACGATGGAGCAGGAAATAGAGTAAGTGTGAGTAAAGATTTCTCTAAACAAAAATGTATCCTTATACCTGTTTGGAGGTTTGTTTTAGTTGTTGATTCGCTTTTAAATGAGAATTATAAGCAAGCAACAAAAACTTATTCCAGTTATGCTGTCTGTCTCTTCTCTTGGGTCCCTGGGGGTGTGCTGTCTAAATGTCATATTGAATAAAGGAAAGAAGCCGGGACACATATTCACTGTGTCTATTTTTTATCTGAGATTTCACACGATCATTTTAAACAGCTTGTCCTATCATGGTATCACACTACACTAAGGAGACTGTGCTGGTATCATTGTTCTCATTGGAAAGATCGAGAACTCTGGTTCAGAGGAGTTAAAGGGCTTACCCAAGGTCACACAGCAGTTTAGCCATGGGAGGAACAGGTGGCTGATGCTAGGGTACAGGAATCTGGATGCACATCCAGTGAGTTTTTCATTAGGCATGAGGCAGGAAACTGTAACCACATCACCTCCACCTGCCACAGCACCCCCAGGGGAAGGGAAGACATTACCCATCCGCCACTGACCAATGGTGCCCCTCCGTCTGGACCAGGGCACGGCTGCTCTTCCACACAGCATTCACGCCAGCCTCCATCAAGCAGTGATGTTGAGAGGTTAACACGTCTTCTCACTACGTATCCTGTTGACTCTTTTGCCCTCTCCCAGTCCCCTGTCACAAGATGGAGACAAAGCAGGGCTTAGGTTGTAGAAGGGGTCTTTTCGGGATGACTTACTAGAAAGCTCTACCAGTTGCTCAGCACCATTTCACAGTACGTGCAAGTATATGACTGTTATTTTGATGCATTGCACTGGAACGAACTTTTATATACACATACCCATACCACATACACACGGAGTCATAAAACGGTATTATAAATTATGTGTAAGAATGGGAAGAGAGGCTTTAAAATATTTATTTCATTGCCATTACAGGTACATCTCATATTAATACTTTACAGAAACTAGAGAGAATGAATCTAACCATTTGCTGCTAGATGTTTACATTTCAACGGCTCTAAATCTTCCGTGCCCACGGTGTCAGACTGAGGAGACGGGTCTTGATAAAGTGTGTGTGCTTATTTATATGTTTTGCCCAGGCCAAGCCCAAAGAGCAGTCTTCCTGTTGAGAAATATTCCCAAAGAATCTGGCTTATACCCAAGCAATAATTGCGATGCATAATTTTTTTGCAAATAGGCAGTAAATGTAAAATTTCATTACAGCTGATTTCTCTGTAACCACCTGGGGTTCTAATTAAAATTCACTCCTGATATATGTAATAGCATCAGATAATGTTATCCTTACCTCATTATGTAATAATTACATCTGTGGCTTTTGGTTTTGTTTTTAATTAGCATCCACAGTTTCCTACAAATGACATGGGGCAATCAACACAATTCATTTTTTTTTTAATGATAGAAGGAAAAGCTTAAAGGACAAAGAAAGCATCCCAAGGTAGTTAGGAAGGCATGAATAAAAGGTCACTGATTTGAGCTAGACTGGATTGCATTCCATCATCCTTTTCTCTTACTCATCGGTTCCTATGACGAGGGTGGGGAGCGGACCTTGTGCATATTTTGTGAAGGCAGAGCCTATGATAAGTGGTGGCTCCTTCCATTTACACAATTACATGATACTGACTTCGTGGCGTTTTGTCCAGCTTCATTCATCCTTCGTCAGGGCTTTGTACCGTATTTGCTGTAGACCTCCAGGAGCCCTGGAGGGGCGGTGCTTGGTGACAGGTGGCATGAGCAGCAGAATCAGCAGTGTGGCTTAGCCCAGAGCCTGCTGACAGGTTGGAGGGCAAGAGGCAGGAGGAACAAGGGAGATGGAGGGTTGCTGTGACGTCTAACTTCATCTCACCCATTGAGCTGGGTTTTGTGCAAGACCAAGGCTTAGAGTCACTTATGTAGGGTTTAAATCAAATGCAAAGTTATTTTGTATTAAAAAACATGGGGATGTCAGATGACACCTTGGCTGCACATTTTTCTATTTAAAATAAAAATGTAAGAGGCATATGTTGAAAACAGGAGGCACTGTGCCAAAGAATTGCTCTTGAGTGAACATAATAATGCTTTAGCTGTAAATAATAACTATCTTGTTTCCTAACTAATTTGTTAATTCGGTTTTACCTCATACACTTGAGACCTGCCATGACCCTGTTTAAGAACCTTCAATGGCTCTCCACTGCCCACAAGATCAGTTCTAAATGCCTACACTGGCACCAGAGGTTTCCAGTCAAACCCCAAACCATATGTTCTGCCTTAGCTTCTGATGTTTCTCTTAAAGAATAATTCACCCTAGACTTTCTGGTCCTAAAATCATGTCTTACACATTCTCCCCTCCTCTCCTCTCCTCTCCTCTCCTCTCCTCTCTCCTCCTCTCTTTTCCTATTCTCTCCCCACCCCCATAACCCTCTATAACCCTCCACATAAAAGCATAAAGCCTAAGGTTTTCCTCCTCTCCATTTCCATTTCCCCTACATAAGCCTGACATATTCCTGTCTTCCCACCTCAAGCCCCACATGTTAGTAGGTAGTGCACAAGGGACTCTCTCTTAATAGAAGAAAGACCCAGTTAGGAGCAATGGAGAGCTGAGTGCTACACTAGCCATAAGATCACTTCTCTACTCTCCAGGTCCATATTAGTCTGCCTGCCTTCAGCCTAAGATGCATGTTGGCCCACATGCTGTAATCTAACCCACCAAGATGATCCAGTCGGGCCAACCAAGAGGTTAACTGGCAAACATTTCTGAATACTGGCCAAGTGAGGCACCTTGCTGGGCTCTTTATATGGATTATCTCACAGAGACCCCCGCCCTTCCAGCACCCTGTGAGGTTGGGACTGGCTGTATCCTCAAAAACATAGATAACTCAGGCTCAGTGGGTTTGAGTAAGTTGTCCACGGTCATGTTCCTAATGTGTCATCAGGAAGAAGCCAGCAGGGCAAGCATCCTGGTTCACAACCCTTGTCATTGCAGACCATTCAAACAGGAGGACAGCTTGGAGGAAGTCTCCCAGAAGTTTGCATGGTTCCATCCCCTCGGTGACCGGTCAGAACCCACAGATCCAGAGAAATGAGGAAGCTCATTTGTTTTCAGGACAGGCTGGGCTGGGTGGCTCTGTGTCAGAATTCCTGGAAGAACGTTGATCAATAGTTTATTCACCCCATTTGGACTGCCACTGTTTTGCCTACATCCTGTCTTCCCAAGGCAGCGGAGGCCATAGGGATGGCCTCAGGCAAGATGCCCTTGCAGGACTCACACAGCAGTCAGCATGAGCGGCCGTCACCTTCCCCATGTGCAGAGGGAGCTCCGTCACCGTCAAGCACCACTGTAACATGAACTCCTGCAACCCTCACAGGCACGGTGTGAGACAGGAGAGAGCAATGGCATCATGACTTTCAGTGTGCCCAACATGCAGGTGAGGAAACAGAGGTGCTGAATGGCTGAAAGCAACCATCATAGCGTGGGTAAAAAGAAAGGATATGGACAATGGTCTATTTATTGATCAGGTTAGTAGTTACAGGATATTCACTTTATCATAATTCATTGAACTACATATTCTGTTTTGTATACTTTTCCATAGGAATTACACTTCTAATAAAAATGGTTATGGAAGGCCATGACTGATTTAATTCCAAAACTTAAGAATATGTATCACAACCATTCTGTGTCATTCCTTGGCATAGGTGTGTGGTATTCCATTTTATAGATGTATAGTTACTTACTTATTTATTTCTATAGCTGTTTATTTAACATTCTCTCCCTGAGTTTCTTCCTAGTTTTTGGTATGATTTTGGTGTGTTATAAAAGATATGTACATCTATGTACATATATCTTTGTTCACATGTGCATGCATATCAGTAAGATAAATTATTTTAATTGTATTTAAAATATTAGTCCTTGACAAAGCATTTTTTATTAAGGTTTTGGTAGTTACTGGCAAATTTCTCTGCAAAAACTTGCACCAGCCCTTGATGGGAACACATCTGTTTGCATCTGGCCAGTAAGATGATCATCAAACTGGCGTCTGTCAATCAGCCTGGACAAACTTCTCACTGGTGTTCTAATGTTCATTTCTTCCATTCTCAGTGATGCTGGGCATTTTTTCACATGCTAATAAGCCCGTTTTATTTCTTTTTCATCAATCTGCCCGTTCATATATTTGCCTATCCATGTTCCTATTAACAAAATAGTCTTTTATTGATTTCTAATATCTCTTCGTCTATTGAGAAATTCAGTCCTTCATTTGTCATTCTTTATATATTTTTTTCTAAAGAAAAATGATCTATTTTTATTAGTCAAATCTGTCCATCTTTTCCCTCACCTTTTGGGTTTATGTTTTGTTAGAAGGGCCTTCTCCATTCCAACATGACTTAAGAAAATATTTTCTCTAAGGCGGCATACTTAAGGGGATTTACCTAATAAGATTTCCCTCTCTCGGGGCAACCAAGTGTTGGCAACAATATTCAGCTAATGCCCATGCATGTTGGGTTGAATACCTGAAAGATTCTTTAATGTGAAACTCAGCAAACACGGTCCAAAGAAATACTTGAACAAGACTGGAGCCACTGGATAGTATGGAAAATAAACAGATTTTACTGGATAATTAATTAAAGTTTTCTGTTGTACAACAGACTGTAGATACTATTTGGTGGGCTTCTACTGCTCACCCACAATTCCTCCTCACGAAGGAAACGATGAATATATTCAGCCGGATATAATCTAAGCTCTAGCATTTATCACACCAGCCACCGTTCTGTCCTGGACACAAACTTCCTCAGTTGTTACCACTTAAATTACTTATAGGACAGGAAATAGAGGTTCCCAGAGGTGCAGGAATTTGACCACCATAGCACCCACCAGCTAGAGATACAGACAAGATTTAAACCTAGATCAAACTGCAAAGGCTGAACTCTTAAGTTTCAGACAATACATCTATTTAAGACATTCAAAGGTATAACAAAACTTCAGTGGATAGGCTAAAAACGCGTTGCCTGAAAAAGTCCAAACAAATGAGACTGCTGGGAAGGGTCTCATTAATACAAGGCAACCCCAAGTTTTAGCACAATAGCCCTTTCCAGAAAATATCCTACACCCACTGCCCACAAGAATTGGTGGACCAGGGGTGTTCCTTTTGTCCCGCTGCTTGCTTGTTCTCTGACGGATGCGGATGGCGGTGTGGCTGGCTGACTTTCTGTCTAGACAGAAGCTACTCCCCACGGCTCACGTAATTCCTCAGACGCTGCCGGGCCACCTCCACCTCCACAGTTCCCTCCTCCTCGCTGCTCTGCATTCTCCGTGGCTGCTCCCGTCCTGCGGAACGAACACATCAAAGCCATATGGAGTCATTCTTTCTGGGCGCCGTGTCCTTTCTCGCTTCTCCTTTTCCTGGAGCATTAATATTAATAGCTTGTTTCTTCGCCGTTGCTTTCTTCTTCCACCTCCAGGGACCGGAACCTTTTCTGGGTCTTTGTGCCAGACGGAGGCCAAGTCTGAAGGCGTGGGGAGGCCCGCTGGAAGGCACAGGCGCGAGGGCGTCTCGGGTGTAATTAGGCCACGCAGGGCAAGCATGCAATGCCGCTCCACTGCAACCCAGCTGAGCCAAAGCTTCTTTGTAATATGTGTCCTTTCGGACGAGGAAAGAAAGAGGTGCAAATAATCTAGCAAAAGCCCAGTGAAATCATTCCTAATTAATTAACCACTGGTGTGCAGCCAGGCTCTGTACTGATGCCGCATGCCTCATCTCATGTCGTTATCACAATGCCACCAGGTTAATATGGGAATCCCCACTATACAGGTATGGAACCTCAGGTCAGAGGGCATCAGTCACTTGCCCCGTGTCACACAGTTTGCAGGTCTGAACGTGGAAATGCCAGTCTCTTTCTAAGTAACGCCTCATCCCGTGTTTTAAACCTTCACCGTCCACTGGTGCCTGTCCTGGCGCCTCTCGATTCAGGCTGAATTCCCAGAAGATGGAGACAGGAAGAAAAGCTCCTTTTGTGCTCCGTCAATGGACCTCGGTGTCAGAGCCTGGGATCTGGCACCGCAGGCCTGGCTGTCGTGGGCCTGTGTTCTCCTCGCTCACGCCCCCTCCAGCCAAGCTTGGCACCGTCTCCGAGGCTCCGGGAGCTCTGGCATGGCAGGCCCCCGGCCAGCTCAGTGCTGCCAGCCCTCAGAGAAGGTCCGGTTGCTGCTCTACGCAGCCCACCACGGGCCAGAAGCAGCTGCAAGTCAGGAATCCCGAGAAGCCATCTGCCAGGTGGACGGGAGAGAATCTCGAAATGTCAGCGGTCACACTGGAGTGGGCAGAGGGAGCAGCGCTTCAAGTTCATGGAGATAACAGGCTACGGAGTGACAATGACAGCACCCTCGCTGTCATCGTGGGGTTTTGTTTTTAAGTTTTAATGTATTCTCTGGGTGTGAAAGTCTGACGTGGCCAAAATATCTAGAAACTTGATCGTGGTTTGCAAGGCTTTATGTGATATGGCTTTGGCAGGGTTTATCGACCTGAGCACGAATAACCCTCTCTTCCTCTTAGCTCTGACGCTGCCGCCTCCTTTGGGTTCCCCAGACTCCTCCCGGAGGGAGGGCTGTCCAGCCCCAGGGCTGCTACCTCTGCCATGGACCTAGCTCATCCCCACTTACATTTTCAGCCTCACTGTGGCACCCACATCAGAGTAGGCGATGTGGCACAGACTAGGCACTGATCACACGGGGCACCAGAACAGTGAGCTCTGTATTTTCCTTAAAGGGCCAGACAGTAAGTATTTTCAGGTTTATGGTCCATACCGTTTCCTTTCCCATCTACTCAATCCTGCCATTGTTGGGTGAAAATAGTCATAAATAATGTAAACCAGTGGGTGTGGCTGTGTTCCAGTACAACCTGATTTACAAAAACAGGTGACAGGCTGGATCTGGTCTGCGGGCCGTGGTTTGCTGGCCTTTGCTCTTGGATGTCATAAAAATAGGGAACTGTGCAAGCATTAACTGGGGTTTCCACAGTAACCTAAGAAAACCGGCAACATGTAAATTGGTTTGGATGCCAGAAAACTAGATCACACCTTTGCGTGTAAATTGAAGCAAATATTTCTTGCTGGGCCGAGCCTGCTTGTCATGCATTTTTTTAAAAAAGAGATGCATGGTATCAGCAGTCAGCTGAGGCTCTTGAATTCCAATAATCCACGGGGTGAAATGGGAGCAAATTATTTATTTTAATATCTATATTCCGAATCCTTTCACGTGCTTCCCAAGATGCCGCCTGGCTTGAGAAACTGCAACAGGAAACTGAAGTGAGAACAAGAACTATGGAAACGTAGAAGACACGTTGCCAGAAGTGTTCAGAATATCGATTCTGCATCAGCCAGTGGAAGTGAATTAATGGGTGGAACTATTTTGGGATTTCATTTTGATTGCTTTTAAAACAAGCTCATAAGTCTGTTATACGCAGGCTCCGGGCTCCGTAGCTTTGTTCTGTATTTACACCACCCACCTTTCCCGGCCCAGCCCAACTAGAGGCTCTGATGTTATCTGTGTTTCCTTGTTGGGTAAAAAGGACTTTCTATCAGCTCCCAGTGTCTGATGGAGGCCAGCAAGAGCCAGCTAGAAGAATTGTATTTATTTGCACACCAACCATGTATTGTACATGTACTGTGGGTCAGGGAAAAGAGGTGGGTGAAACACAGACCCCACCTTCCCTTAAGGAGCTCCCTGCTCAGGTGGGTTAGTAGATAATACATAGACATGGAATGCAGTTCAAAGGGATCCAAGTAACTGAATGCAGCACTGAGGAATGCACCCCTGTGTGAGCACCACGGCCATGTGCACAGTGCGGCCCCCAGCCCCGCACATCCTTGTGGCCCCTTGCTGCCAGAGCATCAGGCTGTTGGAATACGGACTGCGGTTCAGCTGGGGCCTTAGAGTCATGGTCCTGCTGGGGAACATGGGTGCCCAGAGCAAAATTAGGAAGTGTTTTGACACTGCACGGATTCAGGGTTCCCAAGTATCTTCCATAAATGCCCACTGGGCCCGCTGGTTAACTGAGGGCTCACAACACTTCAGCAACCCACGAGTTATGGGCGGGGTGACGTTGCCAGTAACACAATGCAAATGCATCCCTTTCGTTCTTACCTCTTCTCTCCTGCCCCCACTTTCGGATGCTCCCCAGCCACCCCCTAAAATCTCATTCAGTTATGGCCAGGAGTCCCTCTCAATGTCACGTGGAGTCACACAGCCATGTAGACCCAATGGGTACGGCAAGAAATAAAAGGGGTAAGCTTTTAGTTACGTGGGATGCTTGGAAGTATTCTGTAAGCTTCCTGGTTATGGCATAGGAAGAAAGTTGTGCCCCCAGAACCCAGACTGAGATGCCACCCTAATCAAAGATTAAAGAGATCACTGGAGCCCTGGCTGGCGTAGCTCAGTGGATTGAGCATGGGCTGCAAACCAAAGTGTCGCAGGTTCAATTCCCAGTCAGGGTACATACCTGGGTTGCAGACCACAGCCCCCAGCAACCGCACATTGATGTTTCTCTCTCTTTCTCCCTCCCTTCTCTCTCTAAAAATAAATAAATAAAATCTTTTTTAAAAAAAGAGAGATCACTGGAAGGCCCCTACTCCTCTGACCCAGAGTATTTGTCACTCGAGACAGGAGGCTAGACCCCTCCCCCAAAAGCACATGCATGAAACCATGCCCACCCACACCGACATGTAGACTCTCTCTCACACACATCCTTCAAAGAGCTTGTTTGCTTTTTCATCAGTGGAGTGGAGTAAATGTTTTTGAATCCGTTTCTTTTTGCCTTCATTAAATACTAGGTGAATGAGTAGATTTTTTAATCTGCTTGAAAGCATACCAAATTATAAGCCTATGTGGGTCATCTGTCTTTTAAAATCCCCTTGCTGCTTGTACTTCTCTCTCATAAAACTTTTCAGAATTGTAATTAATTGATGAATTGCTAATTATTTTTTCAATCTCTCTTCTGATTGAATAGCACATGAAGGCGGGGCCATGTCTGTTGTGTCATTTCAAGTTCTTTCAATTTGCATCTGTGGACTCTATAAAAGAATGTTCTACTCTCTCTGACTTACTTCATTGCTCGGCTCCTGGGAATGCCTACATTTGGGCTGAATATCACAGACATCAACGAGTCAATCAGTATGAGATGCCCCATCTAGAAAGTCCCCTCTGTGCATGGGTGATGGATGCACGCCCCCCTGGATCCTTGAGGTGGGAAAACCAAACAAGAGGAGAAAAAGAAAAAACTGGTTTGGAGGGGAGGCCCTTGACTACTAGTCAGTCAGACGATTAATATTCTGGGGAAAATAAGAAACCTATTTAATATGTTATGGCATAAGAAACCCAACATGATAACAAATAACTTCCTGCTGGACATTTCAAGTAATCTGGACTCTAATTCTTCTGCATGAAAAACTGTGTGGGTCCCGCAGCCAGAGAGCCAAGGCTGAGTTACAGTGTGCAAGGCCAACATATTTCTGAGATCGCTCCAGGAGACCTAATGGGAAAATTCAAATGAGGCCACCTGCTTTATTACACAGCAAAAGGAGCATCAGCCCCCTCCCCCCTGAGTGCAATTTATTCTCCTAACCTTACAGCATGGGAAATAGGATTTTTTTTCAATGGATTTTTCTTTTTCAAAGTCATCATCTTTATCAAGCCACCTAGCTTTTCGTTGAAAATGGATTTAGATAATTTGAGGTTTAGTGGGTCAGGCTTTTATTTATTTATTTTTCTTTGAAATTTCCTTCTTCTGTTCAGGAAGAGACCCATTCTCGTGTAGTCATGCCCCATTGAACAGAGCCAAACCTGGATATAATTTATTTCCTGTGAGATGAAAGCAGCCTGATATGGAAGAAGCTATTGAAATTAAAATCTCGGAAATTAAAATTGAAAACCACCAACCCAAGGCAGTGGTATTTTTATCAATGATGCATTCTCCCAAGAGAAAGGCTATTAATGGATATATGTATATATATATATGCACATACATATGTTCACACATATATGCATGTGTGCATATAAATACGTATAGAGTTTTCTATATATAAATATAGTCTTTGGAAGGAAGATACGTGGTAATTAGCAGAGAAAGCAGAATCACTAACATCTAATTAGAATGGAGAGAGAATCATTTTTAAAAACTGTCATATATTTAATTAAGAAAAATTAGCATTTGGATGCATAACTACTAGTCAGCAATGAGGTGAAAAGGAACAGGTTTCAGGGAAAAGTGAATGATTTCTAAACGCTCACTCTGCCCCATGCCCAGATAACCACCTGGAACAGCTACACCAAAACTCGAATTCTATTAGGGAGTAGGTTGAGACTCCCATTCTATTAGGTTTCTCTTCTTGTTCAAAAGACATTGGAAACACATGCAGTCACACACCTTGGCTTTAAGAAGTTTCTGGTCTCCAGAAGTGTGCACAGAGATATTCAGGTGAGTGTGGCACTGTCCCCTGCTTCCTCCCCAGAGACTAAGACAGCCATTGGCCTGTCACTCCACTTGGCGCTCACCAGGCAGAATTCCCAAGAAATTGTAGATTGTTCCTTCTTCCAGCTATACTTGCTTGGCTATTGGGTGTTGGTTTTATTTCTATCTTTTCTTTTCTCTTTTCTTTTTTTCTTTTCTTTTCATTTCTTTTCTTTTCTGTTCTTTTCTCCTTTCTTTCTCCTTCCTTCCTTCTTTCCTTCCTTCCTTCCTTTCCCTCCCTCCCTCCCTCCCTTCCTTTATCTCTCCCTCTCTCTCTCCCTCTCTCTCTCTCTCCCCCCCTCTTTCTCTCTCACCCCAACTTGGCTTTAACAACAAATCCCCCAGGACAAATAACTGTCTTAGTCCATTCAGAAGTACACAGACTGAGTGGCTCAGAAACAACAGATATCTGTTTCGCACAGTTCTGCAGGCCGAGAAACCTAAGATCATAGTGCCAGCAGATCCCTGGTTCATGCATGGCTGCCTTCTCACTGTAACTTTACCCAGCAGAAGGGGTGAGAGATCTTTCTGCGGTCCCTCTTATTAGGCCACTAACCCCATATGTGAGGGCTCCACCCCCATTGGTAAATACCACCACCCTTTGGATTAGGTTATAGGCTTAACTTCCCCATATTGTTCTTCCTGCTCTTTGGATTGTCCTAGAGCATCCTTTTACATCTTTCCAACTTGGCTTTCTCCTAGACATCTTTCCAGAGTAAGTTTCAACTTCCATCACTTCTATACTCCTCTGGGCTGCAATACATGGTGCTCCCAGGAGCCCCCACAAGGCACTGCGCTGCTCCCATTCACTGACCTCCTGACGTTCAGTTGATCTTGAGTGTGAGTCAGCCCCCACCCCACCCCACCCCACCCCCATGATCTCTAAGTCTCAGCAGACAGAGCACAGGCCTCTCTAGCCTTTAAATCCATAACACCTAACAGAGTGGGAACATTTCAAATGATTATTAGATTTAATTAAAAATTTTGTTTCCTATTTTGTATTTGTCACAACGGGGTAGGTTTTGCTGCTTTAACAAACAACCCCCACATCTCGGTGAAGAACAAAAAATTATCTTACAACAAGAAAATTCATTTCTCATATTACATGTCAACCCTGTGCCAGTTGGGGCCTCTCTCTGAGCGCCAGGATGATGCCAGGGCACCATAAGGAACACTGCTGTGTTGTCGTGGCCAAAGGAAAGAAAGCTCCGGAGGACTGTACACTGGCAGCTGAGTGCTTTGACCTAAAAGTGACGCACATGACTTCCATTCACAACTCAGCGACAGGACGTAATCATATGGTCCCCCTAACCACAAGTAAACCAGGAATTTTACTCCTGATTCTAGAAAGCAGAGTGCCAAATATTTGGAAACTAACACTAATGATTTTAGAGTTAGCTGTTGAATGGCTTTATGCTAAAATCCCGGCAGGGGTTGCGGGAGGTGGCCTGTTACAAAGAAACAGGAATGGTGTCTGATTTGTCTGAAGAACCTAAACTTAGCTCCCACTGCCTGTCTGTGTGCCTCACCGGCTTCCAATTTACTATGCTTTGACTTCTGTGCTTTTTACATGAGCTGTTCCCTGTACTTGAAGCTCTCATTGTGTTCTGACGGCTTTCACCTGATGATGATTCATCTTTCAGACATTTGTGACTTCCTTGGGGAAGTCTTCACTGGAAATCCTTACACACACACCACCAGATTGGGGTTAAGTAACATTTCTCTCTCTTTCTCACAGAGCCCTCCATCCCAGAATTTAATACTCTATCTCAATCCCCTATTATCTCCCACAAGAGTGAACATTTCCTAAGAGTATAAATCCTGTCTTATCTAGTACAATAACCACTGTATCTTCAATGCTAAACACATAGTAGTTGCTCAAGAATGACTGTATGAATAAATAGATGAAATCTCAAATGGTTTTATATTGTTTTAAGAAGGTTTACTCCAGTGCTCTGATTCCTTGCAGCCTTCCGAGAGAGGGAGGAATCCTTTTCCTTTATTCATCCTTGTGTTTAATCCAGAATCACTACGTTCAGTTCATCTTCAGATTTGCATCTCCCTGGCTAAAATTCGAACTCTCCATTTTTGTTTTATTGCTAAGTTGTGAACACCCCCTTTGGATAGTAGAAGACCTTTTCAGAGCTGTACGCTCTAAATTTTATCAACTCATTTTGCACACGTGCACACACACACACACACACACACACAGACTTGATTTCCTATATTTAAAACAGAAGGTATGGCCATGACTGCTTCTAGAGTTCATACTGGTTCCGACGTTCTGATTTTATGATCTCATAGAGTTGCTGCATTCCAATCAATTCACCAGTGATTTTCTGTAAACCTTAAAATAAAGCCCTGAACCCCTGACCAGCTTAGCTATTCCTAAGCAATCTTAAGAAGCATTAGTCTTATCTGGAAGAAGGTAATATGTTAGGTCATTAATCCCTTGGAATGAAAAGAAAACCTTTTCTTGTCATTGGCAATATTGCCAGAACTTCACCATTTGCTGATGCGAGTGTTTTGATACATGTGTGCCAAATTCTATGCTCTATGTGCGCCCACGGGTAAGGCATAGGCGCTAGGGTAAACTTCCGCTCTTCCTCTCACTCCCTATTTCTCGGTGATGTTTGAATAAAGCATGACGTAATCATCTCCCCGCCTGCGGAGGGTTTCAACCCAACTCATTCTCCCTTCAGGGAGCTTTCTATGGTACCTGGACGAAGGCCCCGACCCTGCGCTCAGCTCCCAGGGCACACTGCCGTCCTCCAACGGCAACGCTCCTCCCCTCCTGTGACACCCCGTCTGCTCTCTGCCCTCCCCAGCGGCGAAGGCTCTCCGCCTTCACGGAGGATGTGGCTGGCGACTCCGGTCCGACATCTGTGTCGCAGGGCCTGGCGCATTCATCAAGACCTTTATTACTGGGCATATAGTAAATATTGGTCAAAGGCATGTGCCAGACCTCTCTGGTCTGGTTGAGACTGAACTGTAGTTAAATCCTGCAATCAATACTAGATTTTCCAGTTCTCAGGCTAAGCATGTGCTTAGGGCAAGAGGGCGGAAAAAAAAAAAGACAGTTAAAAGCATTTTAAAAACTCCCTTGACAAACTTATCCAGAACTCTGGAATCAAATCACCCTGTAAGCAGCTATTATCATGTTGGGATCCATCACCACTTGGTGTCATTTCAAAAGAGTAAAATTCTCTTTCTGGAAATTTTCTTCCTATGGTAAGAAAGCCACCATTACATTTGGTAAAATCAAATTAATGGCCTCTCCACTGTTAATCCAGCCTATAACCCAAACATCTTAAGCTATCCTTACCTGGTCTTCCACATGTACTCTAGCTACAACGTCCCAACTAAACAGCTTTCCAAATGACAAGCTAAACGTGGGAAGTGAACGGGAGAAACCGCAACAGTGTGCCTGACAAACAATAAGGGAAGAAAGCAGGGCTGGACTCCACGGACCCTGGCTGCGTGGGGAAGTTGCGGGAGGGCTGTGTGGGGCCTCGCTGGGGGAAAGTTCCAGGAGGCCTCATCTGTTACTCCGTATGTGTAAACCTAAGTGTGTTCGGCAGTTTCCAACTCTCCAACGCGTTTAATTCCCGAAGTCCATTCCTGTGTCAGATCCTTCTAAGAATCTGAAGCCATTTTCCCCCATTGCTAGTGGCTGTAAGTTTTCCAGGCTAGCTCACACAAACCTATTCTATAGTTTAGCTGAAATACATTTTCAATTACAAAAGTAGAAACCGATGCTGTAAAGGGGACATTTTCTTTCAAATGCCATAAAACACAGCTAAACATGGAGAAAAGAGCAAAAGGCATTTAAAAGTCACAGTAAATTCTCCGGGCTTTGTGTTTGTTAAGATACAAAACCTACAATGAGGAAAAATGAACTCAGTTCTACATCCCCTGTAAGCAGCACGGGACCCACAACTAGCTGTTTCCTAATGGCCGGTCTGTTGCTTTTCCGTTTAAAAAAGAAGCTGACAACCAACTTATATCTGTATATAGGCTGATTGAAATAAAAAGCAAATTTAGGTATGATTAATTCAAATGATTAATTCTGTCAACAGAGATGCATACAGAAGTGATGCATGTAACCTCTGAGTTGTGCTCATCGAGTCCTACCCATGCCCCTCCTCAGCTGGCTGGGACATAGGAACACTGGTGGGGGGGGAGCCATCCTAGAAGGCGTAGTTGTCAGGGGGTACCCTGGGAAATGAGGGAGCACAAGGTTTCTTAGACAAACTTGAGAAACAAAGCATTCCATCATTTCTGAAGCATCTACAATACTTAGTGATTGCTGGAATGATCACTTTGGTTTTCTTTCCAACTTGAGGCTGAGTACGCTAAATAACACATCCATTCTCAGGCCTCAACAATGATGTTATCTTTATCTATTTTTCATCAGAATCCCCAAAGTTAAAGTTTCATGTGTAAAAGTATTCACTGCAAAACTGACCATGTATGCAAAGAAATAAATCTCTGCTGTAACCTCCTCTCTACTTATCACAAATATCTCATCCATTGAGACAAGCGGGACAGCATTCATGTATTATGACAGGTAAACCTCTATTAGTACCATGAAGATGAGAGCAAATCTATTTCAGAATGAAACTGCCCATCTTCTTAAAGACGCAGGATCTTAGACTTTCACGCTTCTGCCAGCCATTTCCTCAAACCCCTCCAGCTGAAAAGAAAGAAGTTGGGAAATGCCCAAATCACAGAGGTGGTGAATGGAAATGCTAAACTTTATACTTAAGTCTGTCAGACTTCATTAAACATTGTTTTTTTATAGTATGCTTGCATTCTTGAGATTAACATGACTACTTCAGAGGTTACTATGGGAATTAAATAGGATCGTGTGTGCTATAAATGCTAATACGCTGCACTAAATATTGGGTTGAGTTCCCTGGGAGCACATTCTTATGTTGCCGCCGTGCCTATTAGCTTTAGACAAATAATCTCCAACTTCAATCCCGTATTTCTTTTGCTCTTTTATTGGTTTAAAAATGTAGTAATTTATGTATAAGTTAAATGTATGTGCTACTATGCTAATAAATCTTGATTATCTCACTTATTGGCTAATTGATCTTGTATTAGTTTTTTAACCTATGTGTACTTCAGCTTCCTGATCATTATAAAAGTTAAAATATATATACAAAGCATCAAAAACACTAGTTAGAGCCCTGGCTGGCACAGCTCAGTGGATTGAGCGCGGGCTGCAAACCAAAGTATGGCAGGTTCGATTCCCAGTCAGGGTACATGCCTGGGTTGCAGGCCATAACCCCCAGCAACCACACATTGATGTTTCTCTCCCTCTCTCTCTCTCTCTCTCTCTCTCCCTCCCTCCCTCCCCTCTCTAAAAATAAATAAATAAAATATTAAAAAAAAACACTAGTTAGTACATGGTAAGTTGTATAACATACAAGATATAATTATTATGATTGTGTCTATTATACAATACCCAAAAATAAAATTTAAAGAAAATAAGAAATATGAGTTAAACACAGTTTATTTTGGTCACTGATTAATGATATAAATTTTTTGCCCCACCTAAAAATATTATTATCATTCTCAGTAACAAAAGTATGATTGAACATGCTTACTGCTTTTGAAAGTCTGGATACAAACTTTGGTGATAGAGTGATTTGGTAACCTGGTTGAAGATTTATTTTGATTCTTTTTCTTTTTTTTAAACAGCCACTTTAAAAAAAGATTTTCTTTATTTTTAGAGAGAGGGGAAGGGAGGGAGAAAGAGAGGGAGAGAAACATCAATGTGTGGTTGCTTCTCATGCACCCCCCCACTGGGGACCTGGCCCACAACCCAGGGGTATGCCCTGACTGGGAATCAAACCAGCGACCCTTTGGTTCACAGGCCCACACTCAGTCCACTGAGCCACACCAGCCAGCGCTGATTCTTCACTTTAACGACTGCCTCGTTGAAAACTACACTTTATAAACCATGGGAAAAAACATATTCCTATACAGGTGATCATATTAGCTATAATTATAAGTCCTAGTCCCTATTTTTGGTCCAGTTCAATAATAATTTTAAGTTTTATGTTAATTTATTTTATGTTTATAAATTTATATCTTCCACAATGTCAATCTCTTTTTACAGAAATTAAAAGATAGTATTTAATATTTATAATCTTTACAAATGATTTTAAAAACCTACTAAAAGTTTTCATTTGGAGGTATTTTAAAACAAAGTAGAAAATTCAATTTCAAAGCCTATTAATATGAAATATAAGAATTTTATATGTAAACACATTAGTTTTAATTTCTGGAACAAAAATCCATGAATAATGAAAATAGTTTTAAACATATATTTTCAAAATTCTTTCTCCAAAGCATGAGTTTCCTTCAAAAGCTGTTATTTTCTCATTCATTGTCAAAAACATTGTTTTTACCTCAAAGGGATTGAGTAAGTGGGTATATTTGTCAAAAAAATCACGATTAGATAATATGCCAACAGTAGCCACTGTTTTTATCCCAGT
Source organism: Phyllostomus discolor (assembly GCF_004126475.2). Lineage (NCBI taxonomy): Eukaryota > Metazoa > Chordata > Mammalia > Chiroptera > Phyllostomidae > Phyllostomus > Phyllostomus discolor. The sequence continues at coordinate 130,334,909 of NC_040909.2, read as the reverse complement.
ACATGTCTGAAGAAGAGTCACACCCAGGAGGAGTGGGCATGTGGTTCTTCCATTTTTTACCTATACTCAGCCTGAATTATTAGTTTCATTTTGACCTGCAGTTTCTTTGCAGGAAATATTTTAAGTTCCTTGTTCATCTTAAGAGGGTTCGTTTATGAAACCAGTGACCTTGTGTATAATTCCATTTCACCAAGGACACGTATAAACTGTCACTCATCACCACACGTTCAGAGCGGCTGAGTGAATGAGGGGACCCCCCACCCCCACCCCCACCCCCACCCCCACCCCCCTCTGAGTTCCGGACCTCGGAGTTCGCGAGCTGCCCTCCGCCCTCCTCGCGGTATTCCCGCAGACCGTGGAGACAGAACCATCTAACTGACTCGGCGACAGAGCCAGTATCGATCCTTATACAAACTCTAGTAAAGCTCCATATATCTCTATGTTTAAGCTAAAATCTAAATAGAAATTGAAGTTCTAATATTTTGTTCAGGCATCTCAAGAGCTATTCTTGCACATCGCTAGGATGTGTGCACCCTACTTCCGAGAAGCCAGCGCTCAGCTGCCTCCTGCCAACAAGGCCACCTCCTGGCGACCAAAGAAGAACACGAGGCACGCTTTAGTCTCGTACTTCCATTCTTCCCGGAAAGGGGATTCAAGCACTAACAGTTTTTCTCTTTCTTGTGTCTTTTACTGTCAAAACTAAACATATTGATACACCTCCATATGTACTCTCTCTCTGCCCTCCCAGCAATTAACACCCAACGTGGACATCGTCACAGACAAGTGGGGCAGAGCAGGGTTAGCAAACGCTCCAGCTTTGTAGCTAGAGGAACAAAAGGCGAACCCTCGGGGAACATGCACTAACACTCATACACTGCAAAGAGAAAGGAAAGTGAAAAAGCGGCCTCATAAAGGAACTTACGAACCCATTCGTGTTCCCCCGAATCTGTGCATGCACTGATGTGATCCCGATGGGCATCCCAAAGAATTCCAGAGCTGAGCGTGCAGACAGGCCACTGCCCACGCGACAGGCTGACCCCGCCCCCACCCCCGGGCGGCACACACACAGCACAGTTCTAGTTGGAACTGCAAAGGCTTTGAAAGCTTGAACTGACAATGAAAATATAGTTCACAGAAGGCAGGTTGAAACTCGTAGCATGAACCTACTAAGGTCAATTATCTGATAAAACAAATATATCAATATGTTCAAAGGGATTTAAAGAAGGCCAAGAGTTTCACAGCTTAACATACAACATATGCAGGATTCAATCCGAAAGTACTGAGCATATACAAAAACCAGGAAACCCCCAATCCACATAGAAAAGACACCCAACAGACAGCAACCACAAGATGACATGGTTTTATGGGCTGAATTGTGTTCCCTCCAAATTCGTACATTGAAGCCCTAGCTCCCCAGTATTTCAGAATATGACTACTTCGAGACAGGGGCTTCAAAAAGGTGATGAAGTTAAGACGCGGTCATTGGGGTCAGCTCTAGGGCAACTGGGTGGTGACCTTGTAAGAAAAGGAAACCGACACACAAACAGGCACTAGAAATGCCTACGAAACACACAAAAAGGCCACGTGACACACAAGGAGAAAGCAGCCAAGTGCAAGCCAAGGAAAGAGGCTTTGGAAGATTCCAAACGTGCTGGCGCCTCCATCGCAAACTTCCAGCCTCCAGAGCTGTGAGAAAATACACTTTTGTTGTTTAAGTTGCCTAGTCGCTGGTGTTTTGTTATGGCAGCCTAAGCAAACTAACACACACAGATATTATAATTTTCTGACAAAAGCTTTTTAAAAATTCTACAGCCAGCAATAGCAAATATTCTCGAAACAACTGGAAAAATAGAAAAGTCTCACCAAAGAAATAAAAGACACAAACTCAAGTGGAAATTTTAGAAACAAAATGTGCAATAATCAAAGTATATATGAATAAACTCAGTGCATGGGTGCTGAGATTGCAGAGAAAATAATGACCCTAAAGGTAGATTAATAGGAATCATCCAATGTGAACAACAAAGTGAAAAGAGATTGAACAAGGTAATAGAGTCCCAGGGATGTGTGGCAATAAAAAATTCTAAACTTCAGGTCTCTGGAATTCCACAAAGAGGGGAGGAAAAGTAACAGTGCTAAAAAATATTCTAGGAAATCATGACTGAAAATTTCCCAAGTCTGAAAAGACTTAAACCTGCAAATTCAAGAAGCTAAGCAAACCTATACAGGACACACCCAAAGAAATGCAAACTCTAGCATATCATAATCAAACTTCTGCAAAAAGATTAACAAACATACTTAAAGCAGCCAGAGGGAAATGACACCTTACCTACAGGGGAGCAAATCAAATGACAGACTTGTCATTAGAAGCCACAGATGAGTGAAGGACTGGAGTGCTTAGAAGTAACATCAAAGCTTGACTCACCAAAATAAGGAACATTAAAATTAAAAACTTTTGCTCTGCAGAAGACATTAAGTAGTTAAACAGACAATCTATGGAGTAGAAAACAAGTGTTCTCATATTAGGTCTCTGATAAGAGACTTATCTATGTATATATAAAGAACTCTCGCCCTAGCTGGCATAGCTCAGTGGATTGAGCATGGGCTGCTAACCAGGCATTGCAGGTTCGATTCCCGGTCAGGGCACATGCCTGGGTTGCAGGCCATGGCCCCCAGCAACTGCACATTGATGTTTCTCTCTCTCTCTCTTTCTCCTTCCCTTCCCTCTCTAAAAATAAATAAATAAAATCTTTTTAAAAAAATGTTAAAAAAAGAGAACTCTCTAAGCTCAGTAGGAAAACAAAAACCCACATTAAGAAAAGAGCAAAAGAAGACACACGTCCTTAAAGAATTTATAGGTGTTGCAAATACACATATAAAAAGATGTTCAATATAATTAGTCACTAGAGGAATGTACACTGAAAGCATAAGATGCCAGTACATGCTTATTAAAATGGCTAAAATAAAAAATCCTGGTAATACTAAATGCTAGTGAGGATTTGGAACAATAGAAATTCTTGCATATTGCTGGTAAAATTGGAAAATGGCACAGATGCTCTAGGAAACAGTTTAGCAGCTTCTTATAAAGTTACACATATATGCATGTATCATATAACTCAGCAATTCCACTCCTGGGCATTTCCCTTGAAAAATGAAAACTTGTATAGGCACAAAAATCTGAATATGAATGTTTACACCAGCTCTATTCCCAGTTGCCAACAACTGGGAAAAAGCAAACAAATGTCCTTCAATAGGCAAGTAGACAAATAAACTGTAGTATACTCACACAATGGAATGCTATACAAAAATCATACAGGAATAAACTACTGATGCATTTAACAGTTGGAATAGATCTTAATGGAATTATGCTGAATGAGGAAAGCCAACCTCAAAATATTTCATTTAAATGTTATCCTTGAAGTGACAAAGTCATAGTGATGGAGAACAACACAGATTAATGGTCGCCAGGTTTAGGGATGGGAGATGTTATTTTAAGGGGGTATCACAAGGTAATTGGAAGCGGGGGCACCATAATTGCTCTGTATCCTAATTGTGGAGGTGTGTTAAAATTCAATAACTGTATACCCCCAAAGCAGTCAACTCTCCTCTATGATACTTTAGGAAATAAAATGAAAAATATATTCTTTTATTTATTCATTCAGTAACATTATAATTTTCCAAAGAAAATTTTATTGCTAGATATCAGTTACACTGTTGGGGAGATGAGCCTCTGGCCACAAGCCTAGAAATCTAAATACAAATTATCACAATATTTCCAGGGGAAAATTATATCTGATGAGTTTCCATCACTCCTTGACAGTGAAGAATGACTTTGCTTCAGAAGTCATAGGAGCAAGGTGGGGCGGAGCTCAGACTAACACCAGGGTGTGGTAAAGAGAGCTGTGTGCAGACAAACAGGCCCAGCCAGGGTGAGTGGGTGCAGGCCCCCCAAGATGAAAGAAGAGACTTCCCAAGTCAGAGAACCTCAGGCCTGAGGGGAGTTCGAGCTTTTAATCAGTGACCTAGTGACCCGAAAGAGACTGTTACACAAAGAAACTGATCTTCCCCCTCCCCGACCTCTGTCTTACTTCAAGCTGCTGTAACAGAGGATCGTAGGTTGCACGGCTTATGAACAACAGACATTTACTTCTCGTACTTGTAGAGGCAGGAAGTCCAAGGTCAAGCCTCCATCAGATTCAGTGTCTGCTAAGAGCCCGCTTCCCCCTCTGTGACTGACACCCTCGTTGCTGTGTCCTCAGGAGGCAGAAGGGCAGGGGAGCCCTGTAGAACCCCTTTTATAATGACACTGATCCCACTCATTAGGGCTCTTCCTCCTGACCTAGTCACCTCCCAACGACCCCCACCATCTAATACCATCACTTTGAAGGTTAGAATTTCAACATATGAATTGTGGGGGGGGCGGGGGGGGCACACACACACACAAACATTCAGTGTATTGTATCACCCTCAGCATCAGTAGTTGAGAGGTGCTTGAGCAAGACAAGGGAAATTCTAGAAATAACATTTTTTTCTTTTTACACCACTATGTATATTCATATGCAATGTATATATTATATAAAAATATTTATTTTATACACAAAATAGAAAAATATACATATAAATATATTTTCTACTTTATATGTTATATATTTATATTATCTATGTATACATATACAATAAGTGCCAGGTGCCACATATATTTTATATTTATATTAGCATTTTATATACTGCACGAATGTATATTGTGTGTGTGTGTGTGTGTGTGTGTGTGTGTGTAATACGTACCAGATGGCGAGGACTACAAGGGCCACGGCCACTCGGGCCTGGCGAGAGTGGAAGTGTATGACGTGCAAAAACGTCCTACCTGTGGAGCGGAAGCTGCCTTCTGCAGGGACTGTTTCAAGGTGTTTTATGTCTGCCAGTCCAGAGCCATGCCTGAGGGGAAGCAGCGACAAGTTGCTCCTGCACGGGCCCTGGGACCTTCACCCCGCTTCCGTGGTCCGGCGTGGGCGCCTTCGGGGCCTGAGCGGAGGTTCTGCCCGAGGCCTGCGTTCACCACGGGGCCGCCTACGCACACAAGGGCGTGGCCTGTGGCCAGAACACGGAGGACAAACCCTGGCCGAAATGAAGCTGATGCTACAGACCACCGTGTACCCACGGCACGTCGTTGGAGAAGGTCCCTGAGAGGAGGGGACTGCCATTGACCACGGAGCTGGACCGGGGCAAGTGGAGGTCCCTCCACTGCTCCCAGTCCTCGGAATGTCTGTTCCGCCCAGCGTTCCCGCAGCCAGAGCCACTGAAAGGCTGCAGCCTTGGGAGAGCCATGGGGTCTTGAGACCAGCTAGACGACACACGTGACTGGGCAAGTTAAGGTCTCTGTATAAACTCAAGATTCTGGCTGGCCAAGTATAGATCCACTCATCTTATGGTGCCGGAGACAAGCCTCATAGGTAAGTTCTCTTGCTTGTTAAAACTGCCCCTACGGAGTTGGAGGGGCCTGCCTCTGTCTCCTCTCTCCCTGCTGATTGCAGAGCCAGTTTCAAATTTTACCCCAGGGAACTCCTGAGGTTTTGGACCAATGCACACCCACATGGCTGCCTTAGAAGAGGGGTTCAGCTGTGCTGCTTAGCTGGCGAGCAGGCAGGGGCTGAGGTGCCTCCTGCAGCAGCTGAGGGCTCAGGGGGCCAGGGACAGCTCCAGCCTGGCCCAGGGGAAGGAGGAGCTGAGCCAGCCTGTACTCAGGACCCCCAGAGCTCGGCTGGGCCACCCACAGATTCCCAGGCCAAGGCTCTGTGGCACTGAGGGCCAAGGAGCTCCTGCAAACACTGTGGATCCCACACGCGGCTGGGACCCACAACTACTCTGTCCGAGGAGCTGATGGAGAACAGCTGCACGGCCTCACCCTCAGCTCATGACCGGGCCTCAGGCTGCGCTGCCTGGAGCTGGGGAGGGGCCCCCTTACCTGGGACTTCTCAGACTAGTCGCGTGGTGACACGGTGTTGGTTGCAGCCTGCACGTGACTACACACTGAAGGAGGTCCCCTTCCGTAGCCTCCTGTTTGCTGCCCCCCCCCTTTTCTTGCTGGCTCTCAACACCAAGGTCCCTGAAAAGGCCAGCAGGCCCAGGTCCTCTCCACGGGCAGCACTGTCTATAAGATGAATGCTGGACCAGGCACCCAGGAAAGGCTAAGGCTGTCCCGACCACTTCCCTGGCCCCCACGGCCTGCTCTGTGTGTACCCGGGACCCACCCAACAGTGCTGACAGCACCGTGACCTTTGGTGCTCAGACCTGCTTGAATTTCTCCCAGATGCAGCCCCCAGCCTCACCGGCCAAGGCCAGGGTGCCCACAGTGCTGTGCTGCTCTGCAGAGGCAGGCAGAGCCACTACTAGGGGGTGGGGGGTGTCCAGGCCCTATGGGATCCCCCATGAAACCCCTGCCACCCAGCTCTGCATCCAGAGGTACTTGGCTTCGCTCTGCCAGGGCAGCTCCCTGGGAGGGGCCTTTCTGGTCACGAGCACCTGAGGGACAGTTCCCACTGGGTGGCTTCCCCCAGGGCCAGAGTGTCTAGTTGAGGACAGTGTCAAAGAGGCAGAGGTGGGTCAGAGCTGAGCCTGAGAACCTGCTCCTGGGACAGGACATGCCCAGGACCCTCGCCCAGTGTCACGGTCACCCTGCTGGGACCTCTGCCAAGTCACACCAGGAAAGGAAGGCAAGGCAAGGATGGGTAGGTGGCCTGTGATCATCTGCTTCTATAAACAAAAACATTTTTAGTTAAGCTGTACGTATAATTAGAATTATAATAAAAGTTGACACTCAGTAAAAGCCTGTTGTGGGTTTAAAATAGGTAAGGTTGTTGACACCCTTCTCAAGTGATGGAGTCTGAGTCCCTTCATCCTGGTTGGGGGATGAACTTTAGTGATTCATTTCAACCAAAGATGAGAGTAGGTCTTAAAAGTGATACACCCTGTGTCTCTCTCTCCCTCTCCCCCACCCCCCTCTGTATCTCTCTCTCCCTGAGCACCCCCTCTCCCATTGCTCTGAGTAGGGGAAGCAGCCACCAGCTGTGAGGCCATCCGGGCAGCTCTGCAGAGAGACCCACATGGAGAGGAACTGAGACTTCCCCTCAACAGCCAGCACCCGCGGGAGTGAGTCATGTGAGAGGGCCGCCTTCAAAGTGGTTTCTGCAGCCGCAGCCCAGCCTTCGGGCCACCGCAGGTCCCTCCAGCATCTACTGCAGCCTCGTGAGAAACCGCAAGCCAGAAGAGCCCAGCCAGGCTGCTCCTGAATTCCTGAGCCACAAGAAAGGGTGAGGGATGGAAATGACCATCGCGGCTCCAAGCCATGACGTTGGGTGGCTTTAGATAACTCATACAAAGCCTGCGTGTGTCAGGCTTCACATGCATTAACCTATTTCTCATAAAGCAGAACATCTTATGTTACAGATGAGCAACGTGCGGCCTGGAATTATTGAGGAATTTATGGCGCGGTCTTGGGGTTAATTCACAGCCAAGCTGGAATTCATACTCAGGACAGTCCATGTAGGTCTGATGACTAGGAGGCAGGCACTGAGAACACAGTCATGGGAACCGGCCAGTGGAGTGATAATCAAGGGCCAGGCTAGTAAACAGGAGAAGCGTCCAGTTCAGCTGGAAGCAATGAAGGAGCCAAATGGGCGAATTCAGTGGAAACTCTACAGGTCAGGTCGACCTTGAGGGTAAGGACTGAGCTCTTTGGCAAAGAGAAAAGCAAGACGGGGTGAGAAAAAGGCAGAACTAGGGAATGGTTTGTATTCTTTCAGTGGCTAATGAGAGGGTAGCCAAAAGCACAGCAGGAGTCAAAGTGGAGGGAGGGTCGCAGGAAGAGCAACACAGCTGGTTTCTGTTACTGGTTGCCCTGGCAATGGGACCCCCCACCTTCTGGTAATGTTATGTAAATGAAAAATTGTATGCAAATGAAGTAACTGGTGATTTTAATGGTGCTGATGTTCACATACATCTAGTCAGCTTCGTTAGCTTCCCCTTATCAGGAGGTGTGAGTACAGATTTGAGAGGGGGTTTGTTCCAGAAAAAGGATGATACCATAAAAGGGAACTGGGAGAATATGACCCGTGGGCACGGGCTTGACCCCTTAGGAAGGCCGTCCAGGTACCACGGGTTTGTTTCTTTCCCCAGTACTCCAGTAGGAATCGTTTTTAAGCCAGATATATTACAGTTTTCTTGCCGAGTTCATTCTGGCTTTAGTGCTGAAGGAAACACTCGGAGTCAGGGCCCAGGCCTGGCCAGCCACTCACCCCAGGGTCCAGTGTAAGGGGACAGCAGCCTCTAGGTGCCCTGCTGTTGGAAAGCTCTGCCTGCTTTTACCATGTCTGCAGAGACCGGCTGCCCAGAAAGAGGGCATGTGTTTCCTAGGACTGCCGTGGCGAAGTACCGCGAACTGGGCGGCTTACGGCAGCAAACGTGTTATCTGATAGGAGGCTGGAAGGCTGAACCCAGTGTGTGAGCAGGGCCGCGCTCTCTCTAGACCAGAGGATCCTGTGGGGGGCCCTTTCTTCGCTCTTCCCAGCTTCTGGCGGTTTGCCGGCAGTCGTGGGTGATCCTCGGTCTGCAGGCATATTGTCACATGACCATCTCCTCTGATGTGTCTATGTGTCCTCTTATAAGGACACCAGTCCTGTTGGATTAAAGCCCACCCTAATGACCTCATCTTACCTTGGTTATGTCTGCAGAGAGCACCCTTTGGTTAAGTCAGGTCGCATTCTGAGGTAATGAGGGTTAGGGTTCAACATAAGAATTTGGGGGATCTGTTGCCTCTCACATGCCCCCAACGGGGGACCTGGCCTGCAACTCAGGCATGTGCCCTGACAAACTAACAGTGACCGGAGGGGAGGGGGGGGGGGGTAATGGGGAGAGCAGAAGGGTCAAGTCAAGGATTATGGGTAAAGGACCCATGGGCAAGGACAACCAACGGGGGGTGGTGGGGATTGAATGTGGGAGAGGGGGTATGGGCAGGGCAGGGGAGAATAATGGAGGGGAAAGGGGAACAACTATAATTGAAGAACAATAAAAAAATAGAAAAAATAGGATTTTGGGGGAGTGGGGACACCATTCAACTCATAACAGAAAGGGAGCAAACCCCAGAGGGGATGGAAATAGGCCAAAGAAGAAATGACCCCCAGCGAACAGCCCGAGTTGATTCACACTGAGCTGATTCACCCATCTGCACTCCTGCGACAGTCCTCCTTCCTTTGGATCCCCACATCCCTTGCAGTCCCTGCAGTATCACAGCTGATCTAAGAGAGATGAGCCGCCAGTCTAAGAGCGTGAAGATCGGCTTGGTGCGACCCTGCCGCTGACAGCGACTTTTCCAAGTTGCTCACGTGAGCACCTGATCAGGGACCTTCAAACTCGTGTCCCTCAAGCAGCTCCTGAGTCACTCGAGCTTTGGTGAGGCCTTCACGCTGGGCGGGAGTTTCTTCAACACAGGAGACACTACAACCTAGTGCCTGGGCCCCGGGGGTGTCCTCTAGCTCCACCATCACATCTGCCACTCATCCTTCTGGAAAGACGATAGGCAGAAGGAACACTCACCCACAGATACTGAGGGGACAATCTGGAAATGGCATGCGTCGCTCCTGGCCACACTCCGTTGTCCACAACTCAGCCACATGGTCCCACTGGGAAGCCAGGGAGGCTGAGAAGAGCATTTCCTAGCTGGGTGGCCATGTGTCCGGTTAAAAATCAGGAATTGTATTATTAAGGTAAATGGGGAGAATGGATATTAGTGGAAAACTAGCTGTAGGGACTAGATAAAGCAAGAGACAGGATCTCCGAGTTGGAAAGGACCTTAGTTATCTCCTTGTCTGTGTGTAAATCCTTGAACCAACGTGGTTAAACATGCTTCTCAGTCCATCGTGCACACCAGTGGGGATGAGAAACACACACCCTAATCAGAGCTCCTCTTATTGCTGAACTGTTTCCAGGCTTAAAAGGTCCTCCCGTCGAACCCCAATTTATCTCCCAGGAGCTCCCTCCTGCTGGTGGTTCAAGACCTTCGTCTGAAGCCCCAAAGGTCAAGTTTAATCTCTCTCCCACACAGGCCTCTTTACCTGTTACCTAGCAATTGTTCCTCTTAACATGTTCTCACAGCCCGCACCATCCTGGTGGCCCTCCTCAGGGGTGTCCGGTGTCTCCCTGTTTCTCTTGGAAAATGACATTTAGAGCCGGACGCGATACTCCCCTGGGATCAAGAGATGTGGTGCTCACGAATCCAGTCTGGCAAAACCACGACAGCCGCAGGGAGGCCGCAACGCGCTGGGAGGCACAGCTCCCGCCGAAATGGGGCTCAGCCAGGAATCAACACTGGCGTCACGCTCCCCAGCAGTGCGTCCAGTCTACACCGGCACTGGCAGGAGGAAAGCCTGCGTCCTTTTCTACCTGTGTTTCTCATTCATATCCAGATCAAGGCTCCCCACCACCCCCCTGGCTCTCATTTTCCAGATCTCAAACACTTCTGGTAAAAACGTGGCAAGAGATTGTGGGGCATGATTCAGTAGGAATAGATCGTAAGCTCTGGCGTAAAACAAGCATGGATCAGATAACTGGGCCCAAAATACTTTAGGTGTGTTCATCTCCTCAGGTGTACGTGTGTCCTTGCTACCCTTCCTGGCTACTGTTAGGGTCACACATGTGTAATTAGAGTTAACATCGGTTTAGCGCTGGTCACGTGTCAGGCTGAGCATGGGACACATTCCATAGATTTTAATCCGTGCCCACCTCTGTGCAGAAGGTTCTGTTGTTATGCACATTTTGTGGAAGAGGAAGTGGGGGATCAGAATGTTACAGGCATTTGCAGAATGTCACAGAGCGTGTAAGGGGCCGCCGTGCTGAGCCATACATACACCCAAGTCTTTCCAGCCTCAGACTATGAGCACCCAGAGAACATTCTAGCCATCTGGTCCCTGAAACCCCACACTGAAAGCCAGAGGAATGGGTGGTTCTCGTCACCAAACAGTGACTGATGTGAGCTGCCCCGGCTCAGGAAACACAGGGTTCACACAGCACGCACTCAGCCCTCAGTGGCTGAGGCCAAAGCAAAGATCTCGGCTCAGTACAACACTCCATCAAACTCTTGGGGATTGGCAGTTGTGACCGATGGGGCGGCTCCATTGGCACACTTTCCCAGAGATAGATTAGAAAGCACTAACATTTAAAGGGGGGGGGGGGGGGGGGAGGAAAAAGCAAACCTACCCTGAAGTGTTATTTGCTAACAGCCTTAACTTTGTAATAAATAAAGACTGCAAATGGGAGGAAAATGCATCAAATGAAAATAAGCTGAGTGAATCATGATACGCGGTACAATACAGTATATAAATATTCGTGTTAAATCACCTTTTACTCCGACTCCATGGCTCTCCTGTGTGTACTTAGAGCTGAGTGGTTTCCGTGGGTCTTAGTTACCAACACAAACTGTGTGACTTTTGTGAGGGCGTGAGCGGTAACTAGGAACTGTTAACACCAGCCTGAAACACGCTGGGTCCCACTGGAAGCCCCAGAAGCTCAAGCACCCTCTCCCCGCTTGGCAAGGGCACAGTGATCCATCTCCTGGTCTTCCCCAGTCCGTGGAAACTGAGCTGAGGGAGAAAAGGGGGGTGGGGGGTGGCGGGGGGAGACAAACCTTAATCTTAGCAACAGCAGGATCTGGTATTTTAGCTGCAGAGCTTAAAGCAAGCAAGCAAGCAAAAAAAAAAAAAAAAAAAAAAAAAAGCCTTGTTGAAAAGTTCAAATCTAGGTAACCAGTTACTAAAAGAGTCTTTTGTGTGTGTGGGCAGGGAGGTGCTTTCCTGCCCGCGAGAGACCCGCTGCCCTTCCTGTGGGGGAGGCCTGGCTGGGTTGCCGAGGGCTGGTACACACTGTCACAGCCCTAGGCGGGAAGGCCAGTCAAGGGAGGTGAGTTTGCCCAGAGTCTCAGCTGGCCCCAGGGTCAACATTCCTTTCCTTCTTCTGCTCTGGCCTCCCAGGGACCTTGGGTTAAACTGCAGTCAAGTCCAATGGCTGTGATAACACCCATCTAAATGTGAGCTATTGGGATTTCCTTACAGGGACACAGAGAGATGTGCTGGAATGTCCTCACATTACCCCTGCCTGCCCCAGTCTGGGAAAGGGAAGTGGGCAGTGTGTCTAGTTTGGGTGTGATCGTGTGTTTATACCACGTTAGGACATTGTCTGCATGCAGGAAGGATGCTACATAAATCGTTGTAGATGTAATGGCAAAATGACTTGCAAGTATGGATTAAGTATGGCTTCTTCCTGTGCCTTGGAGTGAGGATGATACCGGCCAGCAGTATCCATCTCGGCTGCAGGTGTTTGTCAGCACGCGAGAAAAACATACACAGAGACAACCAGGTCCTGTGGGGGAATAGGAACAGCAGGGCCACTCCTCACATTGGGGGTGCCTTGGCCACCCTCTCTCCTGGAGGGCGCCATGGCCACTCCTCACGTGGGGAGCACACCGCTTGGCCACCCACCCTGGTGGGGAGAGGCTTTTTATTGGTTTCATTTGCATAAGAATTCAGGTAGAAGCTCATTACTCATTGCTAGGAAGTAAGGATCAAACAATAGATAACAAAAAAGTCTGAGGGCCTATTTTGAGTCAGGGTCAAAGAGCTGTAAAACTTTAAAGAACAAACTTACTTCTTCCTTGGACCCTTATCATTCAACTGAGAGCATTCTAAACAAAGCAGGTTTCACAGGAATTTACATATTCTTTCTTAGGCCTGATCACCCGAGGAACCCGCCCTTTTCAGCACAGAGCTGCACCACCCCCTGTCATTGTTTCAGGCTTAGGTGGAGCAGGGGAACTAAGGCAACCAAGAGATAAGGAGATTTTCTCCCAGAAGATAAGGATTCAGGCTATGTCAAAGCTGAGGAGCAAGGGTCCATCACCCCCTTTTGCTGTAGCCCCCAAAGTCCTTTCTTGGGGGACTCCCACGTGATCATGCCTGTCTTAGATCATTCCCCCCTTGGGGAATCTTACCCGTCTTTGGCTAACTGACCAAGCTTTGGGGTTCAGTTATGAATGAAGCAGCAGAAGCAGCGCTCCTGCCAGGGAGACAACGTTTTGTCTCCTTGCTGGCTTACGGTCCAAGGCCACTCCCTCAGCCTTAGCCTTGGGCGGGGTGGGGGGGGGGGGGGGTTACAGCTTCTGATACCAGGCAGGGCAGTTCCCAACATTGGAGATGCAAATTCATTACATCAGCATATCCTTCATATAAAGACATAGAGCCCATGAACTTAAAACTTTCTAAGGATAGTTTTGGGTGGTTATTCCAGTTACTTCAGTAAGTACTTCCTGAAGACAAACTGTGAGGTGTTCTATTTAGTGCTAGTAATGCCAGCACAGCTGGCATAGAGGAGAAAGGAGACTTCTGAGTCAGACCAGATTCGAGTTCTGGCTCTGCCACTTGGAACTTTGAGACCTCAGGTGAAAATGCAGAAACGTTTGGTGCCTCATAGTCTTCCTCCACAAAGTGGGGTAGCAGCGCCTCATAGGGTGGAGGTGAGGACTGCGAGAGAGAGCATGTAAGGAGCGTGGTAACGCAGTGTGTGGGACCCAGGAGCTCCATGCAAGCGTTCGCTGGTATCACACCTCAGGCGCTCCCTGCAGAGAGCGCGCAGACTGACAGGGCGACGTGGGCAGATCAGAACATCTCAGGGTGTGAGGTCTTTCACAGGAGTGTGAACACAGTCCCAGGGAAGGACAGACCCCGGGGAAGGAGAGGGAGGAGGCGACAGTGACCATGACCGAGGTGTGAGACGGACGGCCTTCCACACGGAGGAGGGTCAGCAGGAGCTGGTGCAAGGAGGTGGGAGCCTGCGGGATGTTTTCACAGAAGCTGTGTCACTCCGTGTAGGAGAATTGGGAAGTCGTTCTATCTTCTGCTGGTGTTGGTTCAGTACGTTAGAGAATCTTTGGGTACTATTCCTGGCTCCCTGTTAGGGGTGCACTTATGGGTATTTAAACGAAAATCAATTTTGAGAGTCATTTATTGAGCACCCATGGGTCTTTTGCATGTATGATTTCATTTACTTCAAAAAAACCAAGAAAAAGAACTGTTATCCCACCTTAACAAGTGAGGAAACTGAGGCTCAGGGAAGTGATGTGGCCCATCCAAGTCCACACCATCAGTAATAGGTAGAACTGAGGTGCAAACCCCACCTTGACTCATGAACTTCAAGGCTGTGCTTGACCCCACCCCCCGCCTCTACTGAAGCATTTTACCTCTGTGGGCCCCCTGCCTTGTCCCCTCTGGCCTTGTCCCCTCCATGTCCTTGACCTTGAAGATCATGGCTTTAACAATCAGACGGGTCTTTCTTCCTCCCATCCTGATCTTCCAAAACTTTCTCTCCCATTTCACACCAGAGAGCTTCCCCACCCAAAAACCAGAGATGGGCAGCAGGAGGGTAGGCTGCCTTCCTCGGGCAAAAAGACTCACCTGTCCCCTGTATCTGTGTGGATCTACGGCGAATCCCTGTGATGTAAAAGGGAATTTATAGAGATCCAGGTAACATGACTTATTTATGCTCACACGGAAAGTTAAGGCAAAAGGAGGACCCTGTGTCAAGTCGGTTAACACCACGATTAGGAACTGACCTATTTCTGAGTCCGTCTCTTTGATGGTGAGCACTCACGTCATTGTCGTGCACTCGACATCCCATACATGCCAAGTCTTGGCAAGGTGAGCCCCCATTTGCTGCCGCTCCAGTGACCTGAAGAACTCTTAGTCTGTCTAGAAACATTACCTTAGGGATGAGTTGTTTAACTCCCATTCCCTCCATAACAGCAGTGCACACACGCTACCAGAAATGGCAAACAAAAGATGACAGGGATGCAGGGAGGGGGATGGGTTGGAAGAACTATTTGAGCATCCTTCAGGAGAGAAGAAACAAAACTTAATCTTCTTTTTATACCAAAGGGAGCACACGCTCTTCATTACCTGGGCTGGGGTGGGGACCACATGTATAACCCTGTTATTCCAGCGAGGCCCTGTTTCATCCAGGACGGGTGGGTGTGGGCATCCACAGAAGAGTGGGAGGAGGGGAGGGAGCATGAATGGGAACTGGGTGTACGGGGACCCAGACTGTTTTCATAGTCCAAAGTCACAGCCAGGACTCCTCAACAATCCCACTGATAAACACACCCTAACTGCCGACAAAGAATCCAAAGAATCGAAAAAAGAACTAAGCCATCCCTTGAAGGCAAACCAGAACCTGTTAGCGGAAAGTGTTGACACCAGGGTCACTGGCAAATGTTTCCTCGTGGGCAGCAGGGGTGCCGGTGAAGTGCCTCAGGGTGCCCAGACAGTTAAGAGCCAGTCCCACCAGTTAATAGAGTGCTTCTGAGGAGTAGCTGCCCGTCTAGCAGAATTTCTAAAACAAGCTGCAGCTGCACCAGCTAAGGCCCCTGGGAAGTGGGGCCAACTCTCTCTCCAGCAGCAGGAAAGCAGGATGCGAGGCATCGCCATGGCTACCCAGCCAAGCCAG
The DNA here is from genome assembly GCF_004126475.2 of Phyllostomus discolor. NCBI lineage: Eukaryota > Metazoa > Chordata > Mammalia > Chiroptera > Phyllostomidae > Phyllostomus > Phyllostomus discolor. The sequence goes on along the minus strand of NC_040909.2, from coordinate 130,319,372 downwards.
CCTCCAAGACTTTCAGGAATCTCTGCTATTTGTGCGAACCGGATAGCTTCCCCCAAAGGCCGGCATTCCTACACTCTCCTGCTGTCTCGCTCCACTTGCCCTCACTCCAAACAAAAAGGCCAGAGGGGGCCCTTCCTCTCTGCTTGTGCTGGGGGCCCGCACAGATGCTCAGCTGGAACGCCTCCTCCATCGGACGCTGAGCGTAACGGGGGCAGAGCCAGCAACTTCCATTTGCCACCAATCCCGTATACTCACTCACAGGTCACAGCGTGGGCCGGCGTTAGCATGCTCTTAAATTCCCAATGGGGCTGGAGGGAAAACTAGACCCTCATTGATGTGAATGATGTGCCAATTAGGACTCAAGCCTCTCTTCTCTGGCTTTTCTGTGTTCTGGTTTCCCAACATGATCTCAGAGGGAGGTGAGTGACAAGGTCATTTAATCGCTGTTATATATTTGCCACGGAGACACCCAGCCACTTCGCATTGGGGCCAGCGGGGGATGTTAGTCTGTGTTGGTTTTTTTTTTTTTTTTCCTAGAGAAAATAAGCAAAATGTGTAGATCAATTTAATAAGGTTATGTTTTGGCAAACTATAGAAAGTGAATTAATACTAGCTTCAATTCCTATTAAAACCAGACTTTCCCAACCAACAAACAAGTAAAAAAAAATATCCAAAAAATAGTCTGTGAGGTTTTTTTGTTCAAATGGTCCCCAACACCGTCTGTTTGTGCACATGTATTCCATACTCGTGATCTCTGGCCAGCACATCTTCATTACTCCAGCAGAGATGCAACCTTATGCTCGGGGAGAGGTCTCCACACTGACTCCTCCTACAACCTCTCTCCAAATAGGAGCGTCTGGTGGGAGGGAACCACTAAATACAGCATGCCGACCGCTTAGGCCCAGGATGGGCATCTGACCTACCATGGACCAAGCAGAGTTCTTCCCTGTGACTCTCAGAATAGAATCAAGAGGAAAAAGACCCTTTCGGGCGGGAAGCTGAGAAAGTGATTCCTGGAGCTGCGGGAGGCTGTGGTTCCGGCCTTTGAGGAAAGCGTGTGTCTGAAGGAATGGAGATGACTTGCAGAAGCAAAGCAAAGACATGGTAGAGAGAAGGACCCCGTGGACATTCAAGTCCTTGGTTTGAGGTAGTTGTGGCAGAGCCACAGTAATTGGCTCCAATAAATCATGTTTCCTTGTACACATGACCTGGCGCAGTCCCCTCCCACACTGATTTGGGTCTCCGCCATGTGACTTGAGTTGGCCCGCGGGGCATCAGCAAATGTGATGGAAGCAGAGACTTGGGAAGTACTTATGCGTTGGGAGCTGCCCTTCCTCTCGCTGCCCTTAGAACATCATCACCAGAAGCAGCCCAGGCTCAGCTGCTGGAGAAAAGCGGTCCGGCCAATAGCCAGCTCCATTTGCCAGACATGAGAGAAAGACCACCACAGTCCATGTGGCCCTGTTATGCCACATGATGGACACCAGAGATCAATAGATAAACTGTCAAGCTCAGTCCAGCCCAAATGATGCCTCACAGAGTCGTGAGCAAGTGAAATGGTGGTGGTTTGTCTCACCAAGTGTCAGAGTTGCCTTCTTCCCACGGGAGCAGGGAGGTCTCCACAGCAAATTGTTCACTGTTGAGTAAAAAACCAGAGACAGCCTCTGACCGTGCCATCAGCACTCTAGGACGTCATCACATTCAAACCAGTCATCCCCTCAGGGGAACCCATTCAGAAGCCAGGCATAAGACAGACACTTGACTATAGTTTTTTTTTTTTTTTTAGTTCATTGTTTCAGATAAGGAATCTATGTCCATGATTAAAAGATGCAAACAATATACAAGAGGGTGTTATGAAAAAGTATTCTTTTCCCTGCCTCTGGCCCTTAGATCCCTATTCAGAGGCAACCATGCTTACCAGCTTTTTGGATAAACTTCCAGAAATATTCTATACAGGAAAAAAATTAAGACAAAAAAGCAAGAATATAGATAGATATTACCTAGCTATAGATATACAGATATAAGACATTATATAGGTTATATATAATATATATAATCTTTGTTTTCTGCAAAATGTAATATATTGTATTATACACATTGTCTGCACCAGGAATATGAGAAGCACAACACAGAGGGAAACTTGCTAACCAGAGACCTTAATAATCTATAATGTCCCATGTAGGGGAAGGTGGAGAGTTTTGATGATATGATCTGCAATGTGAAAGAATCTTACCCTGCGTCTCTTGTGTCTCTGGCTAAGCACACACACACTTTCTTGATGACCGTATCCATGTGTGCACACACATGCATGTATGTCTACCTTGCTCTGCACACAAATGTGACCACGCACATCTTCAGGGATCATGTTCTTTATCACACCAACCTGGTTACGCCGTCCTAGACGGGACTTGCAGGCGCTGGGATGGACTGCCTCTGGCAGGCCTGGTGCTGGAGACCGGCTCCCTGCTCACGTCTCTCACGCCCAAGTCTGTGCTCAGTTTTTGGAGAGACTCGCACTTGATGTTGCTCAAGCCTTAAGAGCTCAGTTTCCCAGATACGTACCTCCTCCTCCTGCACTCCTGACACCCACTGACAAGCAGCCTGCAGGGTCTCTGTCCATCACCCCCTATTGTACAGGTGAGGGAAAGGGGGCCCAGTGTTAGGCTCAGGAGGCCCCAGAGGAACACGGACACTGTATAGCCTGGAATCTGTTCCCCAGCATTAGCTCGGGCAGAGTGGAGCTGCGTGGTCTAACGCAGTCATAGGCTTGAACCTCGGCTTCTCGACATGAGAGCTGTCGTTCTCTTGGTTCTGGAGCCTTGGTTTCAGTACCTGAAAAGTGATGTAATAATAGTTACACATAGAATAATTAGAATTATAAAAATATATGCAGAACACAAAATCATGTATGTTGTCCAAATAATAATAATTTTCAAAATTTTAAGTTGCATACCTGTGCTTCTTAAAGAGATTCACCCTGAGAGCTCTGGCCTTCTTTCTTATGTCTGTGTTAATAGCACATGTAGAGCAGCTTATGCATGAGGGATACACAGATCATCAAACAGTGCCTTTGTCCTCCAGAGGAGGAAGGTGCGACAGAGACAGACAACCCCCCAACCGCCACTGCCCCCTGAGGGCTCCCTCTGGGGAGCTACACAAGGAACTCTGGGGACAGAGAACACTGATCTACCTGATGTGGACAACAGAAAGGCCAGAGCCAGGTCCAAGGTGGGTGAGACTGCTGGACCAAAGCCAGTCGTGGGCTCAAATGGAAACATGCATTTGCTGGCACATTTCCTCAGTCATGTTCAGGGGTGGTCGTTACTCGACACCACCTCAGCTTCTCTCCAGAATTTTCCAAATACTATAGCCACTGTCATGCTCACTTTTATTTCCAAGCTTTGGAAGTGCCCAAAAACACAGGAGTCCCCTCGTCTGCACCCAGGCATGTCCTTCCACCTCTAGCTGGCCTCTAGATGAAGTCTCAGAGAGAGAAGTCTCCGCGGATCAGTTGTGGAGCACACGGTTTGGCAACAGGGCAGGGGATCTTTCCTGACTTGTGCAGATAGGGGCTTACATCACAGCAGGAAATTTGTTTACCCTTATCTTAGCACACGAGAACAAATTATCCCTCCCCTGTTATAAATCCAGCAGTCCTGCCTCTACGGCTGGATTTCCGCATAAATCTCCAGCAAACTCCACTTGGCTGACTGTGTACTTTTGCTGGCCGCCCGCACCAGGATTCAAGCTCACGGAACTGTCAGTGTTGCTGAAGGACTCGCTGGCTTTCATCTGCGCAGATAATGGAAGAAAAGAAGAAGAGCTGCCAGGGCCGTGGCTGCTACCAAAACCTCACGGTTCAGGGCGTGGATCCCGGGTGTCCTCTCCCCCAGCTGAGTCACCGTGGCTCCACAGGCCAGAAGGAGCCACCAAGTCCCAGGGAGATCTGCCCTGGACAGCCCGGGACACCAGAACTTTGGTTTCAGGGTCTCGTGTAGACTCACCAAGTTCAGGATGGTTAGTACACACAGATAATCCTGAGTGGGGTGAGGAACCAGGCCAAGTGGGTTTTATAAATGGATTCAGTGGCCATTGACCGTATTTTTCAGATCATAAGATGCACCTAGTTTTTAGAGGAAGAAAATAGGGAAAAAAATTTGGAGCAAAAAATGTGGTAAAATATTTAATAACATAAATAACATAATATTTCAGCAATGTAGATGTAAACAGAACTCAACAGCAGCATTAACAGCCATTATTCCTCCCAAATGGTGCGGGGGTGGGGTATGTCTTATAGTCTGAAAAATACGGTAAATAACTGGGATCAGGCAAAAGAAGGGAAACCCTGCATATAGCTAACATAATTTAACCAGTGAAGTAAACATCATTGGCCAGGCATCTTTGATGCCTAGGCTTCAAAGACAAGAATGGGCTAGGGAATTTTTTTTTTTTAAATCATTAACAATAACAAGAGTACCTACGGAGCCCTTACCTTGCTATGCTAGGCTCCACTGAGGCCAGCCTCCATGGACTGCTTTCATCCAGCCTTACCCCACCAGGTACACTTTACCTCCACGTGCTCACAATATCCCGGAGAGGGGGCTGCTGTTGAGATGAGGACACTGAAGCACACCGAGAGAGGTTCAGTGATTTGCCCAATATGGCACAGATAAATGAGACAGTGCTTGATGAATAGAGGTGATCAGACTTCAGGACCTACGTTCTAAATCAGTGCTTCCTGAGCATTAATGCACAAGAATCTCCTGGTGATCTGGCGAAAGTGAAGATTCCGGTTCAGAGGTGGGAGATGGGACATGGGATTTCCTGAGATGCTTCATTTCCAGCAAGCCCAGCTCCCGGGTGAGGCCCACGCTGCCAGTTCAGAGCTCACAGTTGCAGATGCTGGCGTCAGTCTGGCCCAGCCCAGTCAAGAGCAACGTGAGCACCTCTGTCTGTGCACCAACAGCTTGTTACCTGTCCACAGCGCAAGAACAAATATTGGGAGTGGGCCGCTAGAGACTTTATAACTATTTGACAGTTATTTCATGCCTGCTGAATCTACGAACAGTAATGAACATGGGGCCTGTACCTCATTTTGTTATTTTTACTTTCTTCTTCTAGTAACTTATATCTATGTTATTTTACAAAGTTATCAGTTCACCAAAAGTTGGAAATGATAAATAAAACAAACAAAACAAGACAGACTGCCTGGTGCCTCCCACAGAGCATGTGAAGCTCAGTTCTCTAAACTTCTGCACTCTACTGGCCTCCCAACAGATGGGGAGTCTAGGGCCCTGGGTATGTGTATGTGGGGGATCCCCTACCTCAATTTCCACTTCCTGGAGGTTCTACTTCCTTATATTTTAGGGTCTTCTTGCATATCTAGCCCCCAAGAGCGGGTACAGACTGCCATCCATAAAACCCAAGTCATACTCATGCTGGTTTGCCCCTTCCAACCAAGTCTTAGAACCTCCACCTAGTCACTCAGCCTCTCAGAGGCTCCCTCCCTTTCCTCTGCAGACTAAAGCCCATCCACTGCGTGAAAATGGGGGACGAAATTATGAACATGCAAAAGGCTTAGCACAACACCTGGAACAATCATTGATCAATCAATAAAGAGCCAGTACAATTGTCACAGGGGAGCACAGGTAACCAGGTTCTTGGTGATCGGGACAAAGAATTGAACTGAATACACACAGTTTATGGCAGAGAACATGGAAGCAGGCCAGTTCAAAGTGGAGATTGACCTCATGGGCTGGAGGGATTTTATTCTTACAGGGCAGATCCTTCCTGGCTAGTTTTGGTGGGATTTTATTGTGCCTGTACAAGTAGTTGTATTACCTTAAAGCTACTGCACATGTGGTCTCCCATGATTTTCCCTGATTGGCCACTGGAGAAGGAGGTCCCACAATGTTACCGAATGGAGCCCCTCTTCCTGTGGTCCCCCTGTACTAGGTTTACCTTGCCTACCACCAGAGAATTACAACTCTCAGTGTCAGAGATTGGTGAAAAGGAAAGGAATTATTTATTCAAAAGTTATACAGACTTAGGAGTAATGACTTAAAGTCTTCATTAAAATCCCAAAGTCCCTTAAAACACCCACAAACACACACTGTCCTTCCTTCCCCCCTTTGCCCGGCCTGAGATACCATATCTCAGGAAAAGAAATGGAAGTCTGTGGCTCAGATAGCTCCTGGTTCTTCCCAGTAATCCGTGCTTAGCTGGCAGGCCTCCCTTGGTTCCCAGCATACTCAGCTGTGTCGCCACCATGAGCTCCAGTTCTTAGTCCAAAACGGACTAAGCACCTTCTTGCTGGTGTGGCACCTTCTCCTGGTCCACCGGCAAGAGTCCTTTCACCCCTTTCCTTCCCACAGTGTCTCTCCTGCATTCTTCCAAACTGCTAAGAAAGAGCTCAGCATCGCTGCTACATCTTGCTTTCTGGCTTCCTAAGCCCCATGGGGATTCTCGTCATGGCTGCCACACCTGGGTTTAAATCCCACTGCCAATCTTCCTCTGCAGCCCCATTTCTGACTCTTCTCACAATTGGCTACACTTGCCAGCATTCCCATATTTTCCCAGCTTTTCTGGGCTGCCACAGTAAGTCTGGGCAGGTGTGGCCCTGTGGTGTGGAACCAATCATCTCCAAGCTGTTTCACAGGCTCTGTAACCAGGGGGAGTTGCCTCCTAGTTACATCCTGGGTGGAAGTCACTCCCATCCCCCTGGCTCAAAGCCGGGCCACAGCTACTTAACATACCCAATAAACCAGTTAAAGGTTATAGATATGTTAAATGACCATTCTAGAAGTTATCTACAAAACTGTTGCTATGCAAAACAACTCTCACTGGCCCTGCTCCATGTGCCCCATCCCCCAGTTCAGACTTGTGGGGATGAGAACATCCCATATTTTTAATATTTCCTGGACACCCTGAGTTGTGGACCCCGTTACAAATCCTTTTTTGGGGGGCCCCCTGGCTGCACCCCCTTACACAATTATTATTGGGAAAAAAATCTGCAAAATATCCCTATCAGGTATTCATGGTGTCCATCAACACTAGAGGGAAAATTTTAAAGAAAATGCTCCTGACACTCTTCTAGGCACTGGGAAGGCAAGCTATTGTGCATCTCTCAACAAACGTATATTAAATTAATTTCTTCTTCAACTTGGAACCGTTGGAGCCCAATTTCTTACAAAAGTCTACAACTACAGTGAAATTTTAATTTAAACCACTAGGCAGAATAGTGCCCCAAGGCGCTGCAAGATGCCTGATCATCGAGCAAAAATGCAATTATGTTCATTCTGCTCCAGAAACTTAGGCAGGTGGGCGAACTAACAGAGTTTAGAAAGATTTTCAATAACAAGGGATGAAACAAGGCAGGTTTGGCTTCAGCTTCAGTTAAACAGAAATCCAGTTAACTGGAGACCTTTCAGGGAAGTGTTCCTAGTTAAGGCTGTGTGAGATTCTGCCTGCCAGTCATTTACATAAAAACGCAGGAGGCAGGACCCCCTGGGGCCTGTGGACCACTGGAGGGAAGGGGCTGAGGTCGGTGTTAGCGAATGTTCGCATGTTTGTCTAGTTGGTCACGACTTGGGCAGGAATTGGTACTAGCTGGGGGAAACTGGCCTGGTGGGAATGGGAATCTTTCTGACCCTGCCAAGAGGGCAGACTTCCTCCAGCTTAGGTTGGCGTTGTGTTCCAGGGCCTGCAGGGACGTAGTGACTCGGTGCAGCACACGGCAATCCAATTTCTTTATCTTGCTTGGCAGGTGTCCAGAGACCTAATGACTCGGACCCTCCCACTGGACCCTCCCACCGTAATGCATTCACTTGTCAGATTAGCAAAGGTTCCCAGGTTGTTTCTTTTTCCTTCTCCCTGGGCTATCCTGAGATAAAAGTTCAGGTTCCTTTCTCCAGCAGGGCTTTCTTCCGCCAGTCTGGTTCTGCAGTCAGTATGGGCGAGCTAAACTCTAAGAAACCTGGCTGGAACCCTTGGGGTAGCTGCTCTGGGTGAAGTGTGCCTCACTCAGAGGAGAAGGAGGAAAAAGAAACCGTTATGGCTGCATTTGGGCTACCAAGAAGCTCCTTCCTGTGGTTTGTGACATCTGTGTGACAAAGAGTGGCTGGGGACAAGGTGCCGTGTCTGGGGGTTGGGGGGTTAGTTTACACTCAAATCTGCCCAGGTCCATATCCTGTTGGCTGGCTGACTTACCGGCTCCCTGATAGGGACAAGTCACTTTTGACATTTCGTTTTCCCCACCTATAAAATGGGCGTAAGGAGAACAACAGAACGTGCCCTGAAAGCTGGTGAGGAGGGTCAGCCAGGTAACGATGACAAATAGTTAGCACAGTACCTGGCCCAGAATAAATCCTCTACTATCTCAGAGACAAGGCCTCATCTATTTGCTGGTTTACAGCAAAGAGTAGTATAATCTGCTACCCCAGTGTAGGCACTTGGGCACAGGATTACTTTGAATGGAAGGCAATTAAGAAGCCGCAGATATTAGAAAAGCTCTCTGCCCTCGCCCGATCTACCTGAAAACAGAACATAAACTTCCCGTGTTAAGGTGTCCCCTTCTACACTGCCTGCACCAGGAAGGGGACAACAGCTTTAACATGAGACGAGGTGGCCTGAGAGTGGTCTGCATATGCAAGCCTTACAGACTAGCCCTTACCTACCGTTCCTCTCCCCATATGTTGGCCTTCTCACAATCAACCACCAGTAGAAGTTCAAAGTCCTTTTCTTTTGTCCTGCCACTTCTCTACAAAAGCATTGTTCTTTGCTGAGATGCCATATTCATATGGCACACATATTTAGGGAACTTCATCATTCATTTTCCCATCTGTCAATTGAGAGCAATCCTGCACCATGAGAGCTATGGTGAGGGTGGGTACAGACGACCCACCAACAGCCCTTACATTCTCTCATTGAACTACGATTTGTTGAGCCTAGCATGTGTCCGAGCACCACTGTAGGAGCTGGGGACACCTCCATGAGCAAACAGGGATCCCTGACTTCGTAGAACTTCTAATCTATTTGGGAGAGAAGACAAACAAAAGTGAAGCAATAAATTATGTAGAACATTAAAGATGATGAGTCCAGCAAGTGATAGAAAAATAGAGCAGGAAAGGGGACTCACGTATGTAGGACACTCGGACACTTGGAATTTGAAATGGGGTTATTAGGAAAGGCTCACCAAGAATAACATCTGCGTCAACAGGTAAAGATCGCACCAGGAAGGAGCCCGGGGAAAAGTGTTTCAGGCAGAGGGGACAGAGAAAGGTAAGGCCCTGAGAGAGAAGTGTGCCCGCCACGGGGGAGGAAGCGCAAGGGCCCGTGTGCCTGCAGGTGTCAGCGGGGAGTGGGAGAACAGGGGCCACGTACTAAACCTGACACGCTCAGGGGAGGCCTGGCTGGCAGCCTGACAAACTCAGGGTTCTAAAGTAACCAAACAGGACGGTCTGAAATTAAAATTGATTAACTAAAAGCAGGCCACGGTGGGTGGGTCGTCCTGTCCTAGATCGCTATCTCCCCCTAATCAAGGCCAATCTTTACTTCAACGGAGCCTGTTGTCCTTTTGCATCTAAGATAACATGCCTTGGGAATGTCAAGATAGTTTCCTTTTTCCAGACCCCCCTGGGCATAATCTCCCACCAGAGTAAAGACAGCCAGAGCCCCTCACTGTTATCTTGTTCTCTGGAAATACCATCGCTGGGTGCCATAAATGTTCGTTGTTCACTGTGCTTTACCCACCAAAGTGAAGGAAGTTTGTGTCTCTCTATCTTACATTTTATCCAGTCCCAGATTTCCCTGCATTGCTTTCTCCTGCCTCCCTAACCCATTGCCAATGCATTTCATGTAACCCCCTTACGCCTCCTCCTTTGATTGTAATGTGTAACATAAAATGTTAAACTGCCATTCTCCGGAGCACTTCTGGAGCTGTTGAGAGTTGCCTTGCCGGGCAATTGTTGCCAATTTGGTTCAAATAAGCTCACAGAAATTCTCTACAGGTTTGATTGTTTCTTGCATTGACAGAGAAGCCATGGGGGAAGCCTTTTACCTCATGGGGTTATTTTAGGGATGTTGGCCTTCTCCAAGGGAGATGCAGAGAGCCATGGAGGGTCTGAGCAGAAAAGCGACCTGGTGTGGCTCCCAGGCTCGCTGGGGCTGCTGTGTCGTGGGTAGACTCTAGTGGGGATGCCGTGGACCCAGGCCTGTCGAAGCGGTTTGGGGAAGCCTGTGCTGAACAAGGCCGTCTTCCTCACTCACGGGGAAGCATGGAGAACGCCCAGCAAGAAAAAGAGGATAGGTTTGCTCTGCCGAAGCTTCTCTCATTATTGACAGCCTTGTCTCTTCTCTGAATATCTCACCTTCCTTCCTTGCCCAAGACCTGCAAAATAAGATTCTTAGAATTTAGGTGGGTTTTTTTTTCTTGAAATCCCTACATTTGGATTTGCAGATATGCCAATATTTGGATTTGTCGAGCTGTAATTTAAGCCGGTCTCTCCCCTGGAGCCGCTTGGTGAAATGCATCTTTCATGAGGCTTTGCAGGAACCCAGCTACACGCTCAGACTCCCGAGCACAAATCACACTCTGGTTCAACATCAACAATGTGATGTCAGGGGCCTCCTAGAGCAGCAAGCCTCCGGGAGGGACTGGCCTCAGTGTGTTCCCACCGGTGAGCCCTCTCCCAGGAAAGGACTAAAAGCTGCCTTACAGTGGAGCCACAGGGCTAATGCATGGAGGGCTGATGACTAGCGGTGGGCAAAAGCTCCAGACCCCTCCTGGTGCTATCTCCTGGTCACCCCCACCCACGGGACACACCAGCTCAGTCTTCTTGGGAGAGCTTGCTCTGGTGATCTGAGGGAAAAAGCAAAATAAAATACAGATGCCAAGGGAAGGGTGCCACTCAGCCGCCTCTAGGGTCCCTTCCTTAATTGGAGGTTCTAGGAAGAATGAGCCCAAGTACAACACTCTTCATGCAGGTTTCGAGGCTCAAGATAGGCTGGCTGGCTGGCAAGAGGAGCTGCAGGCCAGACCTCTCAGAGGGAGACAGGCTCAGACTGCACCTCCTGGAAATAGTACAATGATTGTCAAAGCAGCTTGCAACATTGATTGTCTCTTTTATTTTCTGGCCCTTTTATGCGGTGGCTGCTGTATGTGTAACTTCACCTGGAAGTGGGGGTCCCTTGTGAGAGTGAGATCTGGACAAAAACACCCGACTCTCCTGTCCCCTTCTCCCTGCCCTGTCCCACCCCCGCAATGCCCCCAGCTCCATGTTCATGAAGCTCTTGGTTGAGGGAAGGCAATGACCCAGTGACCAGGATAGGGAGGCACTAGGCAGGGCAGCCAGCTGTCCCAGTTCCCTAGGATGTGGGGCTTTTAGTGCTAAGACTAGGATAGTCCCAGGCAAACCAGGACAAGTTGGTCACTCTACATCCAGAAGACATACCAGCCCCCGACCAGCATCTGGATGAACCCACAGGCTGGTGCCCCTGGGTGGCGTGACGCAGCATGAGAAGCAGCCTGGGTGCCGGGCAGATAGGGATTTGAATCCAGCAGGATTCACACCTCTGTGCTTTTGTCTTCTCAGCTAGGAATGCTGAAAACAGGATTGGTAGGATCTAGTTAGAGGCTGCCCACATCACACGGTTATCCTTTTGCTACCACAGTAAAATCATCGTCTGGCTCTTACGTGGTGTCTAAATAATGTGGGACAAGACACCGCCTTTAGGGTTTACAAGGTGCTTCCGTATACACTGTCTCCTTTTAGAGATGGAAAAGGAGGCCTGGATGGGGAAGAGACAGCTCCAAGGTCATGCCCCTGGCAAACAGGACTTCAGTCTGGGGCATCAGTTTCCATTCTGCTACCTTTCACCTCCTAAGGTCACAACAAACCCCCAGCGGTGGGGGGTAACAGAAGCAGGGGAGTCTGGGAGTCCCCTGATGAGGGAGGTATGGAGGGACCTATTTCCCAGCCAGCCCACACAGCCACGGCTGCTGCCATGAACCCGGGGCCCAGCCTGAGGAACAGGCAGAGTTCCAGATTCCTCATCGCATAGTTCTGCCCTTGTGCTCCGGTTTTGTACATTCTTAGAGGCAGCCATCTAGACCAGGATCTCTGCCACACTGGCAGGTTCAGCGCCCATGTCGGGTCAGGTAGAAACGCCACTTCTTAATTATTCCCCACTGCCCTGGACCGGAATCCTGTGAGTCACTAACTGGCATTCAACCCTTATTTTTTTATTGAGTGCCTTCTCTGAGGAGGTGTGTGGGATTTGACACTTGTGTCACTGATACAGGGACAGTATGACTGAGAATTCAAATCCAACTAACATTTCTTGTCTGAGTGGCTGCTCTTGGGAAAGGTGCCTTCACAGGCTTTGTCCTTTGCTGGCTAGGCTCCTGCCCCCCTCTGAGGCCTGCCTCCCCTCTCATTCACTCCCCGTAGAGCAGCCAGAGTGCCAATCTTAAAACCCCAAAGCTTCTCCACCTTTCTAACTGCAATTACTTGAAGAAAAGGAAGAGATTACTATAGGTGCAGGTAAGCTAACATAGTGATTCTAATTCTAACAAGAATGTCTTTAACCACAGCCCTATATAGTTATAATACCCAGTTGTTTGGAATGCAGTGCTGCATTAGGGCCAGTCCAAAGGTTATTTTGCCCTGTTTTAACATCCAAAGGCTTGAGGGGTAAGAAGGCAAGGCACTTCCTCTGGGATGGCAGCTCCGACTATTTTAAAGTGGCTTTGCTTATCTTATTTTTCAGTGTTTTTCCGTATTAGACCTTTTACCCCAGAGTGCTGGCTGTGAACTGTCATACTACTGTACTACTGAGTCAAAGGGATTCTTGCATCACCAGCCAGCATACACAGGGGCCTTCCCCAGCTGCCAGTAGCAAAGGTTTCCTGGTCTAAGAGACATGGGGTAACTGCCCACTGCCTTCCTAAGCCTAAGTCTTGGCTGTGGAACGGGTACCTACATGAGCTCACAAGGTTGTGGCAAATACCTTGTGAATAACAGCAGCCCCCAGAGCACTGTTGTCAAAAGGTGGGACGTGGGGATTCATCTGGTCACACTTGTTTAGGGCTGGTCAGACAGTATGCAGGTAAATTCAGCCTGCAAGGAAGTCTCTTTTTGGTCTAACTTATACTGTGATCTCAGACTTGCTGAGGGACGGACTTCCATTACAGCCCGGGTAATATCGATTGTTCAGGCTCAAAAGTACGTAAGTAGATTGATTTCCCCCTCCCCCTCCATCCACGCTGAAAAGGATCACGGCAGTGTTCGTATGTTTGTTTCCATTGGTTGGTATATACACTGAATAAGTAATAGTGTTACCTGGAAAAACTTAGTCAAAAGAAACAGTGATGGAAAACAGGGTAGAGGAGGTCTTGAGTTGCATTCTTAAATAAATGCAGCAGGAAATTAGTTAGGGTGTCCCAGTGAAGACCTAAGCTTGCCTATTGTCCACCCTCCACCTCCACTCAGATCTATGATTTAAAAAAAAAAAAAAAAAAAAGGAACACTTTGGTAGCCTATATCTTAGGTACAAAATACAAACCGGCATGGAGGGGGAAGGGAGGATGTGTCCTCTTGTGGAGGTTAATAGGCAATACTCCTCTCCTTCTGTAAAGCACTCTGTCACTTCCTTCTGTAAATCAGCAGGAAGGAAATATATTCACCAGGGGCCTCGGCTAATTTGTTCTTAATTTAAGGACATTTAGGCAATTTCTGCGCCCCTCACAGTCAAAAAAAAAACAGAGCTGAATACTTTCTTTCACTGCCAGGCCAGCTAGTAACTCAAAACAATGGGGGTGGTGAAATCGACTTTTGCTAACTTCGGGGGGACATCAGTGAACCCAGAGAGGGCCTTGGGGGTAGGCCCGTAACTAAGTCTTTCTTCTGTTTTATATTGTGTCCTTCCTGTGAATTTTTTTCCCCTACTGGAAAGTTTCGCAGCACTCATCCTGGAGATACCTCTAAACTGGCACAGTTTTCTAGCTGTTCCACTAAAAAAAAACAAAACAAAACTTTGTTGTGAATATTGGCAAGAAATATGTTCCAGGAAGGAAAAGACGTGCGCTTGCTTCCTAATGACTGCCCCTCCCTCTCCAGGTACCTTGGCAAAGAAGCAAAGGGAGAGAAACGGCACACTTACTCCCTCTCCCATCTCTACACTGGCAGGTGGCTTTAGCCTTTCAACTTCTTTTGAAAGCTCACAGCTCGGAAAAACGCGAACTGAGCAAGCAGAGGTCCCCACAGCAGGCCCAGGCTCTAGGGTGGCGAGCGAGTTCCCAGGGGCCAGCGCAGACACCCGTGCCCCGAACGTCACTCAGCCCGCGCGTTGATGATTTACCAGCTGGATTTAAACCTGCTGCGGCGTGGGGGCGTGGCCTGGGCGGAGCTCCGCGGGTCCGGTGGGCCCGGCGGGGCGGGTATCCCAGAGGCTCTGCACCGCGTGGGAAAGACCCGGGTTCCGGGAGCGAGCGCCTGTCTCTTTAAATGCTACGGGCTGCGCTCCCGCCCCGGGAGCCCGGAGCCGGATCTACAATCCCGTTCCTCCCGCTCCAGCGCTTGTTGCTCGCCGGGACCGAGCTGGAGCTGGCGCCGCCAGGCAGCCAAGCTGCTTCCTTCTCCTCCTCCTCGCGCCCCACTTCCCCCGAGAGCCGGTGGAGGGGGAGCGGCAATACCAGCAGAAGGGAGGAGGTGCAGAGTGAACAGACATTGACTCCCACTTTCAAATCTTGAGACTGTGTAGCCGAGTGGGGCAAGACATGCATCGCTCCCCTCTGTCCAGGCTCGCTGCCGCCCGCGCCAGGAGAGGAAGGACTGTGGAGCCCACACCTGCAAACTCGTCCTAGAAGTCTCAGCGTGCGGCGGGGGCCTCCTCCGTGTTCCCCAGGGCCTCCACCTCTCCGCGGGTGAGTTTGCGCAGGTAACCCGAGCTAGAGGGCACGCGCGCGGGGGGGGGGGGAAAGGGGGGGGAGACGGAAGGAGAAAGAGCCGCAGGTGTGCCAGGTAAGGTAGCTCACCTGCTAGGACCTTGCTACGCAGTCCTCGCTGGTTTCTTAGGGAAGGAGGCTTGGGGGTTGGGGATCGTCTCAGGGCTTAAGTTAGGGCCGTAGGGTGGAGGGGATGTGAGGAAAGGAGGGACTGGAGTAAAGTTTTTCTTACCCCTCCTGCCTGGGCTTGGCAGGTGGGGCACTGGCGGAAGCCCTAGGAGCTGCTGATGCAATGGACTTTTGCCCGAGCGAGGTGAGGGCGGGGTGGGGGGTGGACTTGGGATCGCCTGTCCTGCTGAGACAGTGCCCTAGAGGTGGAGAAATGAGGGAAGGCTCGCTACGGGAGATCCCTCTTAGAATGGCTTCTGGTGCTCCACCCAAACCTTTCTTCCACCTCTTAACAAATCGTCCTTTACCCGGAGGGGCTCCTATATGGCTTCCTTGCCTTCCTCTTCCAACAGGTGGTCTCAGCCCCTGTCCGGGGACAAGTGCCAATGACCCTAGTGGTGGTTTCGCTTTCTCTCCTCTCGGCGGTGTGAACGTGTGTCCGCAGCGTGATGGGCAACCAGGTGGAGAAACTGACCCACCTAAATTATAAGGAAGTTCCCACAGCCGACCCAACTGGCATGGACCGAGATGACGGCCCTCGCATTGGGGTCTCCTACATCTTTTCCAATGACGACGAGGATGTGGAACCGCAGCCGCCGCCCCAGGGGACGGATGGCGGTGGCCTGCCCAAAGGCGGGGACGGGCCAACACTGCCTCCGCCGCAGCCCTACGACCCTCGGCTGCATGAGGTGGAGTGCTCTGTGTTCTACCGTGATGAGTGCATCTACCAGAAAAGCTTCGCGCCAGGTTCTGCGGCGCTGAGCACCTACACGCCAGAGAACCTGCTCAACAAGTGCAAGCCTGGCGACCTGGTGGAGTTCGTGTCGCAGGCGCAGTACCCGCACTGGGCTGTGTACGTGGGCAACTTCCAGGTGGTGCACTTGCACCGGCTGGAGGTGAGCAACAGCTTCCTGACCGACGCGAGCCAGGGCCGGCGGGGCCGCGTGGTAAACGATCTATACCGCTACAAGCCGCTCAGCCCCAGCACGGTGGTGCGCAACGCGCTGGCGCACGTGGGCGCCAAAGAGCGCGAGCTGAGCTGGCGCAACTCAGAGAGCTTCGCTGCCTGGTGCCGCTATGGCAAGCGCGAGTTCAAGATTGGCGGCGAGCTGCGCATTGGCAAGCAGCCTTACCGGCTGCAGATCCAGCTCTCTGCGCAGCGCAGCCACACGCTTGAGTTCCAGAGCCTGGAGGACCTGATCATGGAGAAGCGGCGCAACGACCAGATAGGGCGCGCTGCTGTGCTGCAGGAGCTCGCCATGCACCTGCACCCCACCGAGCCCGAAGAGGGCGACAGCGATGCCGCTCGGACTAAACCGCCTCCCGAGCGCCCTCCTGCGCCGGGCTGGGAGGTGGAGGACCGGGAAGCGGTGGTGCACTGATGGGAGAGCTGAGTACAGAGTTGTGACACGGAGCTGTTGCCAGCAGCTGCTGCTCCCTCCCTCTACTCCTCCTCCACCACCTTCTGGGACCCATCTGGGCTCCTGGGCCATTTGGAAAACGGAGAGTTGGCAAAATGCGCAGCCAGCTGTGGCTTGAGCTTGTTCTCTGGGACGGAGGAGGAAGAGGGAGCACATAGCAACAATTTGGTTGGGGGCACTGCCTGCCCACCTTCTCAATCTGTCTTCTTTCTGAGGTGGGGCAAACTGTAGGCATGCCTGACACTAAATCCCTGCTGGACCTGGGACCAAAATGTACCCTCCTTGTTATGCAGGGATGGAGAAAAATTTGGAGTACCAACGTCTGCCATTGCCTTCTACCTGCTGTCCTCCTACCCTGGGCTTGGAGGATGCCCTGTGCTAAGGCCAGTGTGGGATTGTGGCCAGCCCAGATGCATATCGGCTACCCCTGTGGAGCTGTGTGTGGGATCCAGGAGGCTGGGGCGATTTGTTTTATGGGATTCCTGGGATGCAGGCTTGGAGAAACCAGGACCAGGTCGGGGAGCAGCAGACCAAAACCAATCAGCGGCCTGTGAAATGTAACAAAGAGTCAGTAAACTTCGGCCACAAAACAAAGACTTTGCTACCTCCCTCCTCCCAATCCCCAGGTAATTCATCTTCTGGGGCTGGCTGAGCCTCCTGCCTCCTCCTGCTCCACCAGCCACTTCCTAGGTTACAAGTAAATCATTGTCATGGGCCAACTAGGGGAAGGATTCAATTATGGTTCTGTTTGGCTGCCTTTGTTCCTCGCCTGCTATTGTAGGCACTTACAGCTGTGTTATTTGTTATCAAAGGTGGGAATAGCCTTTTGTGTCACTGATCTAATTAAACCTGCTTGGCTGTGTTCATCCCCAGGTCACGCATGGCACTGGCTGGTGCCACCCTGCAAAGTATCCACTACAGAAGCAGCCAAACAGGTTTGCCCTGGTAGGAACTAGTCAATCACTCCCACTTCCCACTGAACCCTATTCCTGAACAGTGAAGGTAACCTTTTTAAAATGTAAGGCTTTGATGGTTGTCCTGTGAATTTTAATTTTCCGTCACCACTCCATCTCTCACTTTTGTTCTGCTGCTGGTTAAAATCTCAGGCCTAAGGCATATTTTAATGATAAGGTATTTATTTTGGTAGCCACCTTGATACACACTTAATTCAAGATGCAAAGTCTTGTTCAATTGCAATAGTCTCCTTGTGGCTTAGAGAACACACCTTCAGAATGCTTTCTCAAGAGACCTGACAGCCATCACAAAGGCCACCTGGTATAGTCGGTGCCAAATCTGGTGACAGTCGTAAAGCACAGGTTAGTGATTGTGGAATCTGTCGACAGCAGACTGGCCAATACTATTTGGATCTGCTGCTGAGTTAGTTTGCTCTATGATGAGGCTCAAAAAAGATTTTTACAAGCTGCTCCTTGTCGTCATGTGAGCTCTTTAAGGATGCGTGCCCTGTATTTCAGAATATGTCCCTGCTGCACATTGGCATTGCTAATACTGTCTCAGAGGTTGAGTCAAGTTTTTCTTTCTCTTGGGAGTCATTAGAGAGTGCACTGAACATGGCATTTTTGTGACCTAAATCTTGCAGCTGGAGTAGAATCACACTTCAGTGTTCTGTAACTGTGGTCGTCCTTGGGCCTTCTGCCTGGATCTCCCTAAATCAAGGCCACAAGACTTGAAGGATTTCCTCGTATACTTTTTCCAGACTTGGCAGTTGAGGTCATAATTTTTGTCTTCATAGCACCTCCACGTGACATCATTTAATTACAAGGGCATTAACTGTGTTCCCTGTGTTTTGGCGACAGGGCTCACCAAGCAGGTCTAGCACTTTGTGAGAGATGAACCACACACACTCTGCTCCAGTCTGTGACTTGGAGACTTATCAGTCTAGTTTCCGTGTTTAGTAAATCTCACCACTTTTTGTTTATGTTTCTCTTGCTCATGGAAAAGAGGAGCAAGAGAAACATGGGTAAAGACATTGACGAGAGCCTACTCTGCCTAACAGATCTGGATGTTCTTTTATGCTTAACACAGTAGGGAAATTTAAAAGCAATGACTCATGTGCAGACAGCAGGAAGGAAGAAGAGCATCACTATCCAGCAGTTCTGGGCTAGCTGGTGGCCAGGGGTCCTTTCCAGTCCCCCATCCCTGTCTTCCTCCTTTGCCCCCAAGTGGAAAGCGGATGTTCTTGGTCACACTGAGGTGGAGCAGTGAGTATCTGTTGTTGCAAATGAACTGCTTTCTGTGAGCAGTCTCAACCTGAAGAAGCACTCCTTTAAGATCTGCACCAACCATTGCAGTGTGCCTCTGGGGAAGAGGTTTTTGACCTCGGGGCATGGAAATGAGCTAGATGAGGGAATAGGTCCACTCCAGGGACTGCTTTCCTGTGTAAAGCAAGTGTTTTGTACAGGGCACCGGAGATGTGACATATGTAATACTTAGGAACAGTGACTCCATCGAAGTAGTTGTAGGGTTCTAGAGCTTCAAGCAAAGCAACATCCAACCAGTGCAGGTGCCAAGAGAAGAGAATCCAGCCAGCGTTTGGCTCTGTCCTCAAGAGGGCAGTGTGGCGGATCAGTGAATGTTGAATCCCAGACAATGGCTCCATCTGGCACTTTAAAAATGCATATATTTAATAATTTTTGTTTCTCCTTAGGCTTAGGACCTTAGAACCGTTTTTTTGTACTTTGAATAACAGATGCTCTTTGAAGGAAAGACATACGGACTCTAATGTTCTTCGGCAGCTCCGGCAGGGGTAAGCCGGACACCCGACTGGACCGTGTGCTAAGGGGAATCAGACAAACTCTATTTTCTTACTTGAGCAACTATTTTATTGACACTGCTTGTGTACGTCGGAGGGGCCCACGACTCCAGCGACACAACTTTTGTACCGAAAGAACTCAACTTTTTATAGTTCCCATTCCACATTTAACTTAAAAAATAACTTTAATAGCACTAAAATGCCTAGCAGAAGGCTGCATTCCAGACCTGTGAGGAAATTTTTAGTTTTTATGAAAAATGACCCTTCAGTGGTTAAGCGTCTCCTGTCTTGGTGCTTCTGACCCCACTAGCACCACTAGACAACACAGCCACGCGGGAACATATTTTTGGAAGCAAAACTTTAATTTTATATGACATATGCTATGGAGAGTGGAGAAAATTTAAGGACTACTCGTTTTCTATTTTTTTCTTAACAAAATGGAATCCACTGTGTTGAAGACTCTTGATGTTATGTGATTGTCTCACCATTTTTTTTTTTCATAAGTTGGAATAGAATCTAATGTGATCATGGTTATCGAATGGATTGGTTTGGGAAGTTATATTTTATTTATGAATTTTTTTTTTAAATCAGGGTAACTTAACTACAAACTTGACTGGATTATTCAACTTTTCATTATGTCGTTCTGTTCTTCACTATAACACTGTAACCCGTGGAGAATTACACTAACGCGATACACTCTACATGTATTTTATTTCCCAGTGAGTTGTGTAAACCTTATTTCTGTTGAAGATTGTATGTTAAATCAGTATGTTCTCATATGACTTCTTGAGAAGGAGGTTCCAATTTGAAACTGTTATCATTTCCTTCAAAATGAAGGGCCGTGCTTAGTTAAATAAAAGATTGATGACATCTTTTAAACCACTTCCTCTTCACTATGTCTTATTAAAATAAAATATGTCAAGTTCTTTTGGAAAATGCTATGAGGGTCTCTAATAAACCATCGATTGGAGTTAACTGAATTTATATATATTTTTCCACTTGTATACCTTTTTTTTCCTGACATTTTTGGTCCATAGCCAAGCTGTGCAGCCTAACTGTAGTTTTTCTGAGAATATTAGTGTGTATCATCTTTTCAGTTGCTTGGTAAACATTTTGATGGATCATTTAGTGACTGAAAGCGCTCCCTGTATTTACTGTGTGAGAATTAATCACCCATTGTTTCTACGCTATCAGTGTTCGTGAGAAATGTCTCATGAATATAAATCTTCAATACACATTGATTTTCGGGATTAATGCAAATATGTCTGGAAACCACACACACATTTTGGAATCCACACTGGAGAGCTGTGGGATTAAGACCAGTAAGCCAAGCTGCACCTTAGGTAGTTGTACAGTCCCAGACAAAGAGAAGGGGCTCAGTGAGTCATGTGATTCCGGAAAAGGGGTAAGTGTGAGCACGTGCCACTGTTGGCACGATAAGGAATGCAGGTGCCCGTGGTTGGCAAAGGGGCAGATGTGGCATCTGGGACTGGTGTGGGGAAGGCCACCTGTTCTCCTTATGCCAGCACCTGAAAACACTACCACAATCCTATGAGATTCAAAAGCGAGTTTTAACAGCAGACTCCTGGAGAATTTTAAATAGTAAGAAAGTTGATTGCTGAAGGTTGTAAGGAGCTCAAGTAGCAGTGGGACCCTTTCCCCTAGCATGGGAGTCCTTAATGTGCCCTGGTTCTCATTGCCAAGAAAGCAGCGGGGCCGGGGGTTGGGGGGAGAGCCTAACCTGGAATGTGTATTTATTCTTGGGTGATTTTGGTGGAGGCTGCTGTTCCCATTTCTGCTAAATGGACTGAGTTGGCTTAATGCAGGAAAATGACATGTTGGAAAGCATTTAAAAAGAGCTCGCAATGAACAGTCTCAGAATGTGTGCGGAAGGGCTTTTATTTCTTCTTACTGAATTTACTGGGAAAGCTGCTGATTGAACAAATACAGCAATTTTATCTGCAGAGTAGATGGAAGAATGATTAGTGTCCATTTGCAGTCACAACAGGGTACTAAGTATTGATGAAGGGTTAAAGGATGTTGAGCCCTAGCCTAAGGTATTAGAACATGCAGAAGTTAAACAGGAACCTTCAGGGGTAGTCCCTACCCCTGTAGGGGGTTTGTAAGGGGAAATCAATTTCAATCCTACGTGGAGTACAGATTATAATAAAAGGTGGCCCCGTGAATGCCAATGGTTGATAGGTATTCAAATAAAGTAGATATGTGTAGGTTTAACTAAAGCACTCCCGTTGGAGAAATTGGATCAAAAAACCCTGGAAGTGCAAATGATGAAGGGATATAACTAATCTAACTAATATTCACGAGGTACTTAACTGGGCATCTCCCAACACAAAGATAAAGCAGATCCATAGTTTCTATCCTATGACTCGTATTCTAATAGGTGAGGCAGACCACTACTTACCGAAAAGTTCACAAGTATTTATTAATGACTACATTGGTGATACGTGCAATGAAGGATATATACAGGGTGTATGTGGCAGGATCAGTGTCCATGAAAGAATCAGAGAAGGCTTCTCTGAGGAAGCATTGATACTGAACTTTGGAACAGGTAGAGGAGAAAGCCAGGCACTTCAGAGTAGGCATGATGACATTCATTTAGGAGGAAGCCTGGGGAATAGATGAATGAACACTGTGAGCTCTCCAAATGCCTTGGCTTCATGCTCCAATAGTGTGTCTCCTTGGGGTTCCCGCCCATACCATGCTAACTCACTCGTGCATCTCAGGAGCTTGACACGGGACCAGGCAAAGAGATGCTCACTCTCAGATGGAGTAAGTGAATGAATTTGGTGATGGGGTTTGGTAGACTAGAAAGCTCTCATTATCACAAGGGGATGTCATGACTGGTTTGAGGAGCGTGAAGAATAGCTTGGTGAGGGCAGTCGTTTTTAGGATGGATTGAACAAGGAGAGCAAACGAGTGACTACCCAGCCCTCTCCCGGAACTAGAGGTTATACGGCTAATGCTATCGGTGACTTGAATTGCCAGGCAGGTTATGAAGTAGAGGGCGAGTGTGAGCCTTTGCCTGCTAGAAGTGAGCGGCGAAGCGGCCCAGGCTGGTTGGGGCAGAGGTCAGACGGAGCCAGAGGTGTTGCAACCCTTCTGCCATCGCTGTGGAATCATGATTGAGAAAGTTTATTTTGTTCATTTGGCCAACACAAGCCACTACTGTAATAGAGTCTCTTGTGCCTCATCAAGTGTGGACGTAATGATGCAAAAGGTGAGCTCTCAGGAAACTTTCTTCAGGAAACTTGTGCAACCATGTCATTAACTTCCAAGGTCTATTAATTATCTTGACAGTCAGTGCATTCTTTTCAACTCCATAAGTTTGAGGACCATCAGTCGTTAGGTCAAACTGGAGGTAGAGCATCGACCTAGGCACACACGGTCAAATAGTGGTTAAGGCTTGATGGTCAGACTACCTGGGTTTCTCTACTCTGGGCTCTGCCAACAATTAACCTTGGGAGAAGGTACATACTTGCTTGAAAAAACGTATTTCCTCTTCCATACAGTGTGGCTTGTGTCACTGGTCAGTTCACTGAACTCTCCACTTCAGTTGTATTTGTAAAATAATATAATTAATAAATATAACGTAATTGGACTATAATAATTATATCTACTTCATATGGACATTGTGAGCACAAAATGGAACAATGGCCATAAAGCCCAGATCAATACCTATTATGATTAGAGAAAATTTGGGCTATTGCATGCATTCAGAAGCCTTATTCGAAACAAACAAAGTTACATCTGGGAGAGAGAGGTGGTCTTCCCTTTAGTCTTGGAGAATTTCTTAGCTAAATACAAGAAATTAGTAAGATAAGGAAGAGATAACTCTAGTTAACACTAGTTGTTTAGCCGCTGCTGTAGAGTTTTAAATGTTTTTTGAGCTTTGATCTTTAGTAGATGAACCGTTTAACTATTTTGTGTTATGTTTACTCATTAATTCCAATATTTCCCGAGAACTTTGAAGGCCCTAGATGCTGGAGAGCCAAGGGAGGCGGGTATGAAGGGATATGGCAGCAACGACATTAATAATGATGAGGTGACCTTGTCCACACTGTCCTATTTTAATCATCACACAGCCTCCTGGACAGATGCTAACATTTTCATTTTACAGTTGAGGAAACAGGTTTAGAGCAATGAGGTGATGTGTCCATGGTCACATAGCTAATAAATGAGAACTTCTGGCCTGGAACAGGATTGCTGATCCCCAAAGCCCCAGGCTGTGGTCGCTCCACTGGAAGATCGTCTGACCACTCCCAGCCCTTTGGCCACCTCTCCCTTCTCCTCACCTGTGAAGAATGCCTTATCTTCTGCATCAGCGTCTAGAATGCAGCATCAGTTGAACAGCTTGTGTATTTGCAGCAACTTTGAGGTGGTGGGAAGCAGGAAGAGGCAGGAAGGGAGGGAGGCAACTCACAGCCAAGGAGGACCTCACATCCTTATCCTGAGCAACAGTGACAAGCCTGGGGCCGATGTTCTCTCTCCCATAATTGCTCGCACCCTCCCCTCAGGCGAACACCATACCGTTCCCTGCTCGAACTGCCCTCTGCCTGCCCTTTTTCGACTCCACTTTTCCCTTCAGGCCAAGGTCAGGCTACACAGGCTGGCCTCAAATCGTGTCTCTAACCCTTGACCCACTGTGTGACCTTGGGCAAGTTATTAAGTTAGTAACTTGTTTAAGCCACTGTGATTTATATAAAAAATGGGGCTACTGGGAATACCTAATCCATAGGGCTGTTCACTGACTTCTGTAAATCAGTGTAAATCCAGTGCGCCGTGGGGCACTTGGGTGTGGCCTGGTGGCCCTATTGGCTCCGCCACAAGTGGCTCTGCTATGAATATGACAGAGGACCTTGAGAGCAAGTCCCTTTACTACTCCAGGACCCTGGGTCTACGTTCCTGTGTGTAGAGCACCCAACTCCAGCCGGAGGAGTCCATGACAAAGTCCTAAGTGCAACTTTATCCTTTGAGATGGTTTTAGAAGTTGCTTAGGTGCTCTACTTAATTATAATTAATGAATACTAATTAGTGCTGATGCCTTGGCCATAGTAAATGTAAAAACGTTAGTAAGGATAATAATGACTGAATTTCGGAGAGTGCTTTTATTGTGACAAGGAAGGGCTATACACCAAGTTTTTTTTGGACTGGCGCATTTTATTATTTTGTATTAGGACCAAATGTGGACCAAGGATGAGGAAAAAGGTAATGATATGAGGAAGTTAAATCAAGTCTCTTTTATTTTAGAAAAGGTATTTAGAACTTTTTTCCATTTATTAAAAATTTTTGAACACTGATTTTTCCTCACACACTAGAGTACCTTTCTCTTTGCTACCTGGCTCTACTCTTGGCCAATACATGGAGAGAATTCTCCTGTGTCTCAATGCTCATGCATGCCTCATTCTACTTCATTCTAATGGAGTCCATCAGTTTTATATTTCAGAAAGAGCAAGGCTGTTCATAAAGTCATAATGCATTAAATGGTGGCAGTTCTTTTTTAAAAAAAGATTTTATTTATTTATTTTTAGAGAGGGAAGGGAGGGAGAAAGAGAGAGAAACATCAATGTGCAGTTGCTGAGGGCCGTGGCCTGCAACCCAGGCATGTGCCCTGACTGGGGATCGAACCTGCTATGCTTTGGTTCACAGCCCGTGCTCAATCCACTGAGCTACACCAGCCAGGGCTTTAAATGGTGACAGTTCTTTGTGTCAACATCTAGTGTAGTACTTAAAAAAAAAAAATAGACTTTGTCTTTTGCAACAGTTTTGGGTTCACAACAAAAGTGAGTGGAGAACACAGAGTTCCCACGTTACCCATCTCCAACCTCACAGCCTCCCCGCCATCAACGTGGGTGTCAGTGAGGTCAGCTGGTTACAGTGGGTGAGCCAGCATTAACGCATCCTTCTCCACCTTAGTTTACATGGGGTTCCCCTCTCTGTGTTGCACATTCTGTGGCTTTGACAAATGTATCCATCATCAGAGCATCATGCCAGAATAGTTTTAGTCATTTCTCCTCCCCCTCCCCGCCATGGGGCGGAGGAAGGGCCCAGAAGAGACTTCCTGGGAAGAGGAAGCAGGTAGGACACGTCTTATCAGAGAGAGATTCTGACATAATCCCGCTCCCATCTCATCTGTCCTTTTTTTTTTTTTATAGAGTTAGCTTTTTTTAAAAGACTATTTATTTACTTTTAGAGAGGGAAGGGAGGGAGATAGGGATAGAGAGAGAGAGAGAGAAACATCAATATGCGGTTGCCGGGGGTCATAGCCTGCAACCCATGCATGTGCCCTGACTGGGAATCGAACCTGCAATGCTTTGGTTCGCAGCCTGAGCTCAATCTACTGAGCTACGCCAGCCAGGGCTCATCCATCCTTTATTTTAGGAGTAAAGTGCATACCTGTCTTTGTATGACCAGGGGCAGGGTATTTGTGAGGACAGATATTATAAACTGCATAGGAATTCCCCTTTCCTTTTTTGTGGTGCCGACAGAGAGTTCAGCCAACTCTGGGGCGTTCGTGAGAACGCTGAAAGGATGCCTCCAGCACCGTCCCCCCGCTGACTGTAGGCAGTCCACACAGCGCCAGTGCGTGGAGGACCAGCCGCTCTGTGTTTTTGGGGGGCGGGGCTGGGAGGCACTGTGGAAAGCACTGGCCAGTGTTGGAGGCAGGCCCAGCGCTGTCAGCCCGGCACCTCCCCTTTCTGGGCCTCCTGGGCAGAGGACCTCGCCTGGCTCAGCAGGCAGCGGGGCATTCATTTGTCAAGTGCGGATAATACATCACCTACCTTGAGGGGTTATGGAGTTAGGGGAAATACACATAATTCACTCGGAAGCAGTCCTGGCGTGAAGCTGTACGCTCCGGGACTGCTCGGTGTCATTCCCCATTTTTCTCGTCTGTAGTTTTGCCCTGGGCTTATGATTCTGACACCAAAATCTCACCGGTGAAATTGAGATTGGAGCAGGTTGAGCCAAACTTGACCCGCGTGTGGTCACAGGTGGTGAAACATTTGGTTTTATAATAATTAACACTCTCTGGCTCCAGGTGTTTGGGGGAAGTCATCAGTATATGTATCTCTCTCTCTCACACACCCCAACAGGCCAAGTACATCGTTTTATCCGACTCATTGGTTTGTCCCCGACCTGACAACTTAGAAGGTGAAGCTTAGGTACTAATATTATCATAAAGCTATAATTGTTTGATTCCCTCCCTGGGTAATAATGCCTTTCTCTGTCTGCCCTTTAAGCCTATGGATATTTTTATTATTGTCATTGTATTACTTTTTTTTCCATTTCAAAAATAATATTGTGTTTAGCATAAAATGAGGTCAAACACCCAAGTGTATAAAATAAAAGTAGCCCTGGCTGGTGTAGCTCAGTGGATTGAGCGCGGGCTGGGAACCAAAGTGTCCCAGGTTCAATTCCCAGCCAGGGTACATGCCTGGGTTGCAGGCCACGGCCCCCAGCAACCGCACATTGATGTTACTCTCTCTCTCTTTCTCCCTCCCTTCCCTCTCTAAAAATAAATAAAATAAAATCTTTAAAAAAAATAAAAGTAAAGGACACCCTCCACTGCCTTCTCTCACCCTGTTCCTCCTCTAACAAGGATTACCGACAGGAGGTGTGTTTGTGTGTTTCTGCTAGACTTTTTTCTACAAATACTCAGATATGCCAGCTGCATCTATTTCCCTGGTTTTTAAAAATTAGATGACCTTACCCATATTATTCTGCCACTTTTTTTTACTCATCAATATATTAAGACTTTCTTTTATATTAGTACATAAAGTGTCTAGAACATTCTTTTGAAATAGCTGTTTAAGTATTTCATAGTAAAAAGCTTCTGTTCCTTCTCTACGCAGAATAGTTTTATTCTCTCAGTGAGAATAAAGCTTCTCTCATTGATGCCTATTTAAACTATATCCAGTGTTTCCTAATTATAAACGATACCACAAACATCTGACCATACCTGCTCTTGGCATACATGTGAGTATTTCTGAAGGATGTAATTGTAATGAAATTTATGGATATAAGGTTATGCAAAATTTATATTTTTATAGGCTCTTGATAAAACCATATGGCTCTTGATAAAAGATTGTGCCAATTTATAGTAATGCTAATAACTTCTCACATGTTTGAAAATTTTTGTTGTTTGATTTTCTATGAATTTTATTTTTTACCGCATGAGCTAGTCTCAATGGTATCACCAAGAATTTAAATCAGGGGTTTACTAGTTTTATTCTATTACAGACATTCAATTGCATTCAGAGTTTGGTTATTGGATCAGATTGGTGAATTCTAGAGTCCAATCTATGAACTTGAATGTACAGTAGAAAGTAGTAGAGGAAGGTACCCAAAATTACTCTTCTTTTAAAAATGTAAATCAGAGTGTTTTCCATCCTTTAGTGACTTCCAAGTTTCTTACCATGGCCTGTTTGCCTGCCCAATCTGGCTTCTGTTTATGTGACCACCTCACTTCTCATCACGCCCCCTTGTAGAGTAATGGGTTGGCCAAAATGTTCATTTGGTTTTTTTGGGGGGTAAGGTGATTCTAGTAACACTTAATTGTGTTTAACTTCATTCAAAACAATTTCGTTAGATTGTATTGTGACAGTTGTCATGTCAACGTGTGTTTAAAAAAACTTATCAAAATTGGTGAATTTTTGAATAGCCACTTTAATATTGAAGATGGAAGAAAATATGAACATTTTTGGCATATTATGCTTTAGTATTTCAAGAAAAGTAAAAGTGCAACTGAAATACAAAAAATATTTGCTCAGTGTGTGGAGAAGGTACTGTGTCTGACTGAACATGTCAAAAGTGGTTTGTGAAGTTTCATGCTGGAGATTTCTTACTGGTCGATGCTCCAAAGTTGGGTAGACCAGTTGAAGTTGATAGTGACCAAATTGAGACATTAATTGAGAACAATCAACGTTCTATCACACAAGAGAGAGCCAACGTACTGAAAATATCCAAATCAATAAAGTTATTGGTGAAAATGGAAAATGTTTTTAATAGAAAAAACTATATGGACTTTTTGACCAACCCAACATTACAGACAGTCTAGTTCTCTCAGGATTTGGTTATTGGATTAGCTTGGTGAATTCTAGAGCCCAATCTATGAACTTGAATGAACAGTGGAAATTAGTGGTAGAAGGTATCCCAAATTATCCTTCTTTTAAAAATGTAAATCAGTGATTTACACCCTTTAGTGGCTACAATAGGACTTAGAATTAAACAGAGGCCCGTTTGCCTGCACAGTCTGCCTTCTGCTTTGTTGCTGGCTTTACTTCCTACCACTCCCCCTTGCAGTCTAATTCCAGATGTACAGGCTTATATTTATTTATCTATTCTCCTAATCTCACCAAGGGTTTTCTTTCTTGCTTTAGAGCAGGTGCGTGCATGTATGTGTGTATGTGTGTGTGTGTGTGTGTGTGTATTTGAAACTAAAACTTTGCCAAAGAATTCCTAACTATACTATGATGGTATATAGTAAGATGAAATTATAGGCACATGAATGCCCACCCCCCAAAAGATGTCTGTCTGCTAATCCTCAGACCTGTGAATGTGTTTTCTGACCTGTCAAAATCCCAAAGTTGAGGATCCATTGGGAAGGGGAGCAAATACCCAGAGCCTCCTATTTTCACCAACGTACCACATCGCTTTGGACAAGCTTTTCCTTTTACTGCTTATTTCATCATTTTGGAAGCATGAATGTTTACCCCACACTGGGTACATCCACACCCCTAGGTTAAGTACTCTAGGGAGACAGGAATTGTGTTTGGAGGTATAAATAAGGATTTGATAGTTGTGTGCTTATTGCAGAAATCAAATGAAAGAGTCAAAAGGAACTTGGGAGTAATAAAGACAGAATGAGACCTTCACCTGTGACATGCAGTGAGGGGCAAGAGGACATTTGAGTCATCTTGGTTCTCCCCAGCAATGCAACACTCGTTTGTAACATGATGTGTTTCCAAAGCAGGTTTCACAGGTTATCACATTGGATCTTTGCAGCCTTTCCTTAAGGCACTGTAACCAAAAGCAGGGCTGGCTGGCTGCCATCCAAAAGTCAGTACTCGAGGGGCAGGTGCTGATGTAAAGGAAAGTGTTTTTTTTCAGGTGCCAGCCACCTGGGAAGATAGGGGACTCACGTCTCAAAGCCCATTTCTCCCTCTCAGTGGAGGCAGAGGTTTTTATAAGGAGGGAGAGGGGGAGAGAACAAAGAGATGGAAGGAGGGGGTTGCTGAGTTCTCTATGTGCAGGCTAGCACAGTCCATTCCGACAAGGCAAGGGATGGTCCGGTGTGCAACATCCTGGTTTAGTCATCATGGGTTCACGTCATCCTGACTTCATGCCATCCTGGCTCCGTGCTTGAAGGTCAGCAAATCTCCAGGAACTGGGATGCCTGAAGGTCAGGGTCTGTATCTCCTAAAAGTAGTTCCTAGGATTCTTATACAAACATGGTGCTTATCATAAGCTATGTATGAGTCAGAGTCAGCACCTACTGAAACAATGTCAAAAGAATAGTGGGGTGGGTGACAATTTCCCACTCTTACAATTATCCACGTTGCACTGGGACCCCCATGGATACTCTGACATCCAACTAACAGGTACATGCCCGCAGAGCTGGAGCCTCCAGCACCCTGCTGCAGCTCTGCATGGAGCATTTTGATTGGTCGATGACTGCCGGAATATGTTAACATCACTGCAGCATATTAGCTTGGTGCCTATAAGTACTGTCATATCCATGTACAAATGGTGAAGGAAGTGAGGGAGGGCATGAGTACCTTTGCCCAAGGTCACACAGCTAATAATGTCTTAAACCTGAGGCTAATTAATTTCTAAACCATGTCCAGTCTCTGTGGAGGAGAGTCCCTGTCTCCAAGTCTAGTTCGACCCTGTGACCTTGGGCAAGGGACTGCTTCTCGTAGAGGGGGAACAGTGACAATGATTCTTCTGGCTTCTCTACCTCTCTGGGCATTGAGGGAAAACTCCCTTGTCTCTTTGTTCAGGGCAAATAATCAAGTTAGCGGTCAATTTGAAGCCAGAGAGCAAACTCAGCTTGTTAATTATTCACAGAGTTGGAAACTCTGCTTGTCCCTTGAAACTGCTTAAACCAGTTGCGACAAGCCACGACTACAAAGCTGGTAAAACAAACGTGTGGAAAATGACTGGTCAGAGCAGAGCATACGAATGTTTTCAGAGGGGGAATGTGAACCAATGAAAGCAAAGACAGTGAAAGGGGTGTGGCCTTGGGAGCCAGATAGACTCCACTTATGAGCTGTGTCCTATCGGGCAAGTCAGGTAATAAGTAACCTTATTTACCAGA
Organism: Phyllostomus discolor; assembly: GCF_004126475.2. Classification (NCBI taxonomy): domain Eukaryota; kingdom Metazoa; phylum Chordata; class Mammalia; order Chiroptera; family Phyllostomidae; genus Phyllostomus; species Phyllostomus discolor. Next base: position 130,288,731 of record NC_040909.2, on the reverse strand, counting down.
TGAGAATAAGTACCTTGAAGGGTTATTTAGAGTCAGAAACAATGGGGGCACAGTCTAGAGCTCAGTGCCGGGCACCAGGAGTGAGAGTGAAAATGTTTCCTAACCTGGACTCCAGGACCCCACAGAAACCAGAGTCATTGTGAATCAGCATCCCAGCTGCTCCCAGATGCCCCCTGCAGGTGGGAGTAAACCCTTACCTTGTTAGATCGCTGGCGACAAGGGTGTGGCTATTCACCCACAGGACAGAAGCCTCTTAGCTGCTGCACTCTCATGTCCTGAGTGCCCAGCAGCCCCGGCTAGCAGTAGCAGAAAGTGCTCGGCCACCTCCAGGCCTGTCCTTCACTATAGGAGGAAGAGGGAATGACAAGGGACAGCTCATAACTTAGGGGCTGGTTTGTTTCCAGTGGTTCAGAAGGGGTGAGGGGAAGGTCAAAAACCTGCTCCCTCCTACTTCTGATCCTCACTCCCCAGAAGTAACAATTAGCAGCAGATTCTTGTATCTCCAGGAACTAGTCAGTTAACCTTCATTCCTTGCATACAAATGGAATCATGACATAATGATAGCTAATATTTATCATGTGCTTGTATGTGCCTGGGAATATTTTGAGCCTCTCGTATGGACTATATGTTATTTAACCCTCATGACAATCCTCTGAACTAGGTGCTTTTATATTCGTTTTTTAGATAGGGGAACTGAGGTTAATCTATTTGCCTCAAGTCACACAGTAGGTAAGGATAGGAAAAGAACCCAGGAAGTCACCTTGGCTGGTGTGGCTCAGTGGATTGTGTGCCAGACAGCAAACCAAAAGCTTGCTAGTTCAATTCCCAGTCAGGGCACATGCCTGGGTTGTGGGCCAGGGCCCCAGTAGGGGGCGCATGAGAGGCAACCACATATTGATGTTTCTCTCCCTCTCTTTCTCCCTCCCTTTCCCTCTCTAAAAATAAATAAATAAACTCTTAAAAAGAAAAAAGGATCCAGGAAGTCGGTACACATCTATCTTATTGTTTTATGCTTACATAATCTCTTAATGTGAATAATTGTTTTATACTTATATAATCTCTTACTATGAATGAATAATAGTTGATTTAACTTACTGTTGGATATTGAAGTTGTCCAAACCAGTTCTAACAATCGCAGGTGCGCTGAACATCTTGTGTATTTATCTTTGAAGTTCCAACTTTTATTTGATGTCTACTTTGTGCCAGGAACGCCGGTGCTCTCTTTACATATATTTTATCACTTGATGCTCACAGCCACTCCATGAGGTTAGGAATCATCCCTTTTGCAGGTAAGGATCTTGAGACTCCCAGCAGTTGAGTAACTTGCCTGTAGTCCAAGTTAGTGAATGGCAGAAGGTACAGTTGAACTCAGGCCATCTGATTCCAGAACCTATGACACCCCTGTGACGATGGAACCTACATGGCTGTGTGTAAAAATGCCCACAAGGAATCCGTACATCTACAGGAATCTTCTCCTTTTGATAGCATTACCATTTTGTATTTTTTTCTTGTATATTAATCTCACTGAGACTCCATTTTTGTACCTATTAACTGAGTTAATAATACCTACTGCTATGAACTGAACTGTGTCCTCCCCAAATTTATATGGTGAAGCCCTAAACCTCAATATGATGGCATTTGGAGGTGGAGCCTTTGCGAGTAATGAGGTTTAGTTGAGGTCATGAGGATGGAGCCCCTAGCCTGGGATGAGTGTCCTGGTAAGAGGAGACACCAGAGAGTTGCCTTCCTCTCTCCACCACGTGAGGACACAGTGAGGAGGTGGCTCCCTGCAGGCCAGGAAGCGTGTCCTCACCAGAACTGGACCACACCGGCACCCTGATCTTGGACTTCCAGCATCCAGAACTCTGAGGAACGAATTTCTGTTGTTTAAGTCCAGTCTATGATATTTTTCTACAGCAGCTCAAGCAGACTAATACACCCACCTCATGAAATTATATTAAAGATTACTAGAAACAACACGGTCAAAGCATCTAGAATAATTTCTAACATAAATTATGGAGTAATTGCATGTGCCAGGTATTGTTCTCGGAGCTTCACACGTGTATTAGTTTCCTAGGGTTGCCATGGAAAAATACCACACACTAGGTGGCTTTAAACAATACAAACTTATTTTTTTCACAGTGTCGAAGGCCAGAGATCTGAAATTACCCTGATGGGCATAAGTCAAGTTAAAAATGCCATGAGGCTCACTGTCCCTGCTGAAATGTGGCCATTTTCCATGAGCAAATGCTGCTGGGATTGTGGCAAGCCTTCAGTGATTTTTCAGAGTTCTGAAAAAGTTAATAAAATTTTGACAATTTTCACTAGTGTTCTCATGACTTTTTACGGAGAGCTGGGTTTCAGAGGTCCTCAGCTGATCATTTCAGAACAGTCCATTGAAGACTCATTTTCTGCGGGTAGGTAACACAGTCACCACCAATTGAGCAACTGAAACAACGCCCATGTGTTATGTAACAGTTGTTGTAGGTCAGCAGTCCTGGCCCCGGTTTTCTGCTCAGGCTCTACAAGGTGGAATTCAGCGTGTCGGTTGAACTGCTGGGGCCTGAGGTCTTCTTTCACACTCCTGCAGGCCATTGGCAGAATCTAGGCCATGTTGTGGGGCTGAGGTCTCTGCTTTGTGTTTGCTGGCTGATGGCCGCGTCAGCTCCAGGAGGCCGCCTTTCAATCCTAGTTGACGACCTGGATGCTTACTTGCTCAAAGCCAGCAGGAAGGCTCTCTCTGCAGTGAGTTAAGAGAGAGTCTGACATAACCTAACTGCAGGAGTGAGGGAGCCTGCTCACACTCAGGGAGTGGGGATTATATGGGGTGGATATACGGGAGGGGAAGGTTCTTGGGGCCCATCCTAGGATTCTGCCTACCACAGCTTACCTGTGGGTCTTCACACGTTTGTCTACAAGGGCCATCATGTCCATCTATATTTCACTTGTGTAACTCTATTTCATCAAGCACCTTCACATAAATGAATCTAATGTAATCTTTACAACAGCACTCCGAGATAGGCAGGGAAGGTGTTCCCGAACCCATTTTAGAGACGTGAACCAAAGGCTCAGAGATATTATATGACTCGCTTATGAGCATATAAGTCGTAAGAAGCGAATTAATTCCTCTGATACTAAGGGAGCCCTCAGCTCATACCTGCCGTCCATGTTAGAGATAAGTCCTTTCCAAGTTTTATTTCTATATGGCAAGGGTGTTAGTACCTGAGGCCTTTTTTTAGGGACTTTGTCTTTGGAATAGCCTCCCCCTGGGCTCCTGCATCTCTGGCATGCGTATTTGGGCAAAATACTTAAGTGTGGAAAATTGTATTAACCAGGAGTTTTGACAAAATGGAGTTTTCAGGGGTGAATTGCAATTTAAATAGCTAAGAAATTCCATTTACTTCCAGCAATATATTCTGAGTGTTCCCTCTGGCCCAGCTCAAAGGGAGCAGGCAGTCATTCCCACAGAAAGCAAATGGAATTTTTATTTCTGTCTTCGAAGTGCCTTGGAATCAACAGTCTCACAGCTGGCAACGGGCCCTCATTGAATCCACCCTCGGAAAGAACAGCAGAGGTTCCGAAGGTAGTCGGCCATGGACCAAACTCACTCTCCCTTAAATTAGATGGTTTTGCAGGTGGTAGATGACACTGGCCATTTAAGACCAGTCTTCCTGCCTCCCTGTACTTAATCTCCTGGTTCAGTGAGTCCACTCAGCTGAAAGGTAGCGGGTTTTTTGAGCTCCAGTTCAAACCTTTTCATTGTTCTGTGTGTTTCTGTGGTAGCACAGACGGCTACTTGGGGTAGTCCATCCATCAATCCTTCAGATGTGTCAGGGCGGTGGGGCTGGGAAGTTGGCTCCTTTTCCTGGGAAGATACTGCTCTCCCCTGGCTCCCACACAAATCCCCCAGCTGCTGTGAGAAGGTAATTCTCACCTTCCACAGAGGCCACGCCCTTGCTTTCAAGTGGAAAGAACTCACTGGGTGAGTTTCCTGATCCAGAGTCCCGGCTGAGGCTGGATCCTGCTGAGAACACATCCTCCTTGGGCCTCCTCCCCTGCCCACCCTGCTTCCTCCCCACTGGGGAATCACTACAGCCACCCAATCACTGTCTCAGGTGCTGCTTCAATGGCACTGGCTGATGTGGCTCAGTGGGTTGGAGCATTGTCCCATCAACCAAAAGGTCGCAGGTTTGATTCCTGATCAGGGCACATGCCTAGGCTGCAGGTTTGGGGTGCGTGTGAGATGCAACGGTTCGATATTTCTCCCGCATCAATGTTTCTCTCTCCCCCTTCCTTTCCCCTCTTTCTAAAATCAATAAGCATGTCCTCGGGTGAGGATTAAAAAAAAAGTACAAGTTCAAGGTTAAAAAAATTTAGATCCAGGAAGTAAAGGCCTTGCTATGATGAAACTTCCTTTTAAACATGGTAGTCCCAATTTTCTCACTCATGTAGAGATCATTGACTCAACCTCAGTTACCTGGAACACAGTCAAAAATATAGAAAGGGGCAACTAATCTAGATATTGTAAAATAAAAGGCAATCTGTACCTTCATCGTTAAAAAATGTACAGATTTTGGCACGGGACAGGTACAGATATATGCATTGTACCTGAGTACGCCGATAACCTCTCCAGCCTTGTTTACCGCCTGTAATACAGGGCTCATCCCGTGCACCTGGCGGTGTGGCTGGGAAGACAAATGCGACAATACATTAAATGGGTTAGTACACCTCAGGGCTGCAAAAGCCAGAGCTTTTATTATTAAGGTCTTCCTGTGACGGGGAGCATGCTATTTTAGTCTGGTTATAGGCCAATTTCGGTTTGAAAGCTGAGCCAGAGAGCAGATTCCTTTTCTTAACCCCCAAACCGGAAACACGCCAGCTCCAAGTGATACAATAGTCAACGGAGATGTCGTCTCTCACTACACTGAGTCCCATTTGGAGAGGAGGGTGATGGGCTACTGAGCCAGGGGGGACTGTGCATTGCAGCTCTCCAGGCGTGTGAGCTGGGTGTGGATGCAAAGATGGGACAGGCGTTGTGCTGGGCCCCTGGAAGTCTGCGGAGCCCAAGGAGCTGGGTCAGCCTCATCCCGACAGAGGACGGACAGCCCGTGTGGGAGGTGACAGACGTCGGCACTGGTTAAGTCTGGGGAGTGGGTGCGCCATAGATGTTTGCCTTACTGTGTAATTTTATGTAAGTTTGAAGTATGTAAAAATAAAAGTGAAGGTAGCAAAAGACTAAATAAAAAATAATTGCACATGGTGGGATGAACTAAACATGGTGTAATTTACACACTACCCTCAACTCACTCAAACTGACGTATTAACACTGGGTCTATGTGTGAGTGAATTTATATACATATGCATATGTGTTGATATCAATATATAGACATTTTCACATAACATTTAATCACGTGTGTGTGCGTGTATCACACACAGGGTATTAACTGAATCTTCTTACCAGATTGCATGACACGTAGCCCAGGTTAGTAAACAGGCAAATGCTTGGCTCCTGGGTCTCCTTTTGATGCCTGATTCTCCCAGATTTGGAGTTAGCCTTGTGACCTCAGTTCTTTGACGGGTCCAAGCAAAATTGTTAACTTGCCGTCTGTCCATCTTTTTTGTGTTGTAAGGGTGGGAGCAATGCTCTCTTCAGCTTTCTGTGTCTCTGAGCTGACACTGGAAGTCTTTGCATTAAAATCATGAAACTAAAAATGTGGCCTGGTTCAGAGAGCTCCTCCTTTGTTGAAATCGTAATTGTTAATGAATTTCCTTTCCCCGGTAACCGGTGACATTAAACATCTGTCCTGCTCTTCATCAGTTGTCCCCCCCACCCCCCACAGCCAGTGTGGTCCCAGACCTGCTCTCTGGAGTCCTGGGAGGGGGCCCCTGGGTGCTAGGCAGGAAGGAATGTGGTAGGGAGATTTCCGAAGGTGAGAGAATTGATGTAGTTGATTCCTGGTTTCAATGATCAGTTCTTTCCTTAGGGTTCCCTGGGGCTAAGATTTCTTTGCAAAGCTCCCCTCTGTTCCTCCGGGGCCTGACCCGCCCTCCCCAGGATAATGTGTTTTTAACTGGCAATTCATTCTCCATCCTCCCACCAACGGAGACTCAAGCCAGAAAAGAAAGAACTTCAGAACTGGACTCTGGCACTTTCTCAGGGGAAGCGACACCTAAGACAAAGAGAAGAAGGTGGTTTTGGTCTGGGTCCCGGGAGGAGTCGTCCCTTTCAGGTTAGTCAAATCCAAGGAGCATTTGCTTGAGAGACTGTGACATTGTAAGCAGGTATAAGGAAACCCTGAGGGAAGAAGCAGCAGTATCACAGCTGATAAGAGGAAGGATCCTTTATCAGCTAAGTTAGAGGGAGAGAGTGGAATGCTGAACAGACAGAGGGGACCTGCCTTGTATGGAGAAAGCCGTGGGACCTGAGTCTAGGAGGGTGGGGGCCGCTCCACGGGTGACCCTGAGAATAAATACCCCGCCTCACTCTCCTCTCTCTCTTTCTTCTGCTGGTATTTCTGATGGGCCAAAGCCAGCTAGAAGGCAAATGGCAAGGAAGCAGTTGGTGAGTCATTCAGGTTGACCTCTTGGGGCACTGAGGAGAAAGGCGGGGTGGGGGATCTGAGCAGGTTGATTGAACACGCCCGGCACAAAAACCATGGGGACCACAACTCATTCTGTATTCACATGACTAGCTAAGCATTCTCAAATTAAATACCAATATACTGGATAATAGTAGTTATTTTCCTCTATCATGCAGCCAGCACTTTGAGGCACCAGGTAAGAGGTTCACTATTACCTCCACCCAAACCAGTGCAGTGAGTGATGAATTATTTGCCCCAAGCCACACACTGAGAAAGACAGGCGAGAAAAAGAAAAAGTAAGTCTCCAGAGTGCTAGCTCACCACCACCACCCTGTGCAAATGTATTCCACCCTCTCCTTGGGCCAGGCTTTTCCTCCTCGACATTCTAAGGAGCCTTCTGACCTGGTTCCTTGCTTTGCCTTCCTCTCTAAAAATGGACTAGGTCACTGCTCATTGAACATTAAGAAATTGGGTCCAGGCACTAGCAGGCAGGACCAGCCCAGGTAAGGTCAGGACCCGAATGCTGGCTGGCAGGTGAGCAGGGCAGGTGGTGGACAGACAGAGCCAGGCAACCATGAACATGCAACCAGCCGAAGGGAGCACAGAGACCAGGTACAGACCTTTCACCGGCAGACTGGAGGCCAGCCCAGGGGGAAAGAAACAAGGGATGCCACCGTCGTGAGCAAGGTTGGCGCAGGTCCCTGAGACCCTGGTGAAAGATGAGAATAGTCCACCCAAAGCAACTAATATTCATACAGTGCTTTAGTGGTTCAAGCAAATTCCTAAATATTTTCCTGGATAGTAGTTTATCTGACTCGAGTGTAGGCTATGCAGGTGGCACCTTCTCAATGTGGTATCCCTACCACCTTACATGCTGCCACTTAGTAGCCAATATCTGTGAATATGTGTTGAACCAATAACTGGAGATAGAGCAAATAGCGGAACCGTGAAGGGTTTGGGAGTCAGCGCCATCAGCACCATTATGCTGGTTCTGTTGATCACTGAGTGAGAAACCACGGGCAGCCATCTGCAAGCCTCAGTGTGCTCATACACGAAATTGAAATGAAAAATCCCTACATCTGTGGAGAAGTTATCCACATCCACACACCACACACACACACTCAACACTCATACACTAACATACTCTATGCATGTCTATATACTGCATATATATGTATGTACAGACACTCACACACACATACTCAACACCCACATCTAGCAAGGTAACCAGGATGATAGGAGGACAGCGACCCTGGTAAGGAAGGAGTGACTTCCCTTAAGGGTTTCTTTATTTTTTCTTGCTGCCTCCATTATTTGAACGAGTTTATCTCCAAGCAGCCCCTTCGAGGGAACAAACGGGTCTTGAGGCTCCCCCTTGAGCAGAGTGCAAATGAGCAAGCTGCACAGGGAGCAGGGTGACCTCTGTTCCTGGCAGGGCTTGCTGCGAGGTGGCCATCTGGTAAACTGCTGTCAACCCGACAGGTCGCTTCATTGGCCGCTACTGACACCTGTCGAAAAGGACCGTGTAACAGCCATGCCACCACCTCCTCTCGGACAGACGCTGTCCCCACAGGGGTCTGCTGAGTCTTCCCAAGCCAGGGTGACCCTGGGCCATGAGCTGGGTGCTCCAGCAGGCCCTCTCTAGGTTAGTTGTGATGTTTTACTTTTATTTATTTTTTAGTTTTCTGTTAGCTTGTCCCAGTCTGTAAAAGTTAGAATCGTTTTGCCTTCATTCTTCTCACCATTTGGAGTCTATGCTTTTGCCCTCATTTCCATACCCTCCACCCCTCATCCCACCCACATCTGCCTGTTTAGTGGTACAATGGGTTAAGATGGCATTTAACAGAAAGTGTGGACTGAGTCCCCTCGCTCTCAGAACCGGCACTGTCCCGCATACAAGTGCATTCATCTGTGGTCCGAGAAAGGGCTGCAGGCAGCGGCTCTCCCTGACTTGCGTTTGCTGGGTCCCCAACACGTGCTCATCACTCTCCTCTGCAACCTGGATGGTGGGGGAGGAGACAGGAGGCTGCAACCAGGGGCTGTGAAATACAGGGCATGTAGCAACTTTCCTCCAAGGAGATCACTAAACATTTAAAAACCACTTTTAATATAACCCATCAGCTGACCATATACTGGGTCCATGCACATTCTGATGATCCCTGTTAATGCAGAACTCCGTCATGAATCCAAGTTCGACTTCAAGCAAACTCACCTGAAATTCTCAGCTCTGGTAAACATTGCTTTCTGCTGCAAGAAAATGCATGGGAACTTGGGAATTTCCCATAAAGCATCTGTCAGTGACTTTCACCCACGTAATCCCATCCCTCCCCTCCTGCACTCCTGGGGAGGGGAACCACTTCGGCCTCATCGATCCTCTGGTTCTTACTGATGCTCTGCAGGTGCCTGAGAAGGAGGTCCTCTCTCACTTCCGCGAGGACAGGGATCTCAGCCTGGGGTTCACGGATCTCTGCAAAGTTCTCTGCATAGTGTCCACGAACCTTCTGATGTTTATGCAAAGTTCGTGTCTAGGTCTTCTGTGGGCTTCTCCCTCTGAGAAAATGTGCCATACCTTTCAGGAGATTCTCATTGTTGAACATGCTCTCCAGAATGTTAAGAACCACTAACCTGGAGGGTTCATTGAAGCATTCTGTTAACTAGACACAGTGTATTTTAAGCAAAACTCAGAGGGAAAATAAAACGCACCTTCTCCTCTATTATAGGACTGTCACTCTCCTTGCCCGAGGTCGATGAGAGCGGCGTGTGGAGGTGGTGTGCCACAGCCAATGGGTCATGGTAAGTGCGGCTGGTTGTGGCCCAGACTCTGATACTACTGGGTTGGCCAAAAAGTCCATGTGGTTTTCTCCATAAAATAAAAGATACATTTTTCATCTTCACCAATAACTTTATTGATTGGATATTTTGAGTATGTTGACTCTCTCCCACTATTGGCCTCTAGTGGGCAGAGGCCAAGGGTGCTGCCAAACATCTTCTAGTTCATAAGGCAGCCCCACAGCAAAGAATTATTTGGCCAAAATGTCAATAGTGCCAAGAAACCCTGCAAACCACTTTTGACATAATCGGTCAGTCACAGCACCTTCTCCATACACTGAGTAAATCTTTTTTTGTGTTTCAGTTGTGTTTTTGCCTTTCTTGAAATAAAGCATAATATGCCAAAAATGTTGCTTATTTCTTCCACCTTCAATATTAAGATGGCTACACAAAAATTCACCAATTTTGATAAGTTTTTTTAATGCATCCTGATATGACAGCTGTCACAGTATACTCTAATAAAATTATTTTGAATGATGTTAAAGACAGCTAAGCACTACTAGAGCCATAGTATGGGAAAAACTAAGTGAACTTTTTGGCCAACCCAAAACTTGGCTTTCAGAATCCACGTCGTGTCCACAGTGCTAGCCGGCCACAGAGACAGCTGGGGAAGGGCATGCTGATTACACAAAGTGTGATGGCTTCTATGTGCTCCCACAGATGCACTCCCTCAAGGACACCCACAAAACCAGAGAGTGAGTCTTCTTAGAGAATGACACATTAGCAAATTCCTCTCTGGGTTTTGCATGTGAATTTTGACAAGTCCCTTAACACTTCAGCCTGGGTTTCCTTATCTGTTCAATCCAGGTGAGGATGTAATAGTTGAATGATAGAGTTGCTGAATCACTAAGGGGGAAAATGAGGCCTAAAAGAATGTAGAAACCTAGACATTCTAGTCTTAACGGAAAGACTCAGATTGTTCTGAATGGGCAACTATGACCAAAATGCCAGGGTAGACTGCTTCCAGGAAGGAGACCCTAACAGGTAAGGTGGGGCTTGTTGGAAGTGATTTTAGAAAACAGGGTGTTTTGCATGCTGCTGCGAGAGCCTGACGTTTATTTTGTGGGTCTGACATGCCAGGGGGCCAATGGGTGGTGTGGATTTAAATGAGACGTCAGTTCAGTGATCGCTGTGAAAAACCCTGCAGGCCTTGTTCCCTTTGCTCATGGCCTTCTGGATGCAAACCTAGCCACTCCAGGGCCTAAAGTCCCCTACAAGCAGATCTCTGGGCTCAAATCTTACTGGGGCAACCACGTGACTACTTCATGTGTTACCTTGAATGTGCAACATGCAGATGAATCTTTAATAAGGAAAGCAAGGATGTACGTACTATATTAGGGACTGCTTTCTGTTATTGCACTTGTTCTTCACAAATATTCTGCTATGTCAACATAAAAGGTGTGTTGGAGATGGGTTGGATCTGGTTGATACAATCAGGGAAGAGCTTGACGTTTCTCCCTATCACTTCCCAACTCACTTAGCTGTATTTGCTTTCTCCTCTCCCTGATGGCTATCAGGAGCCTCTAGAGCTTCCTGGTCGCTTTCAGGTATTAAAGTGTCTGGTCCAATCTAAGTCAAAATTTAATCTCACATCCAGTGTCAAGTGCTCCTAGCTCAGGCATGTCCCCATGCTCAGATAAGGTCATAAGGCTCTTGGTCTGTTCTCTAACTTGTCTGACTCTCCTTCCTACCTGACTGACCTTGTTGCTGATGGATTTGCCAAGGTTGGGGTCATGGGAAGGAGGAGAGATCAGGTGGCAGATGCTGTTTGCGATGCCCTCCAGGCCATTGAAGCCACTCCAAAGGATGGGATCCAAATGTTGGCTCTTCCAGACAGTACCTTTCATACCTTCTCGATGCACTAGGCCAATCCTCGTAACTCCTCCCAGCTCCTGTCCTTTGTGGTGCCCCAGTCCTCTTGAGCAGATGAGAGTTCAGCTGGCTACCTTCCAAGGGATTCACCTGGCCCAGGTAGAATGGACACACACTCGCTCTGCCATCATAGGTGACACTGATAAGCCCACTCTTAGTCTTCTCCGGGCAAGTGCTAAGCACTAGTGTCCATGTTCCCAGTGCCAGGGGGACATACTTTGAGCTCTCCCAAGAACCTGACCATGCTCCACCTCAGGGGAGGTCTTTGCATTTCTGTTTACCAACAAGCCTCCAGCCTGGGAGTGAGGTGCTAGTCTGCCCTCTTGCAACCCATTCTCTCTCCAAGGCTGGCTATCATAGACTTCTTCATTTTGCTGTGGGTAAGTGGAAGCAAACTGATCCCCAGTACTTCAAGGGCTCTTTGAAGGAATTTCCTTCTCTCCAGGGAAGCGTCTAGCCTTCCTGTAATCAAGCTTTTGGAGTGTTAGATTCAGTCACCAACCAGCAGTTCTCACATGGAAGGGTCTACCTCCTCCCTTTAATGCATGGACACTTAGCTCTGTTTCCTTCTTTGGGGTCTCAGCCAAAAATCTATGCTCTACTGAACATATGTTCTAATCCTTTTACTCACAAAGAGCTGAATTGCAGAGATTTGTTGCAAAAAGCCGGTGGTCATTCAACTTGTAAGAGTGAAAGTCAGATTAAACCCTGAGGTATCCTTCTCCCAAGCTCCAAGATTTTCCTGTGCTCCACAGCATTCTCTGTAACTGAAGTTACCCAGCACCAGAAGAAATGAGCCCCACTTAATCCTATTTTACAGATGAGCAAACAAAGGCTCAAAGAGTTTAAGAGACTTGTTTAAGGTAACCCCGTGGACTAGTTAGGATCCCTACAGGAAACAGATGACTCATGAAGGGGAGGCTATTTCAAAGACAGCTTAATAAAGGATTACTCAAAAAGGTGTGGACAGTATTAGGAAGCCATAGGGATAGTCCAGTACTCCAGGGTTCATTAGCAGCAGGGCTGTTACCTGTAGGAGTAAAGAGAGGACAAGAGAGAAGTGTACCCAGAGGGCCACTTTGAGAGGAGCAGGGGTCTCAGGTTGTAGAAGACAGCCAGTCTTAAGTCATAGCTCAGGGAAGGAGCTGTCCTGCCTGTTTCTCCTTTCAACCTCCCATCTCCTCTGGGGACCAAACTCAGTAGGGAACCAGAGGACACCTGAGCTGGTCCCTCCAGGTCCATCTCCCAGAACAGAGGGTCAGGGGTTGACGAGTGGTGAGTGGATCTGGCCCACTCAACTAGGAATGGCAGACCTGCCATTGAAAATGCCACTAAAACCATGTCTTACCCTCTCCAACCTGTGCCACATCGTGTTGCCTCTGCCCTTATTTTATTATGTGGCCACGACACCTTGACTGTATTGTGAGTGCCGTTAGGGCAGGGACTACTTACCATCTTCATGAATACCGCCATCCCAAGTGCACATGGACATTCAGTGAAAGTTTGTTGACTGAGTGAGCCAATGGCTGCAGGGACAGGCTCCAGATCGGCTTGAAACACCTTGAAACAGTCGTGAGCAAAGGGAGAGAAATGGTATGCATTGCAGTAACTCCCTGTGTAAGCATTTAAATGAGGTGATGTCTCCACAATTTTAATCTAGGAATACTTTAGGATATTATGCATTTTGTATACATTGGCTCATTGAAACCTTGCATCAGCACTTGAATGATCGCTCCTTAAGGAGTCACCCAAGTTTATTGGTGTGATGACAGCAGCTGAAATAGGATATGAGTTTAGGTCATCTGGCTGGAAGTCAGTGCTCTTTCAAGTACTTTTCAATGGGGTATAATATGGTGAGATAATAGGATAGCCTCAGTTTGTTCTCAATCTCTCTTTCTCTCTCATTTAATTTAACTTGTGCCTCTACCACCTGCCCTATTTTCCATAAGTGAGCCCTTGAGGACTGGTTTCAGATTCAGATGTTTTGTTTTGTTTTGTTTTGTTTTGTTTTTACAAGAACCCTTGAAGGGTGGTGGCTGTGTGTTTCATATTACAGCACATGAGGATAGACACAAAGCCCTACTATCCCACCTTTCATGTGCCTACGATTAAGTGGTGGATTGAGATGACTCGTAAACATTTAATTATCATTATTAATAACTGGTATTATAAAGTTAAGCAACAGCAATGTTGCAGGCCCTGTCCTTGGCATCACACACATATTATCTTGGAGAATCCGCACAAAGACTGTGTGAAAAGGCATTAGCATCTATATGTATTAAATGAGGAAACTAAACTGAGGCTCCGAGAAGTCAGGTAGGTTGTCTGAAGTCATACAACTTCAGAGTAAGTGATGGAGGCAGGATGTGAATTCAGGTCTGATGCACTCTAGGCCCTGTGTTCTGAATGACTATGTGACTTATGCCTGACTTTGTTTCTTCTCAGCGCATCCTCACAGACCTTCTCCTAGGTCCTTTGATGCTTGCTCCTTTAATAAATTGTTTCAGAGTAATTTATACATTTAACTTTAGAGCCAGTGCTGGGGAAAAGGCCAAGGAAGGAGGGCCCTTGGGTGCCACCCGTTATATAGAAGGGAGGATAGGACCCCAGGTTGTGGAGCAAGGCACTTGCGACAGGTTGCAGCAGGTGGCAAAAGCCAGAAAGGCAATCTATTGTAATCATTTCCATTGTACTTTATAGATCCACAATCCAAAGTCACCAAAAGAAAAAGGGTAATTGATTTGCTCAAGTCAGCACACTATGGAAAGGCCAGAGGGGAATGACCTCAGGGATCACTGCACCCAAGAACCAGAATTCCAGGGAGTGCTTGCTCCATCTCTCAGTTCTGCCTCTTCAGGCTGGCTGTCTCCCCACGGCAGGGAACATGAGTACAAGAAGCTCATCCCTACAACTGTATGAACAGAGAGGAAATTCTGGTGAGAAAACTCCCAGGGAAGACCTCTGATTTGCTGGGCTTGGACCAATCACTATAGCCAGGGGGGAAGGGGGCTTCTTATTGGTCCATTTGGGTCACATGTCCCTCCTGTGTCCATGAAAGCAGGGCCCACTAATATAACAAAGGAATGAATCACATAGATGAGGCTACCAAGTGGACTATAACCTGGGCAATCACCCCAATATATTTTTCATGTATTGTTATGAGCAAGGTGACATTCAGAGGCAAGCATTTGGGGGGACTAAAAAGAATGAATGTAGGGGAAGAAAACTGATGTTCATTAAACACCCACATGTGCTACATAATATTCTAAGTGCTGCATGCTTAGCTCATTTAATCTTTACAACAAACCATCAACTCAGTATTTTATTCTCATTTAAAAAAAAAAAAGACTAAGCTAAGGCCCATAGAAATTGAATGACCCAAGTTAGTAAATGTGAAGTCAATTTTGGAATCCAGTTTTTAGAGCTCTAATGCCTGTGCTCTTCCCTTTGGACCAGACACCCTTCAGTTCTGGAAGGACTGAGTACCGATGGATTCACACTCAACTACAGAAATTCTGTATATAAAGTAGGTTCTTCTTCACGACAACGAGGTAGGGCCCAATTTATGTTATGTCACCTGGTCAGAGCAGAACCAAAGGCCTGGTTTTGCTAAATAAAAACTGTGTTTTTCATCAGACAAACTCAAATCAAGGGACATTCTATAAAATATCCAACCCATATTCCTCAAAATTGTCAAGTTTATAAAAAAAAACAACAAGGAAAGGCCGAGATACTGTCACAAACCACAGGAGACTTAAGAGACATGACAACTAAATACAATCCACGTGGCATCCTAGATTGAAACAGAAAATGGGCATTAATGGGAAAACTGGCAGAATCCAGATAAAGGCTGGACACTAGTTGAAAATCACGCACCAGCGTTGGCTCCTTAGCTTTGATAACTGTCCTGTGGTAACGTAAGATACTGAACACTAGTACATACAGGGGGAGGGGCACAGGGGTACTGTCTGTACTTTCTTTCCATAGTTCTGTACGTTTTAAAGCACTCCAAAATTGGAAGTTTATTATTAACAAAATTGTTTTTTTCCCCCCTTACTGAGCACAAATACATTCTTTCCCCCAGGGCCTGGGGCAACCTGCAAGTCAGGGCTCACTAATCGGGGTGGGAAGGAGCCCCTGGAGCTCCCGACACAGGTGCTGCGGATTGAATGTCCGTGCTCCCCATCCCCCACCCCCAAATTCAGTGTTGAAACCTGAATCCCCAGTGCAATGGTATTTGGAAGTGGTGCCTTTGGGATGTAGTTAGGTTTAGATGGGGTCATGAAGGTGAGGTCAGGGTGATGGGATTAGTATCCTTAGAAGAAAAGGAACAGACGCCAGAGATGGCCCACTCTTCAGTATGTGAGGGCGCATCAAGAAGGTGGCCCTGTGCAAGCCAGGACGAGAGCTCTCACCGGGAACTCCACCTACATGAGGGTGGTACCAAGGTACAAGGTTAAGCACCTTGACCTTAGACTTCACTGCTTCCAGAACTGTGAGAAGTAAATAACTATTGTTTAGGTCACCCAATCAGTGGTATGTTGTTATAGCAGCAGGGTTAACTAAGATGCATGGGATCACATACTTTGTTATGGGTAGCAAGCTAAAGGAGTAACACCTATAAAATGAAATCACAGGAATGTGAGGAAGTTGGTAATGGCTAACTTTGACTCAAATTTCTGATTCCATCTCTGCCAACTTCATCTTCTGTGGATGCCCTGCTAACATGCCCTCAGCTCAGACTGTGGCATCTCCAATGCTCATGTCTGTGCCTATTTGAGTTACTGCTCTAGGGTGAACCCCAAATAGCATTAAAAGATACACAGCCCTTGAAGAAGTTGTCCCAGCTCCCCCGGGTACTTCTCTCCTCAGCTTCTGCCCATGGCTTCTCTTCGTTCTCTTGGTTTGGAAAGATCAGAGGCCAGAGAGAGACTTGCTCATTTCTGATGGTGCCTGGTTTCAAACTTAAGGCTTAGATGACTTACTGAAAATGAGGAATGGCCCTCCACTGCAGTCTTCACAAATGATACAACTGCACAACCCATTGAGTGCATTATGGGTCCTCACTCCAGACAACGGCGTCAAATTTTTCACATGTGTTCCTTAGCCAGCTGTAGAAAGTGGGTTAAAAACAGAATATAGTATAGGAGGTGACTCAGCTGGAACCGAGAGAAAAGATTCTGAGGGTGTGCCTAACGGACCCTCCTTTTTCTCAGGTGAAAATAGAGAGGGTCTTGCATAAAGTTTATAATTGCAGATTTCAAAGTTGGAAGCAGGGTGACCAGCAGTCCCAGTTTGTCCATGACTGAGGGGTCTCCCAGCATGTGAGACATTCGGAGCTAACCCAGGACAGATGCAGGATGATTGGAATGATTGATCACCCAGACGGAAGGGACCTTTAAGAGATCTCCTCAGATGTAAATCTCAAAATACATATATTCTCTCCCCTGGGAATTCTGACTAGATAAATATTCAAAGGGGTTTGTGCCTTGCAAATGTGTCTTTGGGAAGCTGTGTGTGTGGTTGACAGAGATGGATGTGGGGAGAGAGGAGGCTAATCACGAAACTCAGTCAGAACGCAGGGGCAAATACCAGCCTTATTGTATAACAGCTAAGAAAACTCGGATGCATAATTTTTCTCTTCCTATCTCAGTTTCTTCATCTGCAAGATGGGAATAGTACTTAGTACCACCCTCATATGTTTGTCTTGAGACTTAAAATTTAGTAACTTAAGATTCTTAATGGTCTGCTTACCAAACAGGAAATGCTAGCTAAATATTACTCTTTATTCTTGTTGGTACTATTCATAGTGTGGATTCTTATTCCCAGGTCTGCCGGTTACCAGCTACATGACCCTGGAAATCGTAGCTCCCGCATCTATAACTGGAGTCAATGATACTTCCATACTGAGAGGCTGGGTGGCTTGAGTGAGATAAAGCAAATGCATAATTGACACGTGGATTCTGGAGGCTTTTTACTCAATCCCTGAGTGGTTCAGGACACACATTCTGTTGCTTCATACTTAAGTCCACTAGTGGAGTAGAGAGGCAACCAGATTTATAGACTGGGTCTTAATCTTGGCTGCGCCATGACTAGTATTTTCATTTAGTGGCTTTTTCATTAAAAAAAAAAAAGATTTTCTTGAAAGGCTGAGGATTGGCTCTGGAGGCAGTTGCTCAAAAGCGATGTCAGTCATGACTTAACAAATGGAATCATTGTTGGAAGAAGCATGTCATCTCTTTAATCATGTAGCCCACATTCCATCACCCTGATTTGGCACCTGCTTTTCGATATACGTGGGTAAGTCATTTACCCTATCAATTCTGGGGTCCATTTCCGAATATATTTGCTCATGCACAATCATTACTAAACAGTGTAGTACACCAAAGAAATCTGTTTTAGGGACAATGGGGTTGTGGCTCTAGAACACTGTTCACCATAAAATCCTTCTAGTTCTCCTTTACCACTCCCTTCTTCCTTTTTTTATTTAAAGGTAAAGGCATTTTTTTTTAGATTTTATTTATTTATTTTCAGAGAGGGAAGGGAGAGAGAGAAAGAGAGAGAGAGAGAAACATCAATGTGCGGTTGCTGGAGGTCATGGCCTGCAACCCAGGCATGTACCCTGACTGGGAATCGAACCTACGACACTTTGGTTCGCAGCCCAAGCTCAATCCACTGAGCTACGCCAGCCAGGACCCTTCTTCCTTTTTCTTTCTTCCTTTTCCCGTTGCCCTCTTCTCCACTTCTGTCTTGCCAGTGCTTTCCCTCCTTTTTGAGGCTCCTCATCCTTTAGCTCTCGCAGTAGACTGCTGTGTTCCTCAAAGGTGACTTTCTGTTGTCCTTGGACCTATAATTAGACTACATTTCTCATGTTCCTTTGCAATTAGGTGTAGTCACATGACTGAGTTTTTCCGGTGGAATATGGGTAGAAATGATGGGTACCACTTTCTGATGGTCTGGCCCATTAAAAAATCTCCCACGATGGACAACCGTCTCTCTCTTACTCCCCTGCTGGCTCATTGTTGAAGTCCAGGGCTGTTGATGGCATTGAAGCCTCCATCAACCTGGCTGTGTCGGGGCAGAACCAGTCGTAACTTTAACCCACACTTCTACCCCTTGCCATCAGGACCACCTTTGGGGGGCTACCAGGAGTGGGAAGATTTATCTATGTGAGAATTAAATTTTGTGTGAGTGAGAAATAAACTTAGACGATATTGAGTCAAAGATATTTCAAGGTTTACCTGTTACAGCAGCTGGCTTTACATAAACTAATACAGCCATATTCCTGGGATGTCTCTTCTGCATGTTTTGATTTTGTGTTCCTCTGAATCTCTTTCCTCTTGCCTGAGATGAACAGCATAGATCTCAGGCTGCCATGTTCATGCCCACACCCTCACGGCCAATGCAATGCTCAGCAAAGAAACCTTCCATGACAAAGAATCACCCCCTTGAAAGAAGGGGTATGTTAAATAGTATTTATTTTCTGTGACATACCATTGTATCATTCAACAGAGAATCACAAAATATCTAATATGTTCTCTGCCCTTTTGTAAGCACTAGAGGTACAGCAGTGAGAGTCAGCTGCTGCCATCAGTACCCATTGGTCTAGTGCTAAAGGAGATGTATAGTTTGGAAGTCAGAGGATTTCATGGAAGTCAAAGGAGGGGTGGCTAATTCAACCTGGACCTGAACCAAGCAAGATTTCCTAATGAAGGAAGTGACTTGAATGGGAAAGAATGAGGAAGCACCACGCAAAGGGTGGAGGAAGGGTGTTCTTGCAGGAGAGTCGTGAACGAGAAGGCAGGGAGATGGCGTGACTTTGCTGGAAACTGCATTTCGGGTCAGGCCAGAGTGGAGGGTCCATGGCTGGGGTATGGGCATGGTGGGAGATAAAGCTGGAGGTGTCAGTGCGTACCAGACCCTGAAGGGCATCATGTTCAAGGTTACCATCCATTTGCCACCATCTGTTGTGGTCTCCTTATTAATACAGCATGTCACAAATTCCTAGTTACCACATCAAAAATAAATAACCTCTGTCTCCCTTTCCTGGCCCTCCCTGGGTGCTAAGCACAAGACCTGAGGGAGAGGAGACTTCAGTGTGAGGACCAAACCTCTCTGTGGCCACTCTGAAGTGTTACTGTCCTGGGTGTTTCTAGGGTCAGCCTCCCTGTAGGTGAATTTGCTGAGGCGCTTTCATGAAGAAAAAAACCTGGGGTTTAGGAGAACTCGGGTTTAGGGGTACACTAAATATAATTTGTGTGTGTGGACAAGAGCCTTTTTACCTTCAACCACACTGTCATCATCATTGTCATTGCATTTCGTCCTTTTGACGTATACGGTCCTTTACTGTTGATAATGTTTTTCACTTAAGTGACTTCATTGGTCTTCCCTATTGTATTCTTCTACCATTTGAGGAATGGGTTCCATGATCTCAGCGTATAGGTAAAGGGCCTGCCCTCTAGAGACTTGCGTTAACTTGCCTCTCCTCATTGACAGGTGGTTGAGCCAGAATCAGAATTTAAATTCAAGAAATATTTTCTAGGTCTTATCTCCTTGAGACCAAGCATCACATTTTCTAAAATATTGCCTCACTTTACCAGTGTTTTGCACAGTCACTTGGCCTATATTTGTTGATTAACTTAAAGTAGTGATTAAAAGTATGAGCTTTGGAATCAAAGGGAACCTGGATTCAGCACCTGGCTCCTGGTATATGTGGGCAAATCATTTAACCTAGGAGAAAAGCAGGTTTCTTATTCATAAGTGGGATTTTTCATATCTTCCTCAGAGGGCTGTTGTGAGACTCAAATGAGATGATGTAAATGAGACATTGAACATACTGCCTGGCACATCGAATTGCGTAATTTACACTGAGATCTCTTGGTTCCTTGGTCTCTCTCTTTTTTTAGATCTTATTTTTTTATTATGCAATATTGTAGATGTATTCAGAGGTTGGCAGACTAACATGGTGAACCACAATATACCAAACACACAGCTTCAACAGTTACCAGCTCATGGCTAATCTTGTTTCATCTCTACCATTATGATTTTTCATTTTGTATTATTTTGAAGGAAATTTCAAGCATTGCATCCTTTCATCTGTAACTTTTGCAATATGTATTTCTGAAAGATAAGGGTTTAGAAGAGTAACAACTATAAACACATTACTCCTCAAACCCACAAAACATCAACAGTTGTAGCAGGCAGCATAATAGCTCCTGAAAGATGTCCACACCCTCATTCCCAGAACCTGTGACTATGTTACAGGGCAGAGAAGGATTAATGACACAGATGGAATCATGTGGCTAATTGGCTGACCTTAAAATAGGGCCATAATCCTGGATTATCCAGGTGGATCCAGTGTAATCACAAGGGACCCTAAAGGGGTAAGAAGGAAGGAGAGAGAAGGATGGCAGCCCAGAAGGACTCAGATGCTGCTGGCCATGGAAACACAAGAAGGGCCGATGAACCATGCATTACCCAACGAGTTACCCCTCGTATACAAAATCTCTTCCTCTTCAGTGCAGGCAGAACCTGTGACTTGTTTGCAGCTGCAGAAAGGCAAAGGTGAAGGGATGTCCTTTCCTTGGTTAGATTCTGTTTTATGGCAAAGAATGTCTTTTCTCTCCAAGGCCTAACAATAGATGCATTCTTTAGGAAATGTCTAAGTCAGCTGAAAAGTCATCATTTGCTCTTACTATGTCATAATGTGTTTCTGGCACTCCCTGACTCTCCGGTGAAGAACTCCTGGTGTTTTTTACAGTCTGCTGGAGTTGCCTGGTGGGGCCGATGAAGAAGGGGGCCAGAGGAGAGATCTTGAAAGATCGTTTTGTTGCAAGCATTGGCAGAGAACTCATCTTGGGTGCATTTTCTCCTTGGGTGGATTCGGGTGAGGATTTCAGCCACAGCAGAGGGACTGTCAGCCTGGGCTGCTGTAGAGAAGGCCCAAGCGCTGAGTCCAATGACACCAATTCCCAGTCTCACCCGTAGGAGAAATGAAGAGGCAGCCTTTAGGGTGAAGACAAGGAGCCTTGACACGCTTGCTGGGTTCAGTTACCCTCAAAGGGAGGCTAAGAGCCTGCTTGGGATGCCGGGAAAACTGAGACGCGTCCGTATGTGATGGGAGTGTCCACACCCCGAGTCAGACCTACCCAGTGATGGCAGTTTCCATACATGATCCAAGATTTTGCAGTCATGAAATCTTTTATTTTTACTGTAAAAGATGTCTATGGCTTTTCCTTTACAAAGGAGGGTAGGAACAGGCAGTGTGGACTTTTCTTTGTTTAGGGTCTCTAAAGGCCTATGGAGACCTTGCTCAGGCAACACGCCTGTCAACGCTTAGAGATGCTCACTTCGCATGGCTCTCCAACACCCCTCCCAGCCCTGACAAAGTCACAGGTACAGATAGAGACTCAGCCCCTGCCATCTCTTGCTGATCTCCGGGCGACTCCCTCTAGTCTCCGGAGCACAGGTGGCAAACACAATGCCCGCAGGCTGAATCCGGCCTCCACCTTGTTTTATCTGGCCTGGCACCTTGTTTTTACCCGGTAGCAGTGCCGAGCTCTCACTTAACTGTTAAGGAGTAGTTACATTCATACAGTCCTAAAATTGCATTCGGCCCTTTGAAGGCAACCTCGAGGCCGATGTGGCCCCTGGTGAAAATGAGTTTGACACCCCTGCTCTAGAGATACACAGACTTGCAGATACTTTGAGCTGGAGGAAACTTAAAGAACATCCAGGTCATCTCCATCATTCGACCCCAGAGGAGGGAAGCGATGTGTTCAAGGCCACGTGGCTATTCCGGTGCAGGGTGAGGAGCGGCAGCTGGAGCCTCGTCCTCTTTGCTGTACTCCGTGTCTGGCCCTTCTCTGCTCCCATTCTGCGTGAGCTGAAGGAAGGGCTTGTTCAGGGAATGCAAACTCATGCTAATGTCTGAATGTTAAATTTTAATTTTGTAAATTTAGCCTAAAACGAAATTAAATGAAAAAGGTACATCTGCTGCAAAAAATGAAGTAATGCATTTCTGGCCACACTACAGATGATTGTGAATAATCTGACTTGTAGATGTATTCCTGGTGGCAGGACTGGCGTGGGTCGTATGGGTAGGAAGGCAGTGGGGCTTCACGGGTCCTCTCTCCTGCTGGGCATTTCTTCTGTCTCCTCCTCTCCACTCTGCAACGCCTTCTGCTCCCACAGAGTGGCCCCAAACTCACCTGTGCTGTCAAAGGCACACTTCCTGCCATCCAGAGTGACGTTTCTTATGTTCACCACGAACACATTAATTTGCTAGGGCTGCTGTGACAACGTATTACAAACAGGGTGGCCTAAATAACAAAAATGTATTACCTCATAAAGATTCCTTATGCTTGGATCAGTCCTAAGACAAAATCCGATACATCAAACCCTCTCAATAATTGCTTATGTGCCTACTTTTGTCCACACCAAGAAAACTATTCTCAAATAAAGACTTACCACATTTTTTTGAACCATAAGATGCCCCTAGGTTTTAGAGGGGGAAAATAGGAAAAAAATTTGAAGCAAAAAATGTGATAAAATATTTAATAACATAAATAGCATAATATTTCACCAATGTAAATGTGAACAGAACTCAACAGCAGCATTAACAACCATTACTCCTCCCAGATTTGGAGGGGGGGAGTGAGTCTTATAGTCTGAAAAATACGTTATTCTGTTCGTTACAACAGGAAGCTGAGCAAAACGTGTGTGTGTATGTGCCCTCGGGAACTTTTGTTCGAATACAACCTCATACATGAGCACCAACAAAATCAATATATATGGAGGATAAAGTAGAGTGAGGAAATAAGGATGGGACCACACAGTCTTCCACCCCCTCCAAATACTACATATCACTGAGAACACGTGAGTATAATTTCTCACATTGTATCTCTGATTGCGCAGGGCAACTGCTGGGGTAGTTGTACTTTATATTTTAAAGAAAGCAATAATTTTCAAAACAATGAATAAATAACAATGAAAATAATGATATATAAATTATATATAATATGTAGAATAATGAATAAATAATTAACAGTGCATAAATAAAAGTACTTTCTTTTTTTAAGATTTGATTAATTTTTAGAGAGGGAATGGAGGGAGAAAGAGAGAGGAAAAACATCAATGTGCGGTTGCTGGGAGTCATGGCCTGTAACCTAGGCATGTACCCCAACTGGGAATCGAACCTGTGACACTTTGGTTTGCAGCCCGCACTCAATCCACTGAGCTACACCAGCCAGGGCTTAAAAGTACTTTCTTATCAAAAAGAATACATGTACTACATTATATAATACAATACAAAAGCTTTTTATATATATATATATATATATCTTACAAAGTTGGGAGTATTATTACTGCTACTGCATGCTTTTTTTTCATTAAGAATCTGTTGTTGTTTTTGTGGTGAAAAGTAGGATTGTATAATAAATGTCATTTGATAAATCTTCACATTCCCTAGGTGAACCATGCACCTTAAACATCCTTCTGTGTTAACATGCATTCCTCTGTATATCACTTTAAATGGCTACGTAGTTGTTTGTTGTATGAATGAGCCATCATTTATTTAACTGTTCATTAGTAACGGGCATTTAACTTATAGCCAGCTTTTGAATTATTAAGTTATTATTAGAAACCAATGCTTTGATGAAACCCTTAATCTTTCTGCATCTCCCTGCTCTTTCCGTGAATGCAATTATTAATCTTTGGCTATATGGACCCAAACCAAGCTGCTGGGGGGGTAGGAGATGAAAGGAACAAGCTCTTCACAGAGCTTCCTTCACACTATTTGTAAAAACCCTGTGTAAAAAGGATTTGTAAATGTGTCTGGAGAAACTTATTATGCCTATGCCTCCAATGAATTAGTTACCAAACTTGCTGAGAAATTCTTTGAGCAGAACATCCCCAAACTGTTAGAGCTCAGAGCAAGGTGCAAATAAGTTATAGAGGACTCTCAGGAGGGTTTTTGATTGGAAAGAAAAATGCCCAAGGAAGAGGCATGCACAGGAACGGGGACTGAAAAGGAAAGCAGACCGCCTCCGTAATTTAGCATGAAGGGGGCTCCTCCCCAGAAAGTGCTGCATGAAGTCAAGGGTTGCTTAAGTAAGGGGCCACCTTGTGCCGTTGATGCCTTTGTCTTTATGGAGTTTTGCAGTAAAGGGCTGGGAGGCCCAGGTCCAGGATTTGGGGCCTGTCGTTTCAGCCGATTTTGTTGAGCAAACTTAAGTCAGTTATTGGCAGGGGGCTGAGCTTCTCGAATCTGTTAAACAGGATGCTGAGTTAAAATATGAATTAGATTCTATTTATTTTTGTTTGAGAATCCTGGGTCTTCCATGATTTCACTGATAGAAAAGGAGCTAAGGAATCCAGCATCGCTGAGAAATCAGGAGTCAGGAGTTCACTGAACTTGATGAAGCCTCGCCCTCCCTTCTAAGCCCATCATCACTCCTGCTCCCCCCGCCCCCGGGTCCCCTCAGCTTACTATTCAGATCCACCGGCTAATTTTGTCTGGGAAGGGAATGGAAAGTCTCCGTGTCATTGGATACACTTTTGCTTTGAAGGATGAGGCTTCAATTCCAAAGAGGCAGGAAGATCCGGCTCGTGCAAACTAATTATGGCATATCTGATTTATTTCCCTCCTTAATGCTGTTTATTTTGTTTTCATTCAAAATATAAAATTGCTCCCTGAGTTGGGAGATTAATGGCTTTCTTCTCCTTTAGCAACAGATCATTCATGGGCCCAGGTTATAAATAGGATGTTAGAATTTATGACACGTTGTTTTTCCCTTCTCATGTAGGATGTCCCCTGAGATTAACTGCAGTATTGAGTTTGTTTGTTTTAAGTTGAAAACATTAATGTCTAATTATTTGCAGGCTGCTATGCTGGAGATTTTATTTTTAGGGAAACGGGATGCTCTTTTGTGCCGTACTCCTGGAAAATTTTATATTTTGATAAACCTGGATTTTAAGCATCATTGAGTCATGGCTTGAATGATCACATTTTGCTTGCTTGATTGATTCATTCATTTCATAAATGTGCAGGGAGGGTATGCTGACTCTGCATAAGGAAGGTGAAAGTTCAGTGTCTTGTGTGCAGCGGGCTCTGATACTGAGGCTGGAAGGAATACAGAGGTAGAGAATTGTCTCAGGTCAATTTGCTGTGTTTATTCATTTGTTTATTGTGTACTCCCTCACAGATCCATCAAATACCCACCGTAGTCACAGATCCTGCTGGGGTTTTGCACAAGTGTGCAATTCATTCAGCAGCAAACACAACAAAACACAATGCCAGTGCCGTCCTACTGGACGGTGAGATGTGGATGGACAGAGGAAAACAGTTATGAAAGGCTTTGTGTGATGTGCTTAAGGAGCTTTGATATAACTTTGTATCTTTTCCCCTTCTCTGTGCTCTCTAATACTCCCTAGTGGTTTATCTTGGGACAAGTTACTTAACCTGTCTGTGCCCCATTTTCCTTTGTGTTCAAGGGTGCATCCATCAGCAGCCAGTCAACAATAGAGAATGCTCAGATGCACTGCCGGTATTTACAACAGAGAGGGATTTCACGTGGGCAGTTCGTCTGAGAAGAGGTGGAGGAGTCACGGGGAGAAGAGAGTGACTCAAAGGTGAGGAATGAATTAGTTTACCAGCTGTTGCTGGAAAAGTTCATTGAGCAGGACATCCCCAAATAATGAGAAACACATGAATTAGACTCGGGATAAGGCACAGGAGCCCAGCCTACACGTGCTGCTGATCTCCCGGAGCCCCTGTTGCTGCTGCTGCTGGTCTCAGGACGTCCTTGCACCTGGGCAGAGAGAAGCTGTGTTCTCACTGCTCCCACTAATGCTGCTCGCACTGGGGGAGTCGCCAGCGCAAGCAGGAGGAAATCAAAGCAATGCAAAAGCAAACTCTCCCAATGGCAGAGCCCAGCCAGAAGACAGCTGGCCAGGGAACCTGGGAAGTGTACAGTCTGCAGGCTGCCTCTGCCCCCGTGGTCTAAAGAAGGACGCAGGAGGGTAGGAATGCAGCTGACAGCAAACAGATAAGCAGGCAGCAATAATGGAACTGCCTTCTGGGATTGCTTGTGTTAATGCGTTAAAGTAGGCAAAGCCCTTTAGAACAATGCCTGGCCCAGAGTAAACAGTTGCTGTTAGGAATTATTACTATTGTAGGATCTGGTGCTCGAGGGAGTCAGGCAGGGTGTGTAAACAGAGCAGTCATGGAATCAGATTTACATTTGGGAAAGCACAGCTGGGGGCCGTGGACAAGGATGAGCACTAATGGGTCCTACAAAAGGCGTGATCCACTTAGGAGGTGGCTGGAATATCTGTGCAATGACAAGGATGGAGAAGGGGGAATTGATTATACGGTTATTTAGGCAATGAAATTATCTAGGCTCGGTGATTGACAGGAGGCTGAGGAAGGAGGGCAGCTCCAAGATGCTTCCCAAGTTTGAATATGGGCGGTTCTATGGAGCGTGGGTGGTCTCATCATTCATCATCCTGCCATCAGGACAGGGACGGAGTGTGTCTTCCTGAACATTGACTCCCTGCCACTAGGAGAGTGTGTGGTAGACTCTGTGTATGTGCTTGGCTGTTATTTATCAAATTAACAAGTGAATACATTGCCTACATCCATCACTTTACTAAATAAATACAGAGACACAGGATACTTTCCCGGGGCCCTACCACTAATAAGCAGCAAAGTCACACACCTGAGTTTTCTTATGTCGATTGCACTTGGTGGTGACCACACAGACCCCTCAGAGGCCACGTGACATCTCAGATACACATAGTCGTTGGCCCCTGTTCCAGCTGTGATGTGGGAACAGCTGGAAACTGCATTCCTGGTTTTCAGGAGGGACATTATGACAGGGCATCACCCAGCTACGTTACATCCATGCAAATAACCATGATGGCTGCTCGCAGGTGCACAGGACACTTTCAGACAAGAAGTGGAGATCAGTTGCATTAACTAAACAAGCACGTGCTGTCTGCCCGGACAGTCAGTCTCTGTACTGGAGCTGCAATGCACCTTCCAATAAGCTGAGTCCCTTCCCTCAAGGGATTTGCTGTAAGGGACGGAGTCTTTGGGTATAGATGTCTCAGGCGCTTTTCTGGGTTTGAAAGGATGGAACACTGGGAAGAAGATAAGAGAGCCTCCCAGCAGCACCATGCCCACCTCCCAGTGGCTGCTGTCACTTCCAGGACGTCTTTGAAAACAGGCCGGAGCCAGAGGGCACGTGAGGCCAGCCGGGGCACCAGGGCCTCCCTACACACCTGTCAATGTGAGGGCTCTGGACAGCCCCCATCCGGGTCACCTGGGGTGCTGGCTAGAAGTGTAGGTTCCTGGGCCCCAACTCAGTCCTGTTGAATCAGGATCTTGTGGGACAGGAGCTTCTCTCAAGGACATGTCTGAGAAATGCTCCCTCTGGCCTCATCTAGCCAAGACCTTCACCTGTCATTCTGTCACTGACTTGATCCTTTCCTGAAAGACAGACATAGTCTCTCCTCTTCTGTAACACTTTGTACTTTGTCTGGGCCCTTCTCGTGTGGTTTACACGTGTATACATTTGTCTGCCTTCCCACTGGTCCTCCTTCCCTCTGGATTGACATGAGTCACTGTCTGATTACAGTTCCCCAACTCTGCCAGTTGCAGGGAACTGTGTTCGAGTCCCTGGGTGGACTTGGCCTTCTCTAGACTCAAAGCATCTGCACAGCTAGCCCTCACTTGGCCAGCTTCTCCATTTTTTTGTTGTGTTGTCTCTTCATCATCTTCCCAGACACGGTCTCTCCCTGGAACCTTTTCTGCACCCTACAGAACTGGCTCAGGTCCTGTGTGCTCCTCTTTGCATTATAGCTTCCTCCTTGGTCACCTGCCTCTTCTGTCTCTCACGCTGGACTCTGCCTTCCTGTGAAGGGAGGGGGTGGGTGGGGCTCTGGGTAAGTCTCCACTGAATCAAAGGGCAGCAGGGTTGTGCAGCCAACTATACATCCTGTCCTCTGGTGCATGAGCTTTACCCTGTGTTCTGGGAAATAGAGGGGTAGACTGTGGCACCATCTGCCACTTCTGGGCAACATGTCTTAGGGCAGGGTGAGTCTTGTTGTAATGCCGTACCCTTGGTGATTATTCCTGCTTGATGAGGGTCTTGGCAGTGGGAGATAAGTCCCCACCAGGGCTCAGTGACCTCTCCTGACCTTAGTTAACATGACCTTAGGAAGTGGTAATGCAACTTTTGCCTTCCCCCTGTAATTGTAGAGGACACACTTCTCTACCCTCTATTTCAGAAACAGAGGACCGTGTCCAGCACACCCAGTCATTTGTTCTCCAGGAGTTGGAGTGGAATTAATGAGCTTGGAAGAGCACAGGGACAGTGCTAAGTGTTATTAATGACACAATTAACAGGTCCTTCCTGCGGGGGGATGGGTGGTTCCTGGCTCCCTTGGCACCTTTTAAAGATGGACCCTGTTCTTTCCATTTTCACTCTAACGAGCTCTGCTCAGTGCAGGGGACTCTGCTCCCAGCCACTTCCTGGCTGGGCTGTTGCCAGGGAACAGGGCTGGGTTCCAGGCTCCCGCCTGCTCTGTGGCAGAGGACTGGATGGACCCGGGTATCTCCTAAGTAAGGGAGGGAAAACCAGTGGATGCAAACAGGAAGCGGAAGTAACGTGAATTCAGCGTGTGTTGGGTGTCCCGGGAACTCTGCTTGGTGCTTCCCACACGTCCTGCCACTTAAACGAGTCCTCATCACAGCGCCATAAGGTGGACACTGCTTTCCCCATTGCACAGACCCAGAAATGGAGACTCACAAAGGATACATGCAGAGTCTAAGGACACACTTCTAATCACTCTCAGAGACAGGATTTATACTTAGTCTGGTTTGACTTTGAAATGACTAGTGGCCAGTCAACAAGTAGCATTGGCTTAGATTCTGTACAAGGACTTAATGGCAGGTGGAGGCCAGCTTTATGGCAGATTCTTACATCAGCATTTGTCCACATACTCCACCCAGCCCCTGACCCTTGGTGATCCTCTCTGGGGTCAGTGCTTGGCTTCGTCGTGGACCTGTAGCCCAGGCCTATCCCATTGGGCTTCTTCCTCCTGTTTGCCAAGTCTCCTAGTCTGGATTCCTAAGCAGATGAATGACGATTTGAGTTAATGATTAAGAGACTTGCTTTAGAGGAAATGCACCTTGAGATGAAATGATCAGCTCTGTTAATTGATAACTGCACCTTGGGAAATGTATTTGACCATCCCGTGCCTTAGTTTCTTCGTCTCTAAATTGGGAATGATGGTAGTTCACTCCATTATCACCATCCCCTGGTGAGCCCACTCTCCCCTTCACCATTGTCCATTGTGTTGAGCATCAGCTCCTCCAAGGAGCCTCTTGTAGCCCAACACTTTGAGCTCAGGGCTCCCCGCTGTTCTCTGATAATACCCTGTAAGCTTGCTTGAATGATCACAATCACCACATTATGTTGTAAGTGCCTATTGCACTTGACTTGATTATAAGCTTTTTAAGAACAAGGACCATGTATTGTTGTTCTCCACTGGGTTCCCCAGTAACCAGTATGGGTCCTGGCATATGCTGAATCTTCTATTAAAGTTGGTTGAAAAAGTGAGTCAATGGTTGGATGAGTCAATGAAATGATCCTTAAATTGAGTTTTAAAAGATTGAGTAGGTGCTTGCAGAGCAGATTGGAAGGCAGGGGGGGTAGAGAGAAGGGCAGTGCAAACAGAATGGGTTGCATGAGCAGAGGTTTGGAGGCACGAAGACTTTGGGGGTCTTCGGGAGGATGGAGAGCATCTAGAGAGAGCTGTCGGGTGCAGACGAGGGAGGCAGAGCACCCTGGAGCCGAGGGCCCTTCCGCTTCCAGGATCAACCCTTCAGAGGCCCTCAGTCTCCACCACTGGGGCTTGAAGGAAACAACATATTGGCTTTGCTCGAAGGAAGATTCGTTGTTTTCGTTTGTTCCAGTTGAGTCGCTTCAGGCCACGCACTCGTCTGGTCACACGTTGAAACCCTCCAGTAGGCATAGTTGCAGAAAAAAACAAACAAAAAAATACTTTTGATTCAAGTCACAGTTCAAGGAAAAAAACACAAAAACAAAATCTTGTTTCTTTAATTCAAAGAAGCGCTTAAAACCATTTGGGTATTTCTGAAATTGTCATCTATCATTCCAACCAATGTGTCTGTGTTGGTGGGGCCAGGGTCCTATCATCTTTTTCTTCCCACATGTTTGGGGCCCCTAGAATGTGAATTATACCCCCCTTTCAAGTATCAGGAAGGTGATAGTTGCTTTTCCCTCCCTAAGGAGGGAGGAATTATTTGTCTGATTAGCGGGGTAGGAATTTAAATTGCATTAGTTCAGAGTTTTTCAGAATGTGGTTGTGACTAATTAGAGGTCCCGAAAGCAACAGAAGTTGAGCTTTACATTACATAAACACAGAAAACATTGTATACATAGTTTCTGAAAACTTTTATTTGGGTATATGTGTGTGTGTGTGTGTATGTGTGTGTGTTTGCCTGTGCTTGTGCATGTGTATTGGGTCACAAGATAGTACATATCTCTTGCTGTGGGTCTTGGCCAAACTATTTTAAACCCCTTCTTTTTTTTTTTTTAATTTTAATCATTGTTCAAGTACAGTTTTCTCCCCCCTACTCCCATTCCAGCCCACCCACCCAACCCTCCCCCTAAACCCCTTCTTTAGTTGGTGTTCCTTGACTGTTATAGGCCATGAGTCCTGTGTGGTCTGCCTGTCTTCCCTCTTTCACACCATTTGACCTGTTTAATGAGTGGGACGTGTCCTTTTCTCGCTGCATCTTCAATGTAGTAGGAACAGCTGGACCCAGGACCTCTTCCTGAGGCTGGTCTAGAAGCCCACGGTTCCCCTGGCACTCTGTTAGGGCCCGGAGGCTGGAGTCAGACTCAGGTTCTCCATGCTGCGGCCCCAGGAGTGAGTCTGAACTTGAGGGCACAGGTGCCAGGAGCTGGGTGGTCACTGCTCTGACAGACGCACCCGGCCAGCCACGGGGGCCGGCAGGGGCTGCAATGCAGCCTCCCTGTAGATGCCAAACTTTGTGGCCACGGGACTGTCCTCGCTGCAAAGGGCACCTTTTTCTATTGCATCGAATGCTTCCTCTAAGGGCCTTGCTGCATCACAGAGCCCACCCAAGCCAGCTAGCGAGACGGTCTAGACTTGGGGCACCGTGCACAACCATGCCTTTTGGGCAGCAGATCCAAGCGGCGGTTTTCCCATGATGAAGGTGACATTTCATCTTCTACCTGATGCTCATATTTATTCTTAGTGGGTTCCAACCTCAGAAGGTGGGGGCTTGTAATGATAATTTCTGAAAAACCACTGCTATGTGCACACTTAATGAGGGGTGGGTGCCCAACTCCCTCGCCCCCTCCCAGAAGTCTGCTCTTAAAACCATTGCGTCTCATAGTCCAAGATGTAAGGTGCCGTATTTGAGCTGGGTTTGGCCCCACTCACTGCCATGGGTTTTTCCAGTTTGGACTTGCTTTTGCCTGCTCTTGTCAAATGGTGCCTCCGCTCAGAACCGGAGCCTCTGATTCCGTGTGTTTATTCTTTCCTTTTTCTTTTCCCTTTTTCCTTGAAACCTGCTCTTCTTTCTTTTCCTTTCCTTTTCTTCCTCAGCTTTCTCAAGTGCCCCTCTTCCTTCCTTTAGTGTTGAGTGAGTGCCAACTTGGGTCAATCCATGTCATTATCCCATTAAGGTCACGCCATTCCTTGTAATACAAACACAGAAACAACACAAATTGAATGCAAAGAAAAGCATTTAAGGGACCGTGGTCTTTTGATTCTAGTCCACGCCTCTTCTATTTCACATGGAGAGTTTAGTATGATTATGGCAGAGGGACACACTTAAAATCAGATACACACACATTAACATTCATTTTCTACTATTATGCATTGGTTTGCCTTTATGAGCCTTGGTACCTTAATATTTCAATTAGGAATAAGCTGGAAGGACTCACTAGAGATTTGTTTTTCCTCTTTCTAATGAAGCTGCCCCCCAGAAACATGACCTGGTACTTTCAGAACAGGTGAAGGTAAACATGTCACCTTTGTGTTGATCT